>NC_051094.1:6443269-6750384 GCF_901709675.1 Syngnathus acus
TCATCAGTCTGTCAGTCCGTCCATCACTTAGTCAATATAACGATTCCCTCTATCTCTCTCAGGCCCCAAGAGCCATCGGTTATTTCAGCAGGCGTTCTCATACATGCATTTTTATGAGCTGTTAAGATAAAATGTATTCAATGTTGGCTCAGCTCATCACCGCATCCCGCCTGTGTTTTCATTTTGCTTTGTGAACTTTGGGGGAAGTTTGAACTATTGCCAACATGTTGATGATCACTTACTGCAGCATCGTAGATCTGGCCACCAATTAAGATTGTGTCACGTTAATAACTGGTACAAAACTAGAGGCCAGTTGGCAACGAGTCCAAAAGTGGTAGGTAGAGACGGTTGTGTTTAAAAGGGAAGCCAATTCCCAAATTTCTTTGTACTAATATGTTCTGTACAGCCCAACTGGTTGAAACATGGTGGTCTGATTTTGCCACTTGCTGTCGACTGAAAATGACATCACAGTTGCCACAAGTCGCAACCAATCACAGCTCAGCAGTTTTCTGAAGCTGAGCCGTTATTGGTTGTGACCTGAGATGTAAAATAAAGTGATGAATTTGGAAGTGTTTAAGTCTTATTGTACACTTAAATATTATTACGGTCGTAAGAAATGTGAAAATGTTGGCTAAAATTTCGCTTGCAGATTTATGATAGAGGTTTTACAAATGAAGGTTTTTCCATTCAACTGTACTTGTGGCTAAGAGCAAGATTCTTGTTTATACTGTACATGCAGACATATGTGTGTTGGGAAGACCCTGCGGCCTTTTTGATGAGAGCCAATCTAAGTAATGAAAGGAGTGAAAAGGAGAGAGGGAGCGCGCATCGTTCGGAGGAAGCAGCACGGAGCAAGGGAGCACTCGGTCCAAATTATAATACAAATCATATCAGGTCAATCATAAAAGCGGGCAAGATTTACTAGTTTCATTTCGCTTCCCGAGATTCTTCGGTTTAATAGGGCAGCCGGGAGGGGAGAGAGAGGGGAGGAGTGCCTGGCTGAAATGTGGAAGACGGGCATCCATGCACGCTTTTGTGTACGTGTGCGTCCGTAAATAGACAGTATATTTATGGAGAACCCTTCACGAGACCACATTCACCAACTTAAAGATAGCACGGTAGCATATTCTTTATTAGAGAAGATTCGACCAAACCTCTCTTGCCTGTTAATACTCGAGATGGAAGCACAGGGAAAGTAAATTTTCAATATTGCCGGGCATTTTTATTACCTGCCGTTACACGGTAACCTAGCAAAGGAGCTGGAATAATACGAATTAAAGTAGCTTAATCCATCATGGGGAATTTTATTTTGCAATGTTCAAATTTAGCGGCTGATCAGACAGTGACTCAACCATAAATCAATGTGTATTTTAGAAACAACTTGTCGATTTATTCCTTAGTCTGAAATATATTCAGATTTTTTTTCATCAAATTTTCTCGATTTTAGCTTTCAGATAAAAAATAAATGTTTACCATCCAAAGGTATTAACTATTAGTCTTTAAAAAAAGCTAAGAAAATTGATGATGACCTTTGTTTTTGGTAAGGATGTCTTCTTACTCTTCATCCGCTGTTTTCCAGATGGCTTTCTGGATTGGTGTGTGTGTGCTCTCGAACTAAAACCCAAATATGTGGTTTATTTCCAAGACAGAACAAAACCAATCTGTTGTTGTCAGCTGATATGGAATAGTAGATGGTTCCATTCCAAGAACACGGACTGGAAATGTCTTTTTAACCTTGAGGGGGGTGAAAGCAGCTGACCCAGACACTCGACAATGTTGCTCATGGTCCTATGACAAAGCATCCATTAAAAGTGTCAAATCCGGCTTCCTACGACACAATGGTCACTCTTCCATGAGAACTGAGCGAACTCCATCTGCTCAGCAAGATCTGGCGATACAGCTGTAAGCAGCAGCTATTAAATGTACTCCGCTGTTATATTGTTTTGCCAACGACTCCTTTCAGAGTGAGGAATGAGCAGTCTTAAGCGGGTTCGGCTCGAGCCAAAGTCAACTGGGCGAATTTGGAGCGAACGCGGAGATAAACAGTTTTGTAGCCACAGGGAACAATGAGACGGCTGCTGGGATTACAGGAAGTATTTCAAGTGCGTACGATTGAGTGGATGATTCTGGAGTGGTGACGTACGACACTTAATGCTAGAGGGGAGTTTTTTTTTTTAGGTCCTAAGTTTTATGTCTCAGTTGAAGTGCTGTTTTGTTGGCATGAAACAGCGAATGTTTTGAAGACATTAAGTTGTCTAGTGTGGATTCCGCTTGGCAGTTTTTGCGGGTTTTCTTGGCAGAAGTGGGCACAAAAAGCAGTTTTCTGGCCGCTGACCCACCACAAAAAAAAAACATCCATGATCATTTCCAAGAAAGGGTGCTTTTCATATCGCCTTGCTGTCGAGATGCCCATGACTGGTCAGAGTGGGCCACAACATTTGTTGTCGGTAGCACATCCTGTCAATCGACGCGTGAGTGTACGTTAAGTATTAAGCGCGAGTCGGGGATAGACATCAGTCAGAGTGACAGCCAACGATCCAACTGTCATACTCCATCATGCTGCAATAGACCGCTGATGGCTGAGGATGGATGCAAGAAATGATGGAAGGCTAGCACAAAGTTTTTATTTAATATGCAACATAGATTTGAACTTCACTAATTGCCAAATGTGTTTTTTTGGACACTTTCTACATTTACAGGCTTGCTACCTATGTTTTTGTTTTGAGCATCTCATTGAAGTTTGGAAATACGAGAAATAAGCTTTCTCGTATGATTATGGACTTGTAAAATGTGAGCCAAATGACTTTCAATGATGAGTACGGATTACAAAACAGTTGAATTTAGATTTGCTTTAGTGGTGGCGTTAGAAATCAGCAGGTATAAGTTCATATAACAAGTCACGTTCAAACCAAAGAGAATATTCCTGCTTGATGCGTCGGTTTTGATCCTGTGTATACGACCTAATACTAAAAGGCTCCGGCCACTCTCACAGCAGTCTCATCGAGAAATACGTCACATCGACCTTTGTTGACAATCTGACGAGTGCATTTTGCACAAAAGGCAAAGCGAATACCCCCCCGTGCTCCGCTATCACATGTTGACCTTTGTTTGACATGCAACAGCGTGCTCATTTCCCATAAAAGCATGTTACACCAACACCGTGCAACGAGAGAGAACATAAATTGCGCAGGGAAAAATAGGAAAGTGGATGAGGATGAAAAAAAAAAATGCAGTAAAATAGAAAGGTCATATGTTGCAAAGAGTGTTAAGATCTATGTTACTGTCCTGTGCTGAAGACAATATACAGTAATTCAGTCTCCCAGGTGAGACATACATCTTTGAGCCTATCCGGACCATTATTATTCAAGGAACCGCTTAAAAGTTTTAAATCCACAAGGAAAATAACTGTCTATTCAATTGGTATTGGGCTCCAGACTCCTTAAATAGTGGGACATGAGAGACCAACATTTTATATGAAAATTGAACGGTAAAAGAAATACAACAAGCTTAGAGCTATATACCATTTTGATTTTGACAAATTTCCCCGAACAAGAACTCCACTGCTTGTAAGGAGCGCCATAAAAGGAGCCATCCATGCTGCGAGTCGTTTTACTAGGATGGCAGACAGTGAAACGAGGTGCACCTAAAAATGTTTGATCATGCTATTGCACCTCAAAAAGCCAAAGAAAAAGCAAAAGCCAGCATTGCGCAATACTTGTCTTTCTGTATGATGCAGCTTTGTACAGTTGACTTCCTACTACTGTGCTATTTGTCTCTGTACTTTTCCTGCATTTACATTCATTTGAACCGGTTTGACTTTCTATTACCGCCAAGTGTTAAATGGCTTTTCGAGAAAACTAAGGGGAGTTTGGAAAGAGCTGCTTGTGGGTGTCATTCACTTTTGCTGCATGCATGACAAAAACACCTCTTTGTTTTTTTTTTTTTTAAACATTTGCCAAGTGGCCGTCACCCTATGGGAGCAACTCTCCTTGTTGTGCTTCATCCTCGTCATTAGCTCACATGCCTCTTCAGTCCTGATTGTCTCTGATTGGCCGTATTTATCTCTGACTACAGCGCAGCGGCCATTAGCGTCGGTGGTGTTGAGAGGTTGCGGTTGAAATAATCAGTTATATCTGCCCTTGCTTTTTAGTGCTACCACGCAACGGCGTGCAAAGAGCCACAGAAATGAGCAATGATTTGGATGGAATATCCGGAGGGGAAAAAAAAAGACTTGTGAAAGTTGATAGCAAAGGCGCTAAAGTTTTTGTTTGTGTTTGTATGTGTGATGGGTCATAGAGGAGTTTTTATTCTAATGTGGCCCCATGTAAATACCCAAAACAGTGTGCTGTTATTATTTATATTTATGAATTCATACCATTTGGCCCAGTGTGAAATGATGGGTCATTTTCATGCAACAAGAGGCATCGGTGCTGCATTTACAATCACTCCCCACCATTTCCACCATCAACTTCCAATCTGCCTCCCCTCCTCCTCCTCTTCATTCCGCATGTCAGGATCTACTGAATATGGATGTGTGGAAAGAATGGAGCGCTGTGGTGATGCAGCGGGAGTGGAAGAAACTGACTAAGGTTTGCTTCTGTCACCAGCTTCTCACCTAAGGAGATGTGGCACTCGAAATTATGCCAGTCGGCAGCCGGGTGAAGTGGCTGCCGGCAAATTGGGGGGGGGGGTTTGTGTGGGTGGCAGATCTGGTACCGATTTTTGTCTCTGGAGGATGCCAATCAGTCGGTCACGCACATTTGGTGGATGATGACCATGTGACTTGTTTTCCCATCCAATGGAGTCATCGGTTTGGATCATAGCGGGTGACCAAATAGACCCGATTTTTAATTGGTCCAACTAATTGTTCTATTTCTACTTTCATCCATATAAGACTGAGGTTGTGAGGCGGGGTACAACCTGGACTGGTTGCCAGCCTTCTTCCACTTAAATTTAATTTATAAAAAGACACAAGACTCCAAAACAATAACTTTAGACAATGTTTGACAAATTGCTCATTTTTATCACAACCATTTAATATATTTTTTTTTCTACTTTTCAAATTTTCATAAAGACAGTAAAAAGCAAATGTTGCTTCCTTTTTGACTTGGGTTGCAATTTCAACTGAATATTAAAGGAGCATGAAAGAATTGCTTCTACCAAGCAAGGTTTTATGTTGACTTTGCCGGAGCCGTAAATGCATTATGCATATTATTACTACGTGGCTTCCTATCATTAACGTTCCTACACATGCACAAATACTGCACATAAATGTATAATAATATGCCCAGATGCTTTTTTTTTTTTGGTTACTGTGTTTTCACGTTATTAGTTGACCACACACATCCTCCATATAAATGTATGTATGTGCTTCAGGTATCATCTTCAAATGTGGGTTTTCATAAGTATACATATTTATCCATATGAGGGAAAATCCCCGCTGGAAATTCCCTCGACACATTCATCATGTGCCGCACGTGAACATTATAGCCTACTCGCCTGCCCCCCCTGGAGAGATACATGAATCCATAACCGCTACGGCTGCAGGCGAAGCCAGCGCCGTTCAGCTACATTGTGCATGCTCGGCCCGTCGAGAACTTAATGACGCGGATTTCGTTTGCGTCTCATTCCTAACTAAATACAGTCTTTGTGGATTTGTATAATTATACTTCCTCTAAAGTTTTCAAATGTAATGTCCCAGTGTTTGCTGTATTGGCTAAACTTATTACAATGAAGTTGATGTTGCTCTTAATTGGCTCAAACGTGTGCACTTAACAATGATTGCAATCAACAGAGGCGGCCCAGTGTGAAGGTATGTTATTATAGTCATTAGTGCCAGCAATTACGATGATACCCCTTCTGCACCCTGTATTTTCAGTTTTTTTTCTCACATTGTAGTGCTTATAGCCAAAGTCATTTTATGTTCTTTAACTTCAGTGTTTCTAACTTTTCCCACTCGCTTGTGTTTCTTTATTTGCTGGCTTGGAGTCATTGTCTTGACTTTTTTTCTGGACATCTAATATGACTGTTGTATATGTGCAAATTGTGTTTGAATTGTGCAAACATTTGGAGAAAGGTGACAGTTAAGGCCACGGGGGTCAAAATAATTTTGATCACAGCCACATTACAGTTGTGCTTTCCCTCCGAGAGCCATCATGAAAATCCTCCCTTGTGTCACAGTTGTTGTTTTGGCTGAGCGAAAAGATGACTGACTGACATTTATCAAACTTGAAATGTTTTCAGTTCTACTACCGGTTGCATTGTATTCGTGAAGTTGTTCTTTGTGGCCTTAGGAGCCAAACAAAACAATCAACTCCCCCTCCCCTTCTTTCTTCGGCATCGTAATGGAAATCAGATTGGAATAAAGCCTTGTGAGAATGAAATAAGCTTCATTTTCTATCTGTGTTGGAATTACCTCATCTGAATATACACACAAGGAATCTCGGAAGACTTAAATTTTCACACCCAAATTAGTTTTCAGTGAAATAGATGTTCTCATTTGAAGATGATCAGCTGGCCATGGATAAAGGGGGATTTTTTTTTTATTTGAAAGCTATTTTAGCCACCACAACTTGTTAGCCGGAGCTACGTCAATACAATATCGATAACGTAAATCACTCCTGCTCACTCATTGGCCGAGCAGTTTTGCCATCATCTGACATTGCAAATCTTCCTCCTTTAGACGAATGCCCTTCAACTCTTAAACAATGCATTTATGCAGTAATCAGAAGTATTTTGGTAATAATTAATTTGGTCTCCCTCTAAATCCTCTGTATAACTGTTAAAGTGTGCTTAATGAATGAGGTTAATTATCTGGGTTTGGAGTCAACCGTTGAGATTCTTTCTCTCCCGCTCATTTGTCTACTGGAATTTCACTCAATTAATTTGATACTGCAGAAATGATGGCGCTATCTTCCCGTGGTTCATTCATAGTAAGGTCTCCGCTATTAAGCCCTCATGAATTCCCATGTTTGACACTGTAGAGCTTGTCTCTATTAAAAAAAAAAATCCATAATTTATTCTAACATCATCCTTTTTTTTTTTTGGTGAAGAAGCTGGACTGCAAACAGTAATGAGAAAAGAAAGGCTATGTGGGAGACTAATGAGCATTGAGGGACGGAGCAATGGAGGAAGTGAAGGAGCTGCTTTTAGACAGATTAATGGATTGATAAATGCAAATGCAGGTTTTTTCCCAGAGAGCTTTTTGGTCCACCACTGAAACACTGGAGCGAGGTGAGGACGGACGTGGTTAGGGGGAAAAATTAAAAGACAGCGATGGAAGTAAGTGCACCTGCACTACAGTCTGTTAGGACTTCGAGCGCTTACTGGGTTCTTCATCTAATAAATGTCCCGGTCGCGGTGCTTTCAGGTGAATAACAAAGTGCCCAGAGACAAGGCAGGCTTTAAGACTGACGTTTGGGTTTGCTATCAGTCCAGCCGGGGATGGATTAAATACATTAATTGCGGGCTAAAATCTTTGATTTTATCACAATTATTATTATGAACAAGTAGAAGTTATTGGTTAATCAAAAAAATAAAAATTATATATATATATATATATATATAAAAAATATATACTATATAAAATAATAACTTACGTGTACATGTAGGGGGGGGGGGTGAGCACGCCTTCACACTTCAACAAAAGTTGAGTGCGGTTATTGTGCGTGCTTGTGTTTTGTGTACAAAAAAACTGTCTATCTGCCAATGATGGCAGCCCACACTCCCAGTTGTCATTTTACAACAGCTTGTAGACAAACTCATTACATCCAACACCTGCTCCCCTTACCTACCCCAAGGGTGTGTAAGTGTGTGCGCGGCGAGGACGCGCCGATTCAAGTCAACAAGGTGAACTCGCTGTAATTTACTCGTGACCGTCTGCGTTCAAGGCTTGCTTAGTGGTGAGACTGGGCAGTAATGACTCTATAAGTGAGTGTGATGAGGAAAGTAGTAATCCGTATGTTGAAGTGAAATCTTGAGTAAGATGTTGTTTATTCTCAGAATTTATTGAGGATTGCTGAGGAAAATCCAGAAGCTTTTTCTTGGATGATTGATTAGTCTCACCTCCAAATGAATTTGCCGTTGTTTGTGTAAAAGTGCAAATGACATTTAATTGGGTACAATAAGACTTGAAAGAGGTTAACAAAGAAAGCCATGCAGGTAACTACTGTACTAGCAACATATTAGACGTTAAGCCCCCTCGCAAATGGATTGGGGGATTAAAAGGATAATCCACCATGTCATTTCTTTTTACCTCCAATTTTGCTATTTTAGCGACTTTCTCACTGAACTCGTACTACTCTTCTCACCGACAGAGACGGATTGGACCGTGATGGAGAGCTAAGTGTGATTTTTCATGGTACCAAAGTTTGAGAACCTCTGTTGTTATTCTCTTGACAATTTGACTTCATTTGGATGTCAAACTTTTTGTGAAAATATAAAGCATAATGATGGTAAATTTGATCTCTTAGCAAGATAGTTTCACTTTTGTCATTTCCAGGAAAGATCTACCCATTCCCCGAACAAAATTCTGTACTTCCATTTTGGTCAGCACATGAATCAAACATGTTCTGGCGTTCACGTCTTTTATCCGTGGATCTTTACACCGTCATGCCCCACTTGTAACCTTTTACACTAAGATGAGCAGCGGTCGGCCAGCCATGTTGCGGCCGCGCACTTTATTCTTCCCTCCGCCCTTGACCGGTCTCTTAACACAGAGAGCAGGCAGATAAGCCGAAATTTACACACAATGCTGAAGCCATTAGCGTCGGACTTTAACTCTCCTCCCGCTCTCTCGGGGCTTTGTTTCATGTTATCAGATCCGCCGGGATGCGTATATGGCAGATTGAATGTCGACGAGTACGGAAAAGGCTAAGATGTCTAACCTCCTATTCACACGCTGCTCGGCTCATCAGCAGAGAAGGCCCCTTTGTCCCTCAACAGCCGAGCAGACGGGCAGTACACGATAATTGCGCTCGGACAATACCCGTCCTCCCCGTTGGTTTGACTCTGTTCGGTCTCTTGGATGAAACGCTAGAAGATGAGTGCGCGTCCGGGAGGAGAGGATGGATGAAGGACGACGACGGATTGTGTTTGTGCCTCTCCGAGTTTCTCCGTCTGAATGAAAAGGAGCGATAAAAGGTTTTTGGACTCGGTAGTCCGCGTCGGGCTGTCATCGTGTCGTTGAACTTGTCGGATGCCAACTGGCAGTCGCTACAATTGTGATGTCACCGGTTTGGCAGATAAAGCCTCTTGAGGAAATACGATTAGCAGACAGCAGGGTACTTGAAGCAAACGTAGCCGTGTCGCTGTTCTCTCATTTCCTCCCATGATGTCATTGCTCTAATCCAGGTGCCTTGTGCTGAATGCACTATACACGACATGAATATTCTGTACATGCTGTTGAAATGTTGCAATTTTCCTCCTGTGTTACGACACTTCATTTGGTGCACCTGGACAATCTAATGACACTATTCAAATAAACCGTCTTCGGGATACGGGAGGAAGCTGTTGTTTGTGTAGAACTCAGAGACGTGCAAGCCACAATAGTAACAAGCTTCTGAAAGCCGTACGAATAGTTTTATTTTCAGAGAGGCATTGATTTTGGAAATTGTGGTGTATTACTTTTTGTAATTCTGTCAAACGTTTATATATGAATAAAGGCGAGATATAATAAGCAACAAGATATAATAGGCGGCTGCAAGGTACTGTAAAACTTACCTCACTGCCAAAGCTCATTGTGATATCAAAGCATAGCTTTACATTTATCTTGACATGAGAATGATTTGTATTTTAATAGGTAGGTAACTTACTCCGCCTTGAAGCTTTTATAGATTTGGAATTATATATTGTTGGTTGGCAACCATCTATTCAAAACTCTATTTATAGAGCACTTGAAAAAAAAAATCACCTGCAGCTGAAACAGTGCGGTACATACTGCATATAAAAATGACATAAAACAAATAATAATCATAAAAAAAAGAAAACAATACTAATGAAATATATATAAATAAAAAAGGATTCATTTTTCATAAAATAATATAATATTGTATACATAAATATTAGCGTTTGAGGGACAGTTCTGCCTATAAAACATCTTTTCAATACTTTGTCAACAATATCATGTTGTGAAAAAAAAGTCAAAATCACAATTATGTGGACTTGTTACCTCCATACAGTAAACAGGATATAATTTAATTATTTTTTCTCGCTTTGTGACATTTGAGTGTTTCTATCACAATGCTGGTTTTCTTGACTTTTTTGCCCGAGTGGTGGAGAGGCAACACCGCCCGTACGATGGGCCGTTTTCAACAGAATGTTAAATTACTTTTGTCCTGCTGCGACGTTTGGCTCATTTGTCTGCGGGTACCGCATATAAATAATGCAAATAATAAATAATGCAAAGAGCAAATATTGAGCCTACTTGAGCGCCATGCTTTTGTAAATGCAGTATTAATACGTAGCTGGTATTGCATTGTTTGAACACAAGATGCGTGTTAATGAAATTGGCTTAGGAAAGATGCTGTGATGGCATTATAATTGCATTTTTTTTTTGCGTGAACATGGCCACTATAGACTCGAAGCAAATTTTTTTATTTTATTCTCACTTAAGGAGTCATTCTTTTTTCCACTGGCTCAGTTCACAAACACTTCAGTGTACTTGTGTTGCTTAATGTACTTCAACAAGGGGCTGTGGGTGGAATGTTCTGGTCTTGTTATGAACCTCAGCCACAATCACCACTTGGTTCTGTGAACGGTGCTTGATGGAAGTGAGTCACAGCTTCACTCACTCTGCCTGCTGTTTGTTCCACAGGCCTTCTCCTGCTCCGTCCTATTATGTCGCCACCTCTTGCCATTCCATTTTCTTTCATTCATGCTAACATGATTTGAGTTTCTAAAGGCTCATGTTTTCTTTTGCTTTATTAACCATTAAAAGCCACCCGTTTTTATCCATCTCAGGGGACGGCCATTTTATGACCAAACTCGGAAAACGGGTGAGCCATGAATGGTCATTAAGGAGCAACTGTGATCTTATTGTCAGTCGACAGCAAGTGGCAAAATGGCCGCCGCCTGAGATAGATAAAAACAGTCGAATTTCATTCATCCATCTGTTCGTTCATTCTTCTATTCATTCATTTTTATGTTATTTGTTGTGATCAATATTTTTGTTTTAAAACTGGTGGACTGTGATAACTGTCTAAGTTGATTTAGTTTTCGCAAAATGGTTTCCTTCTTAAAAAAAACAAAACAATAATTGGACATTCATGCTTTTTTTCATCTGAACCACCAGATGCTTCTGTTTCTGCTCCTTTTTTTGCTTTATATTTCTCATCTGCTCTTCCCTCCTTTCCCTTCTCCTGCCCTCCTCGCTAGAAATCCACCTTATCCAGAGGGTGACTTTGACAGGCGGTGAGCTCACACTTGTAACCTCCCTGCCACATGTGCCAGGCGAGAAGCAACTGGAGAATTTGGCTGCAGATTGAATAGCTTCCAAAGATGTCATATCGAGACAGCATCCCGCAACCCCCAAAATTTATTCCTGCCTGGCTCTCTCCTCCGCAAGCCTCCACCAATCAAGTTGCCCCTGAGTTGCCATGTAGCTGGCCAACCCTCTCACTCTGAATTGCCCCTAGCTTTTTTTCCCCCCCTCTTCCCTGGTGTGTGTCCTCCAACAAAATTATTCCTTCAGCACTTGTCATGCGAGCCAACCACTGTGAGGCAGACCGGCAGATGGAAGGTCTGATTGGCTGTCAACTCATGTTTATTTCCTTGTTGTCAGGATGTCGGATGAGATAAAACATTGTTCCTCCGCATTGTCATGTTTTCACCGCGGGTTTCATTTAGAGTATTTAAAGTAGTTTAGGTTGGTTGAAAGTCGCCGCCCACCTTCACTCCCCCCCTCCGATTTATGTATTTCACAGCGTGAGACACTGAGCCGATCCTAAATGGCTTTGGGGTGCAACGCTGGGATGGCTGCTAGTGAATTGCTGGGCGAGTTGTCAATTAATTGCTGAGTGGGAATTGATCCCATCCCGATTGTCAGCGAATGAACCACTTCAAGCGTTGATCTTCATATCAGCGCAATAACCATGACATCATTTGACAGTATCCAAAAAAGATAGGGCCACAATGTGGATAAGGGCAAAATTCAGGTAAATTAGTAACTTTACTTAATTTGATTTTTCTTTAAGGATTTTTGTGATTCTATTGATAGTTTCTTGTATCCACCAAGAAATGGTTATGTGACTAAGTTTACTTAATCTTTTACTGGAAACATTAACTAGATATTTTTAGGCAAACTTATTTTCAACACACAAGACTCATGGAAATCTCTTTCTCTCTCTCTCTCTCTTTCTCTCTCTCGCTCCTCTCTCTCTCCCCCTCTTTCTCACTTCGTCTCCTTTTCTCTTTTTCCTCTCTCAACTTGAACATTCATATTCTCCATATTGTTGTTGGTAGAACCCATTTAATTTTATTTTTTTGAATTTTTATCTATCATCTCTCTCTCTCTCTCCCCCCCTTTGTATTGATTAATGAGGACCAGCTTCATGTGGAAAGTGGACGGAGGTTGGCTTGTGTCACTACGAAACAGGTGGTGGACATTCGTAGTCAAACATACATACGCATACATAAACACATATACCTCAGGTGGTGGACGGAGCTCTCATGCTGAGCGGATTTGTATCAAAGCCCAGACATAAAACAGAGTTGGCAGACTGGGACGCAAACGGGTCCAAGTCTACTTCTGCTGTGCATGTGTGCGTCTGTGTGTCTACATGCACATGTTTGTTTAAGCATGCAAGAAAAATGATGTATGCAAGGAAATGATCTTTTTTTTTCCCCTCCGCCATCTTTCTGCAAGTTATTTTTTATTCCAATTTATGCTTCTGGTTTTTCAATCAACTCCCCGAGTTTTGGCAGCGTGGTTGTCTCCATCGGTTCGGCCTCCTTAAATGTCAGCTGGGTGCTGGGAGGTGCTGAAAGGTGTTTGGATCTCCAAGCGTATCTTTCAGAGGTTGAAATGTGTATTTTTACGCAGGCGTTTTATCACCCTGCACAATTACGACAGTCTGAATTCACGCCGATTGAAATCGCCTAGCGTGACAGTAGGGATGGTCAAAGTATGGGTCCGCTTGGAACCCGCAGACACGCACACATGCCAGTGCTCGTCATGTCGACAATCTCCATGCATCACAGCGTGCTGATTGCGAGGCATGCAAACATGTTCGCATGTCAGCGCGTTGCCTATTATGTTGGTTTATGGCTGCGGAAATGAACATTCTCCCTGGCTTTTTTGTCTCCTATGGGAGAGAATGATACACACTGTAAATCCGCTTGAGCTGCGTGAAGTGTCATGACGCATTACACACCCTTATACCTTGGCTTTTGTCTCATTGTGATAGCCGTACCGCATCTTCCCATCTAGTTACGCACACAAAACATTTGGTGGAAAAAATCCCGGCCCAAAAGCGCCCCCTCCCGTGCTACCCATTTAGGGCCCACGCTGAGTTTGTAATGAGCATAGCTAGCACGAGATTACGCTCGAATACGATATGGCGTTTGGGAAGGATTTGCTTCGATTTGACGCCGAGCCTCGCGATGGAGTGCGCTTGAGCTCTTTTTGCAGGCCGGGTGACCGCCGGCCTCCCTCTAGCCTTTTACTCAACACTGCTAATGTGTATCCCGGCTAACACGTATCGCCCTTCAGGGGGTGATTTCTCATACAGGAACTCGACACTCTGGACTATACAGAGACGCATTACTATAAAAGCATAACGGGTAGACGTGAAGACTAAAGAAGAAGTGATAGAAGCAGCTTTGGCTATAAGGAGAAAGGGCTGTGATGGTTTGAAGCACAAGAGGAGGGCAGCGGGGCAGAGACGAGAAATCAAAGAAAGCAGAACAGAGGAGAAAGAAAAGACTGAATAGGAAAAGAAGGATAAACATGAGAATAAAGGTCCAAAAGATGTCTGGTTGTTGAAAGCGGTAGATCACAGAGCAACATTGAGACAGAAGAGAGAACGAGAAAGAAAGTAGAGAGCAAGGACTCTTATCATCTGGAATCTATAGAGAATTGATGGGCAGAAGAAGATATAGTCCCATACATCACACACTGTCTCATAAAAGCTGCACCGCTGTTGCTGTTCCGACTCTGTATTCTCCATCCTGTCTGTCCAAATAGTTCACCAGCTGACTAAATATCTCTTTTTAAGGATGCAGGTTCTAATATCCACTGCTGTGGGAAAGAGACGGGGATCAAAGGCACTGCGTCGGTCGGCAAGCAAATTCTTTCCATTTCATTTGGGTTAGGAGCTGAAGGTTAGGGAGATAAAATTGAACAAGCAGAATTCAATCAATTCGGGCGTTTACTTTTCTAAACGGAATAGCCACAAAGGGAGGAACAGAATCCAAATGAGGAATTTAGATTTTTAGTTTTTGGAGTAAAAAATTGGTCTCTCTTTAATGCCACTTGTGGTGACGAGAATATTTTTGTTTGTTTGTGTTGATGAGTAATTGTAGACATTTCCAAATTGTGTTCCTTAAACAAAACATGACAATAATGATGTCATATGCATACCAGGAAAAGAAAAAGAATGGTTCTAAATTATGATTTCAGTCTCATTTCTGAAACCTGTCCTCTCAGTCATTCCGTTTCACTCTCTTCTTACTCTTGTCTTACGCATCTCAAGCTTTTGCCCGCTTCAGGCTGATTCAACAAAATTCACTTAGCTATCAACTTTATTGGATTATCTTGTGCTTGAGATGGCATCTTTGGACAGGCAAACGTAGAGTCGAGCATCTTCAACAGAGATAAACCTTCCGCTCTCTTCTTAGCCATCTTGCTAATCATTTTAAAATCCCACAATTTTGCATTTTGGAAAATCCATTCCAAATTGGCAGATGGGCTTTTTTAAATGGTGTTTGGTTCAAGGAGCCATGTTTTCTTGAATACCTAATGTCTGTATGTCACCAGAGTCAAATGCCCCCGTCGTTATTACCATTGTTTAGTTACCAATTTCTAATTAGTTTCTTCCCTCTGTTCCTAGTGGAGGCAACAATTGGATCAGTAGTGTGTTTATATTTTTTATGCCTGAGCTCCATTCCAATATTAAAAATGTTTTTGCATGCCGGTTTTATTTGTTTTGCTCACATTGTTTACTATATTCTGGCAAGGCGTGACATTTTCATGTTAGGATAACAGCACCGAGGGAATCGAAGGTGTTGCGTGATGTAATTGAAGCGATGCTATTCAGTGATAACATCCAGTTGGAGTAGGCGTCGTGTTTATGCCGCTGCATACGTTCTACATTTGGCGTAATCTTTTTCACGTGATAGCAATTTTAAACCGCTGATAGAATCCCACGTTTGACCTTAAGCCGGTGATTCCCAACCACTGTGTGCTACGAAGGATAATCAAATGTCCTGTGGGAAATTTGCCACATCATTTTTCCTCAAATTATCATTCATACTAATCTTGTTCTCCATCTACTGTACTCCACTGACGTGAAGTCACCAAATATTGATGAGCAGCCAAGAATAAAGGGTTCATGGATAGCCCCATTACGTGCAGCTTCAAATCACTTTCGACTTGATGAGGTTTTGAATCCATGTGTTCCAGCGTGGCACTGCTACAATAAACATGTTGGATGAGTTAGATGGACGACCTTGCGTCTTGCACAATGACGGAACTGCTCGCCGGGCTGTCATCTGGCAGCTTGACTGCGGTTTGAATGTGGTCGTCTCTGGAGCCTCTCCCTGTACTTTCTCTGGTTTATCATGTCCAGATAACTTTTCTGAGAGACGTGCTTGTAGTCAATAGCGTCTGTGGTGTCATTCAACGCCTGTCATTTGGCTCTCAAATGAAACACATTCAACTTGTGGAGGTTTTAGGAAAACCTGAAATCTCGATGGCTGTTTTACTTTCCCCTTCAAGGGGTTCAGTGAGTAACAGTGATTGGTTTAAAATTGCAACCTGTTGAGTGTTGACAAGGAAAGTACCGTTGGCCTGGCTCACTCAAAATTCTGATATCCTTTAAACAATCCAGTGATTTCCTACCGAGGTTAGGAGTCTTTTTTTATATTGTCAATTACCATTTGTGACATAAGGAACTAATTCCTTTTGCTCAAATGTGAAACTGTCAGCGTTACAAACTTATCTCTTGTATTTATTTTGCTTTGGACCTTGACTTGCTTGGCTGCGGAATCTTGTCTTGGATCGTGAAAATGATTGTCGTTCTGACTATGACTCAGAATTCCCTGGAAGGTCAGAAATTCCTAAAGGTAAAGATTGATTGGAAATTGCATTGAGTAAGGATCATCAAAATAAAATATAACTACGTATTTAGCCTCCTATTTTTGGGGGAACGAGAAAAAACTGGTAATCAAGGTCCTTTTAATAGCTCACCACACTTGTGATGACAGACCAGTCTTCTTATTATGGGAACGGTAGGAGTCCATTGATCCGGTTTTGCCACCCTGGCGTGCGTGCTGCTAATCCTAATGAAGCCGCATCCATCCAACAGACAAAACAATTAGGAGCTTTTATTCTTTAAACACAAGATAATGATTCATTCTAAGCTCTATACCATCTCCCATTGCCAGTCATAAGCATGACACGTTTCACTTTCCGAACATAGAATAAACACTGTGCCTCACGCATCTCTTGCATCTTCTTGTCCAAAGTGAGAGGGACAGTATGTGTTGGTAAGCACTCATTAAAATGAATAGCGGTAATCAAACCGCAAAGCAATTAGTCTCGGCTGAGCGGACAAAGTGTAGCGCACCGTTAGTTACGTACGCCATCACCATGACGTCCATCAGCTGTCCCTGCAAAGTCACGGGACTGAGGAGTGCTCCATTTTGTACAGGCTACCGGCTGATTACTTCAGGGCCTGGAGCAAGGTTGTGTTACTTATTCTTAATTAATTGAGGTGTTTTGTAATTAGTGCCGGTTGAAAATCATAAAATTATACTGTAAATTGTTTTTTCAAATGTAAGTGACATTGCGGTATTTGTAAAAAAAAAAAAAAAAACACACACACACATATATATTCACATAATTCATTTTACAGTGAATCTGTAAATTTCTTATGATTTTGTGTTTTAGTATAAGAGTCCAGGTGGACCCTGGCTAGCGCTGCGTCTTTGCTGCCAAAAAGACCTTGCTCCGTCTTATATTGCTTTCATTGAAGGACGGGCCTGACAACCACGGTTTTAGTGACGTTGGAAGGATGCCTGGGGAGAAGTGAGTCATTTACAACATGTAACAAATCCACTGGCAAAGACAGCTAAAATTCATTTTTAGAACATTGTAGACAGAGAAATCTGGGGGTAATTTAAAATGCTACATTTTCAGAACTGTGATAGAGAAAAGAAATATTCCCTTTGTGAAAGGGACTGTCTGTATTAGGGAAGTTATCAATTCACCTTGTAAATAAGACAATATGGAACCTATATGGAATGTGAATTGTTACTCTTCCATCCGATTCCTGTATTATATGATGGAAAAGTCAAAAGGAAAATTCATTCTAAAGACAGTTGATAGTTATAGGCCTTTCATCAACCGGTTTTTTTCCACGATGGTCCGGGCAGCTGTTGCGTCGTACTTTTTTCTGAATTTCGACGATTGACCCTGTTGTCATTTTTCAAGTGCTTTGTTTTTGACAAAATAAGAACTATTTTTTTTTCTCTCCTCACACACTCGCCCCAATTCTGAATACAAAGACATTGTTATATTATTTAAAAATCACATTTTATCTTACAATATTAAACCGGAGACGGTGAGAACAGCAAAACTGTCATATGAAGTTGAGCAACAATCCCCCTCCTCCTCCTGATATATTATTACCGTCATTCCCACAAAGCTGCCTCAAAGCTTCTTGAGCATGGACATCACGCAGGCCCGTGTGAGTTGGCACGGCAACAGGCTGTCTGTCCATTTGGGTCAGCTTCAAGTGGGTAACTGCCACTTAACCCCACTAAGTCTTTTTTTGATCAAGATAATCAGCCTCTTTTTCACTGACACTTGTTTTTGACATGATGTAGTCAGTCCCGCGAGTTAAGAGGTGAAGTTGAAGTCTTGTCGAATTAGCCAGCTTTTACCCTCCTAAGGCTTAGCAAATATTTTCAAGCCAAACTTACATGATAAGACTTGACTTTTCATTCTGTTCCTAGCTCCGAAGGCTTGCAAAGATGCCCATTCAGCTTTTTTTCTTTTTTTTCTTAAACCTCAGCGTTAACAGGAAAGCCACAGTGACGGACATTTATAGTTGCCGTTATGACCCTTGTGGCACATTTTGGAGCTGACCAATGACAACCTGCTGGGCTGCCCTGCCATAATTCGCAAAATTGGTTTAAAACATGATGAACGGCTGCGGAACAAAATAGGAACGGGATTCTTTCTTATTTGTGTGGTGGGTACAGCGGGGCGGCCTGGGAAATCAGCCAGACCCTAATTGCTGCCGCAGACCCCCATTTAGACGATTGGAAGGCTCAAACAAATAGCGATAAAATATGTATCTTGCAACATTGGCTTCTGGATTTAATGATTAGTAATATTGTGACAATAATAAATAATTTACAGCGCTCTGTGATTGTGAGTGGAATAATGTAGTCCTATTTTTGAAATCTATGAGATAGACGTTGTCTGTGGGGGTGTTTTTGTATTTTTAACTTTGCAATTTATATGAAAGGCAAAACATAAAATAAAATGAGGTTTCATTGCAGCATTGGCAGGAAACATTAATTACGATACAGTTTTAATTGAAGCACATGAAAGCAACAAAGATTTTTCATTGTTTTGTAATGTAATGAACATTTTCTTATTGAGTAATATCTGTACTGCCTTTAGTTGAAGATTTCTGCTGTTTTCCTGTTTGAAAATTCTCCTCCTTGAACTGTCCCCTTTTCAGATATTAAATCATTTTTTTTCACGTCCGTTTATTGGACTGCAATGAAAAAAAGTTTCTTTTGTCCAAAGCCCCGAACGTGAGCGAAACTCTTGAGGAAGCAGAACCTTGCTTCTCTACGCTCGGTCTGGGATTTATAGCCGGTATAAAGAAAATTTACTACAAGAATCATTTTGCGAGAGCATTTTCCTAAGAAGTGTCAAGCCTTGCTCTCGGCCGCTCCGCCCATCCATTTCATTAAGTCCAAAGACAGCCGCAGAAGTCTGAAGCCTCGTCCGTCACCTCCTCCTCCTTCTCTTGCTGCCGTTTTTATGTTTTCAACCTCTCGCTGGACCTTCAGCCGCTTTCCCTTTTCTGCGTGTCATGCTTCTCTTCTCTCCCAAATTCCCTTGCTTCTTTTGTACATCCAGACGGCCGTGTAATTGTTGGCCTGTCGTGTGAAGGGCCCAATGAGACGAGGCCTTGCGGTGGTGGGCGCCGTCCTTGTGTACCTTCCCCGAGCGCCATTATGCTTTTGTCCCTGTTCCGTTTTTGCGTTCTTGCTGAAGAGAAACGCTACACTTGTTGTTTGCCTGCTTTCTTTGCGATGATTTCATAACCTGGCTATGCGCATATCAACATAACCTTATCTTCAAAATACACTCTAACAACAAACTGGAAACACTGAAAATCTCCAAGCGCATCGGAATCGTTATGAAAACGGAAATCCAACCGAACCCGAGGGAAATATCCCAAGGAAATAAATTTCGACACGATGTTCGGTTGTAAATAGGGAATTAAAACAAAGAAAATGAGTTCTCCCAATCAGAATCAGACGTGGAGCTCATTCACATCCTAATTTTGCTTAGGTTTGTTAGCCACTTTGTGATTTTAATAGACTATCCCAAATCCCTACTAGATATATTTCCCTTGAACTACCTTACGCATTTGTACCTTCCAAATGCCTTTAAATTTCTACTTCAAGTAAAGTGCATACATGTTGAAGTTATTTCTCATGTGGATGAATTTGACGGACAGATTCAGCAAGGCCACTTATCAAGATGCACTTATCACATTCTAATACATAAAATGTATAACTTCACAAGTGACAAAGTGCCTCCCAAGCCGACATTTTTCTGTGAACTAAACCGTGTTTAATTTCCGCTTGTGTGGAAATGTAGAAGTAAGATCAAGTGACATTTATGCTGCCCCACAAGCTATTTGTGCCGACAGCGTGGTGACACTCGGTGACCCCCTCGGTGAGGCTCGCCACCTTGCTTCTGTCGCCTGCCGCCTGCACCAATTACTCGAACGTTCCTTAGGTTGTCATGGAAACTCTGATATTGTCGTTTTTGTCCGCAAAATGAGACTGAGGTGAAAATTAGCTGACAACATATGTCATGTAAATGACATCTTTATTGTTTTATACACCACCAAACGTCTTGTTTTCCCAATTCACTTTTAATCCAAACTGCACCCAAACTGATAAAGTATCTGCGTTTTAGTATCGCAGCATATTTAGTGATCCGATTGACGACATAGAATATCAGCACCATACTAAGATTGGCGTCAGTATTGCTACACTGCTAATCCCAACCTTTGTCCATTATTCAAAGCCAGCGGATCACTAATTCATGTCAGCTGACATCGGTGGGAATGGGTGGGCGAGCATTTGTTGCATGCCGCGGCTCTTTCATGTGGCTTGACCTGCCGACTCCTGACCGCCGCTTTCTCCTGAATTTATCCTTCCTCCATTTCATTCGTGCTCACTCTCACCTTTTTAATGCTATTTTTTTTTCTCCTCTTCCTCTCCCGTTGCTCTCTTACTGTTGTTCCCTTTAGCCACCGAATGGAAATTCCAACTTGCGCTCTTTCCCGCTGTGCTGTCTTTCCATCTTCTCCGGCTCCCACTCCTCAGTCACTGATGTCTGATCTAATTGCTTTTGCGGTGACCCTCGGGACCCCGGGAGCACAGAGTAACAAGCTCCCACTGGATGCAACTGTGGCTCGGCCACCGTCGCTGCATTCCTAAATCTCTCCTTTCTTCTCATCCCTTTGTTGGCGGGCTCTCTCTGGCGCATTTATTTATTAGCAGCTCCAATGCAGCTGCCCCCGAGACACGCGGCTCGGTATTTCGGCTCAGCTGGCTCCAGCGTGGGCCTGTTATCGTACATTGGTGGGTCGGGCTTGTCAGGTATTTTTCTGTCTTTAAAGACCATGGCCATAGAAAATCTTAAATTTAAAAAGACGATTTATACGGATGCTTAAATACAGTATCGCCAGCCAATGTCTAAAGGGCAGCAAAATAAGTATTTTTTTTTAACCAAATGTGAATAAATCAGTGACTGTACAAAAGAAAGCCTTTTTATTTTTAACCAAATGTGTATAAATCAGTGACTGTACAAAAGAAAACCGTATCAGAATAAAAAAAAGGGACAAACATAAACAGGACAAAATGGGAAGACAGAATAGAAAGCATGGCCTGATAACATTGAAAAGCCTCCCTGGACCTCGGCAACTGGAATGTAATAGAAAAAGGGAAATATAAAGATGCAGCCCAGTGAACTAAAGCAGATAGGCCAGTGCACATTTGAACAGCTTTGGCTTTGCCTTGAAAATAAGAATTTTAGAAATATGCTACACATTTGAACTTTACTCACACATCTGTCTCTCCCTGATTCCACAATGCAATATGTCACACATGGAAGGGCGGCGCTTACAAGCCCAGCCTTTAGAATCCCATCTTTCAAAAGGAAATGTTTCTTTATTAGATTCCCAGTTGATTTCAGTTCACTAGAAACTATAGTAAGCATGCAAATTTTTGCTTGCCCTGTGGCCAGATGAAGATGAGTAGTCCTGGAACATACACAATGCAGTTCCAGCTAAGCAAAGCTGTCAGTCAAAGCGTCCAACTTTTTTTTTTTATGTTATTGACTAATACATTACTGCATTACTATTCAGTTTAGTAAATATGAAAGTCACAATTTGTTACTGTAGCAATGATGATAATCAGCTGGCACAAAGCAAACTGCCACTTAGCATTTATCATCAAGTCGCCATTATTTGCCTCTCGATTGCTGCAGTGAATGATTTTTGACAACACTTGAATACGTATTTTTTTAATCACTGTTTTGCCTCACGTGTATGTGGCCCAAAACGAAGAATTAGTAAATAATAAAATACAGGAGGACACTCGATTCTAAGATAAGGACACAACTACTTCATTAGCATTATAGCATTAATGGCCACACACGGGCTTGATTATTTCACAATTTGTTGACTCAAAATATCGCTTGAACAGTCCCTGTCAGACAAAATAAAGATCTCAAAAACAAATGCACCAAGTCACAAGACAAAAAAATAATAATTCAAGAACAAATGAGAAACAAAGTTGAGTGAAGTCCATCAATCTGGAAAAAATTATAAATCAATTTCCAAGGCTTTGGGAAACATGGCCATTATTCACAAATGGGAGAAAATTGGGAACAGGGTGAAACTACCCTGGAGGGGGCAGCCAACCAAAATTACTCCAAGACTGCAACAACAACCCATCCAGAGGTCAAAGAAAAAAAAATAGATTGTCACCCAAAAGCATTGAATCATCTTTGAATAGACAAATACCTCGACTGTATTTTTCCCTTCTCACATGGAAAAGGCGTTTTTTTTTTTTGTCTTCTTGGGCGTCTGTTAATTTGAATGTGTGAGCGGTGTGTTTTCCCTCTTCGGCTCATACATATTTATGAGAGAACACCAGCATAACGATCAAAACATTTTCTGCTGAAGGTTAATAGGTCAAACGTGTTGATCAAAATCCCGTTGTAGCACACACACTTCTCATTAGAGACATTTAAAGAGAATTGCTTGATACACACACTCTGATCTTCCCCTTGGCCCTCCCTAGTGTATACTTTCATTTTACCTTTACACACACACACACACACACACACACACACACACACACACACACACACACACACACACACACACACACACACACACACTGCTTCTGTGGGCTCGCCAGTGTGCTGAATGTAGATCACCCTCTTTGAAGTGAACAAGTATGTGTGTGTGCATGCACGTGCATGCGTGCACTCACTTGCCGACACGTGCACGTCTGTTCCAGTTGTTCCATCGCATTAATTTAATCAGATCAGGTGTTAAATAATGAATGGCGGAATATGTGACCCCCAGATGTTCTTTTTAACCTCAACTGCTGAAGAATCCCATGCACCCCGCCCCCCCCCCCCTCTCTCCAAGCACATAACTGGGCGTAGCGGATGGCCTGCTTGCAGATGCTTTAAATATTCTTTCTTTGCTTTGCTTTAGGTGCGTGGAAATCATCGCCAAGGAGGGGAGGAGCCTGAAGGAGCTCTATCTGGTCTCCTGTAAAATCACAGACCACGGTAGGCTACTTTCCCCTCGCCGTCCCTTTGCTGCCGCCGGCCTCCGACATCATTATCGTAACCGTTATTACCCGCCGACACCGCGCGATCCGGGGTTCATTTTTACTTTTACAGCTTGGCCCACGTGAGGCTCGCAAACAGTAAAATTATGATTGAAAAGTTTTATGCAGGACGGTGTCGGATCTCCTCTGTGGTCCCCTCCTACTTGCTTCCCACTGCAGTTGCAGCATGAAACTTTTAAGTGCAGTTTTGGAAATCGGCATCGCCGAGGCACCTTTTTCATGAAGTACATTAGCAGTTTGGTATTGTGGGAACTGGAATCAATGCAAATCTGTTTGTCCTTGAACACATTTTTTTTCGGGGGGTCATATTTATATATCCCCCCTCCTCCTTTCACTCAGCCATTTTGCATTCCCATAGTAGCAAACAGCTAAATAAATGGTGTAGTTTCTCAGATATGTATAAATTTGTTAGTATCCCCACTGTTATTTCAGCGGCATAAATTCATTTCTAAATTATATTATAATCATTTTTGGTTAGCATAGTGACACTTGGCTTTGTTCATTCTAGTTTCCTTCTTAACTAAAACAAACACACAACTTTGCTGATATTTATAGACACACTTTATTACTGTCTGGAACCGAAAATAGAAGAAAAATATGGAGTCGATGCGTATCTTTTGCAGCGATAACAGCTTCCACTTATCTGGGAAGACTTTCGACCAGATGTTGGAGTGCGTCCGTGGGAACGTGTCTGTGGGAATTGTTGTCCATTCGCAAGCTCCTTCTGAGTCGCACTTACTGTTTTAATTCATATCATGACCAAACACATCCAGCTTGACTTTATAGCGCTTGCTTTGTCATGACTGAGCGGTGAGGGGCCTTCCTGCGATACACGATAGCAAGGCGACACGGGGGGATGGTGTGCAGCAATAGTAGGAATATCGTCTTCCGGGTGTTGCTTGTTGTGTCCTCCGTGTAGCCACAGGGTGGCGACCCGGCTGATTACTCGACAACACGGTGACTCGCGTGAGTTACCGTGGCAATAATCACCTTGGCCTTCCTGAACCTAAACCTCCAAAAGCGTGGGCGTGCGTCCTGTGTGGGTTGACGAATGACTCCCACATCCTTAAAGTACATTGAAGCTGCAGCAGCTTGCTCAGTCAGCCGCCCTTTTCGCTCTCCGTCTCTAATCCCTTCGAACAAGATGAATTGGTGATATCTGATCTTCTTCCTTGGCTAATGACCCCTTTGGCCCTAGCAAGCGTGGCCTTGTTGTTTTTTTGCATGTCCATCCACAGTCACAGAGCTTGCTGCTGTAGGCGCTGCGAAAATGATTGGTGGGTTTCCTGCTTCAGTCGCTGATAAATTGAATAACAGAAATGAGATTTTACATCTGCCAAGCTGCTCCCTCCTTGTTTGCTGCTCCCTACTTTTTTTTTCCCCAGCTCATCTCCTGTGCTAATTATTTTTATTAATGGCTTCTCTGAGTGCATTTGAGATGTCCGCAAGCTTCTTACATTTGCTTTGTAGCCTTTTCCAAGCGTCGACTTCCTGTGTCAGTTGATCGCAGGCTGGAGAGAAACGCGGAGACATTGTTAGATGACGCCAGCAGAAAGCTACGAAACATGTAATCTTAGCCCGGCTGCAGATGGTTCTTAGCGATTATTTCGCAAGGAATAAATGGAAAAGTCAAGACAGAGCCTTTTTGGGAGGTAATGATCTTGCTGAAAGCCCTATTAGTGGCATGAAAACAGCCTTCTTCCATGCTGGCTCCCATTCGTCAAAAACATGCAAACCAATTAGTATGAATGTGACTTTATGTTGCAATCTGGGCAGCCTTGTTAAACACGTGCATTCTGGGATTGACTTCTTCTGAAATCTAACCTCTAATTTCTTTGTCGTTGTCGTTCTTTCAAAAAAAGAGTGCTACTCATGTTTCCACATGTGTTTTTGGGCTCATATTTTCTGGAATCATTTGAATACACACCCGACCCCCATCGGCAAGTTTTTCCCTTCAGTCATGCATGTGGTCTTTTAGTTCTGAGCACTTTATCGTGATGACTTCCCGTTTCTCTCTGTGTCAGGCCACTGATGGCACCGTCAGCTTTTACTTTGTAGAAATCAGTCAAGTGCGCGTGAGACATATTTTCTCATCACTCCTTGGGGCAGTTATTATTGAGCCCTAATGAGAGCTGCCTAGCAACAAGTGACCATGCAATTGTGACATCACAGGAATAATAATAATAAACTAGAATTTGTCTTTATTCTACTTTGAGTTAAAATGTTAGAAAGAGTTGCAGAACCAGAATACTAAGAAAAAATAAGCTTTTATTTGTAGGGTTCAAAACATTGGTCAACCTTTGTCTTTTGATTGTGTAATAATAATGTGTATAAATAGTTTATTGTGTGCCTTTTAAGTTTTTATTTATTTACTTATCTTGCCTATAGTTATTTATTTTCCACACACACCATCATTTGCATTTGAAATAAAAGCACCACATCATCAGTTCGAAAGCCGATCCTGATGAGGAAACCTGCTGGGCCGCTCTCTCTTTCAGCGCTAATCATACCTCAGCAAGTGAGACCCCGGCACAAGCCGAGACCCGCTGTGTCATCTGGAACCACTACAGTATTACACTCAATTGTTTGTATGACTAGCATTCATGCGCATCCACGTGTGTGCGCTATGTATTCGTCTCAGCGCACTCATCCACAGTTGCCCACCTGCTTTATGCGAGGGGAGGGGTACAAAAAGAGCGACCTCGCCACCTCTGTTCTTTACATATGGTAATTCCTTTTCACCCGCATGGCTGCCGACAACCTCTTAGCTTGTCAGTCGCGGCCTCTCATGTACGTCTGTGCGAATGCAAGATGGAGTGAAGCACCTGTGGGAGAAGCCATGAATGAGAGAAAAGAAACCTGCGAGGCTCTTGGAAAAGTGGGAATAATTACATTGCGCTCGCAGAGAGCTGTAACACAAAGTCCCTTATAAATCCTTTTTCATTTCTCGTATTGACACAGTGACACCACCACCATCTGGAGACTTTCTAATTGTAGGATTCACCTTTCAATCTATAAGGTCTCTTTGTTGTATAAAAGTGAGTCACCATATATTTGTCAAACTGCGTTGCTCAAATCAAAGGCACTCGCTAGGCTAACATTTGTATAGTATGTTTTGTATTTCTGATTGTACCGCTTAATAGTTACCCCAAAAATGCCTGTCAAAATAAGGTTCTTTTCCAAAGCTGGTTCTCGGGTTTGTTTTCGATCGAGGTTCTGAATCTGCGGCGACGGACGTAACCCACATTTGTCCGTGAATTGGAAAACGGCGCTGTCTCGGACTAACCTGCCATCTTGGGCCGCATGACTACATGTTCTTAATTGCTGTGTCAACTAGATTTTTTGCACGCTGTTCATGACCGCGAATCCACATATGTTGTTTCCGTCAGAAATCAGGGCTCCTTGTAATTACCACCTGTCTGTGACAAACCCAAAATGGGTCCGCAACCCCCTTGTGTGAGTTGAGAATGCCCTTCCCAGTTTTTACTGTAAAGCATTTTGACATCATATTCACTTGCGTCTCTCCAATATGCAGTCTAAGAACCAAATTACCACTTCAGGTGAAATTTACAGTGGATCTGTTTTGTTTTTTTGTATTGATGATCACGCTTTGTCTCCCTTTCCGTCTTTCATCACTCGCTTTCATCAGAGGCGGTTTCTTCTAAATGGCCCGAACAATGATAGATGACATTCTTAGCCACGCCTCTTTGGTCAGGAAAGCTCAAGAATGAAATATTGTTCTGTATGCATGTGTCATACAGTATGTGTGTTACTTATTATAGCTCGAGGCTAAGCTAATGTATTGTTTGATTGATTGAACGACACAAAAAGTCAATACCAGGGTATTTTCGTGTTTTGTCTTCCTTGCTTGGATGGCCTGAGAAGTTGATGAGAAAACAAAAGCGCTGATCCACTGCCATGCTTTAATTTAAATACGTTGTTAATGTAAATGTAGCATTTTAGATTCAATGTTTTTGTGCAGGTGTTTGTTTTTTTTTGTTTGGCATGCGGTTATCATAGAATATGTGAGGACGCGTAATGAAAATGTTGATTTAAGGACGTGATGCTTATAGTATTTCCTCAACGGTGTGCTTAAAACACTGCGGCCGTCTCTCTTTGAGCTTTTACGTCCTGTCATGTTTCACCGTTGTTCCTTCTGTCTCATTTGTTTACAATGCAGTTGTTCGCCGGCGTGCAATGAAAGCGCCGTGAAACATGATGTAAACTCGGATAGCATAATGGCTTGTTTGCCCTGCTTTCGTGCGGGCTTTCAGTTGGTAAATAATGTAACTCTCAAAAGCAGTCGATTAAAATGTGGGCGAGC
The DNA here is from genome assembly GCF_901709675.1 of Syngnathus acus. NCBI lineage: Eukaryota > Metazoa > Chordata > Actinopteri > Syngnathiformes > Syngnathidae > Syngnathus > Syngnathus acus. Next base: position 6,470,946 of record NC_051094.1, read on the forward strand.
GGCGCGGCAGATTTATGCTGTCTTCTAAGGGGAGCGGGTCAATAGACAATCTGTGTCTGTATCACTGCTGCAGGGGTGGTTGCGTGTGTAATTGCGTGTGTTCTGGATTAAAAATAAAAAGAACTTTCTTGGCTTCTCACTAATGTTTTGGTGGCTCCATCAATTTTAATGACCTTTAGTATCTATAGAGACAGACTGGATTTTTTTTTTTGTATAGTTTATATGCAGGAAATAATTTATCCATAATTTAAGATGCTAGAGACTTTGACATAGATTTTTTTTTATAATCTTGGATATAAAAAAAAAAGTTTTCTGCAACTCCATTGGAAAACCGAATGACCATTAATCAGAACCCCCTGTTTGTCAAAATGCAAAGTTTATTAAAGCATCGAGTGGCTGACCCGTGAGGATGTCGGTGCTCGGGAACCCTAGAAAGCTGGAGTTTGAATAACCGCAGGGTAAAAAACATTTAGCGACATGACCCCTACTCAAGGGTATAATAATTCCGCTTCCATAGGCTGGGTTTATATATTTCCCATTTCCTTACATCAATGTGCTGCTATTTGCGCATGGGCGAGCGGTGCGAAGAGGTGGAAATTGAATTAGTTTCCATATATTGTCCTCCCCGCTTCTCACTCCACCTTAAGCTTTCGCAGCTATATCTGTTTGCCTCATGGAGGGGCGGGGGGAGGGAGGGAGAGGGATGAAGATGGGCCGTGTGGGTTCCAGGCTTGCCAAAGCTGTTACCATTTTACCGTTCATACGTTTAGCACTGTTCCGTTCAATCCTACGCATGAGTGTCTCCATGCATGTGATGTAAACAATGGCCGTAATGTTTGTGGCAGTGCAGGGCCTTCCTAACCATGAGCCCCCACGTGCGTTGGCCAGGGCTTGCATGATATAGCAGCTCAATTTGTTCTCCCCACGCTGTCTTCTGGCTCACTCACTCACTTCCTGTCAGCTCCTAATAACGCTGCGCTGTAAAAATCTGCCCGTGGGACTCAATAACACAAAGTGTCCCTGTTATTGTTTCTCATAAGGTTTTTTTTATTTTTTTTGCTTTTGTTAGGGAAGTGAAGTAGAGGTTGCGTTTTTGTTAATAGGTTTTTTTTGTCCCCCATCCCCTGATTAGCTCCTGCGACCTCACATGCTCGCTTCGCCTCCAGGCAGGTGTAAAAGTGTCGTAATGACTTTGCGGTTTTGTCGTCTTTCTGTGGTGATCTCCTTTTTGTTTCCTAGCGTCTTCTTACCTCGCCATCTCACTCTCTCGTCTCCCGCCTCCTCCTTTCTTGCAGGTGCGAATGGAGCTGTCCTCCAGGTTACGAGAGTGTTGATGTGTGTTGGTGGCCACATTTAGGAGTGTTTAATAGTTAAAGCACCCAGTTGCCTGTTCTATATTTAGCTCTGATAATGTTTTACTGAATCCTTTGGTGAGAAAGTCACTTTTTGTCTGTCTGTCTGCCATTATATGACGCACTAGTTGCAAAGTTTGTCCCCACTGTTACCTGAAAGAATCCCAGCCCAAGTATATATAGCTTACCGTATTTTCCGCACTACAAGGCGCACCGGATTATAAGGCGCACCTTCAATGAATGGCCCATTTTATAACTTTGTCCATATATAAGGCGCACCGGATTATCAGGCGCATAGAATAAATAACTCAACATTGCTCAAACGTTAACGCAATCACAATATATTAACACTTGAAATCGTGAAAACAACGATATATCAATAACTCAACGTTGCTCAAACGTTAATATCACACAACACACAAAATAAACACGTAAAGCTTACTTTAAAAGGTTAGTCCTTATCCACGAATCCATATTGGTCCATATATAAGACGCATTGTCGGCTTTTGAGAAAATTGGAGGTTTTTAGGTGCGCCTTATAGTGCGGAAAATACGGTACTATATCAAAGTAAACTATTAGAGTTTCAGTTTACTGTCCTAAATATGTTACTTTAAAGTTGTTTGGTTTTTATGTTAAAGCCCAGCCTCCAAACTTAGCAGAAGGTCACCCTCGGCTTGATTTTTCTGCATGTGTCGAAATTTGTGAGATAATACTGTTGCTAATCCCTCACAAGGTCAGCACTTGTATTGGGTGATTATCCCCCACTGTTTATTCATAATTCCCGCTGATGCCATTTCCTCCTGCTGCCTCTGACCATTGACCTGTCATTTACCGTCTATTGTTGCCTTGTTTTGGGTCCACCTTGGAGGCCGCTGTCCACGCCAGCATCCTCCTCTTTATCTCAGTGGGATTGTCCCTGCTTACAGAAAGCTTATTGAGGGATTTAAATGCAAAGCGTATATCTACTTAAAGGCCATTTTTTGCCTGTTGTGCTCTAATCTCGTCTTTCATCATCTCTCCTTGCGCTCTTGTCATCACCTTGTGGAAAGTCGCTTTTTGACTCTCTCCTACCCACATTGTGTACAGCTTCCCGCTGTTCGTATGACAGCGGAGCTTTAAATCATTCAGGTGACTTGGCAGTGGCAATAATGTGCGGCACATCAGTGCTGTTTGAATATCTTAGCGCGTGACCCTTAAACGTGTTGCTGTTGTAGCAGCAGCAGCTCTGGCAAATAGCTTCAGAGTCAAACAGCGAGCCGCTCATCATTTGATCAAGCGCATTCACGGAGCACCCCCCCGACCCCGACATGTGTTTGTCTATGTACGTGATTGTATGATAAAAGGCTTTTGGAAATTGCTCCTCTTTAAACATAACGCGCAGTGGGGGGTCGTACTCGTGATTTCGTGAAAGACTACGTGTGCTTGACTGGCAGCAAGGTTGTCGCTTCCACCTTGAAGCTGAAATGATTCTTCCGCCAAATTTTTTTTTTTTCCACAGCAGTGACCTTGTTAGTTTGAGATTCACGTGGCCACTTAAATTTTATAACTCGATATTTTTGCGACTCATTTGCCAACCCATATCAAATCAGTTCTTATTTTGGCAGCCATTTTAGTTCTCACCTTTTTTGTAGAAAATATATCTTTTATTTATTTCAGTTGTGCTCCACGAAAACAAATGAAACAGAAGGAAAGATTTGAGTCTTGTTTTAGTTTTTTGACTAATACACAGCATCTCAAGTTCAACACATAATTTTGACACTATACTACTGTATTTATAAAATAAAATAGGTTTTATTATCAAACAAACCAAACAAAAACGTGTTCATGGCTTGCACCTACCCTGTACTTAAGTTTTTTTTTTTTCTTGCTGAGCAATCGCCAAAATTATTCCACTGCATTAAGTTTGCAACGTGATAAATCCTGTTGAGGCAAATTTAATTAATATTGTTCCTGAAAATAAATTAAGTGGTCTAAAAGGACTGCAGGGCTTCAGTGCTTGTTGACTGCTCCTTAATTACTGTACTGTAAGTGTTCAATTTACTAGTTAGCTATAGTAAGATGTTTTTAATTCCTCTCTGACATTCAGATTCATTTTGATTTAATATACTGAATAATTTGTAAAGGTCAGGACTATTGATTCCTCAAGGATATTTTCCAAATGATGTAATTTCATTAAATCTCCCTGTTAAAAGGTTTTACTTCACTCCTCTGGTCTCACTTGTTCCGCCATCTTGCTGCCAGGTCCTCGCCTGGTTTCACCTTTACATATTCTAATCTTTCTCGGCACTCTCCTGCTGTCCTCCCTCCTTGTGTTATCAGTGTGTCCTGTAAAGCTTCATTTACAGAGCAGCCCTAATCAGATGTGTACCAGTGGAGGGCAGTTTGTGAGAGCAGCATGCAGCCTGATAGATAGGACGGCTTATCAGAAGGGGTGCGCGTCTTAAGCTCTCAATTATATGCCTGACGCCCAAACGCACGGCGGAGGCGCATGCATGCATGGTTCCATGCACTTTCTGTGGCTTATGAAGAAGGTTTCTGTTATTCTTGTCAATGTGTATCTGTCTTTCGCAACTCAATCAAGCTTGACCCCCAGTGTTTTTAATTCGAGACCTAACCCTAAGCCTGACTAATGTACAATTTAAGCCTTCCTTTAGTTCTAATGCAGCGTATGTGATTCTGCCCTCCCCGAGAGTGCTCTGATCTGTTGAATGACACCTTAAGGACACAAAAAGAATTGGATGACAATAAATACACATTTTGTTTTTAAAACATCGCTTACGCTAAAGTCAATGTAAAATCCCATTGATGTTAACAGGAAATTAACATTGATTTTGGGAGTGATATTCTTTAAAATAACAAATAATTACACTTAAAATGCTGTCGGAACAGACACTTTTTATTCAGATAGTTATTCATCTAAAGAATTTCACGTAAGAGTCCATGTATAGCTGAATAGACGTCAGTGACAGCTCCTGTCAATACAACACTATCATCATGTAAGATTTGAAAAACCTAAATATACTATATATGTTTTTAACCTTCTGATAGGCATAACGTATACTATTGTATATTGCTAAACCTAGCAAAACAACAATAGGTTCAGTCTTATCATCGCTACAGCTGTCATGCCATAACAAGAAACCTCAGCAAAATCAGTCCGACTTGTAAATGTGTGCAAGCGCTGGCGGTGCAGTACAACTGACAAGGCTGAGATGTGTGTTTTAAATGAATTTCCACGTTCTAAGATGTTGACAAGCTTAAGGTGCTTTGATTGTTCCGCTGGAAAGGTTCCAGAAGGTCAAACTGTTCAACCAAATTAAAGTGTCTGTTACGACTCCATCAAATTATTCATCTTTTGATGCTTTATCATACAACGAAAATACTCAACCTTGGCAGAAGTTGCCATCAACTCATCCTTGTAATAGTATTTCAATAATTTGTCTCTGATTGGAACTTTATAACGTTTCGGGTATTTGAATGTTTTAGCTAATAACCCAGAAGTTGCCTGAGGATGTGTTTCAAGTACTGGATCAGAGGCAGCGGGAATTGTCCTTGAGCACTTTGAGAATGCGCTTGTGGACAGTTAAATGAGACGATCCAGTACTGTAAAGCACAACAAATGTCCTGAAAATGCAGTCCATTAACATTTCACCTGCTATATTAAATGTTAGCATCATCTGCAGGTGAATGCAAAAACAAGGGAGCTTTCTATTCTATTCTCCTTATAAGGCCATTTAGAATTTGTAGAAACGAGATGCAAGGTTTAAATCAAATGAAGCATGAATAGGTTGCGACAGTTCACAGATGATTCAAATTTTGAATTTCACCCAAACGGCTGCTGACTGTCGGCCACAAATGAAAAGTTTTCGCAGACGCCAGTGCACTACGTTACAGTTTGGCCATGGAGTGCCGTGTATGAGGAACACAGCTTGACCTTGCTTTTCTGCTCTGCCGTTACCCAAGTCTCCAGTGCTGACAGCCATATGATATTTCTAACCACTTAAAATATGGCTACGTCTTGACCTGTAAAATCTGACCGCCCCTTTAAATCATTTTACTGCCCATAAGAAAGCTTCTTACAACCGGGGGAAGGTTGTGTCTCAAAGCCTCAAGGGGATGTGACCAGTCCTTGCTTAAGTAATCATCAGCATCATCATTACCAATATTTTCTGACCTTTATGAAATGATGAAATACCATTATGAAATAGGGGATGTGAGACTTTTTTATTTTAATTGGACTAATGCCATAATGGCCATCTCAGCTCTGCCCGCTTAAGTTAAGCCTGGTTAAACGCATCGGTCTGAACAAGACAACAATGCTTTAAATAGGTGACTGAGGCTAGCAAATGCGCTACAGAGCGTTGGCGTGTGTTTATTTTTATCATTTCTGGTAGCGCTATAATCAGTTTGTGTAACTTGTAGCTTATCTGCGTGAAACTAATCTTGCATAGCTGTTGGGTTCATCTGTTAACTCCGTTTCCCATAGTGTGAAACCAAGCCTTGTGCCTTTTAGGTCCAAGGAAAAAAAAAAAAACTGTCAACACATCAGATTTGATCGAAACCGACTGGCCGAAATGTATTCACAGAAATCAATATCAATATGATCTTTGTGCTCACGTGCCACGTGTGTCATTTTGTGTTTGCATTTTGAAAATAATGTCAGACTGCTTTGCTAAAAAGGTTGTGTTGGGTTTAGTTAACCTTCCCAGTAATCTGCCGAAAAGCAGCCCGATTACACAAAGGCTTGCTTTCAGAGCTCCTGCTTTGGCAGGAAAGCGGCTATTATAAGGTCAGTGTTACCTTTATTATTTCTTATTAGTGGACGTGAGACCTCATGGGAGTTTTTACATAAATACACAGTGAAATGGCAATTGGCATCCTGCCTCACGCCAAGGAGACACACCCCGGGGAGCTCGGCTCGACATTGACGCTGTGTTTTTGTGTTTATTGTTTGGACATAAGCGTAGACAAAGTCAAAAGCCAGACACGCTTCCACCTCCGACATCGGATTTCTGCCGCTCGATTTCTCATCTGTGACTGCATGTGTGCATTTTTCTTGTCGCAAAAGGACCACGTTTGTGAGACAAGAGGGCCCCGGGATTGATTCGAGTGCCTCTCCATTCTCTACGACTGCGTTGCGCCGTGGGTCGTCCACAAAGGGGCCTCCGCCATAATGCGGATCCTGTGCGGCATTTTGTAAACACCTCCTCCTGTCTTCTGAGCACAATAAAAGATGCCTAAGTGGCCTTGGCTCCTGGCGAGCAATCAATGCCGACATAACCTGCAATATGCACAAATATACAATCACTCCCCGGCTTTCAAAGTCCTCATCCCTGCGATCGGGCATAAAGAGTTGGAATGGAGTGCCGCCGGCTTTATTGTGTATTGAAGAGAATGTGTGCGAAGTGGCTTATGGTTTTCTTCTTTATTGTTGTTGTAAACTGTAATGGACTTTTCAGCATCTTCTTTATTTGAGCTGCTACTCAACCAATTATTTAAACGAAAAAAAATAAAGGGGCCGCCGCAGAAACAACTTTTATTGTAAATCCTAGCAGATTCCACTGTTCCGGTACACACATCAATAAAGTGAAATGAATGGAAATTGATGCAGGAATATGAAATCCTCAGTAGCATATGGCGTTTACATTGGCAGTCCAAGCATGAAATAGGGCTTATTCTCTTTCAAACGCACCTATCTCAGCCTCATCCGGTCGTGCTTAACACTCTCTCACTACTTACTATGCGCAGACCATAGTCCATTGCTAAGTGCAAGTGAAAAAAGCTATTAAGTCGCTGGAAGGGAGCTGTGTGTGTGTGTGTGCGTGCATACGCATTTGTCCATGTGTGTTTATGAGAGGGAGACTGACAGGATGACAGATTGCTGCTCATTCCGAAACATGACATTCTAATCGGTGTGAATGTTAATTAAGAGACTTTATTGAAATGTTTCTGGTGGCTACAGAAATTGAAGGCTTAGTGAAATGAATGCATGCTATAGGCAGGGAGAGAGAGAGAGAGAGAGTGTGTTTGTGTGTCTTGAGTGGATATCAAACGTCTGCACACCCATGTTCAAATGCCAGGTTTTCCTTACATGAGACCAACATAGATGTTTTCAGAATTTGTTCCACCATTGTGAGCTACAAGTCATAATGACAAATAATGCATGATAGTAATAAAATAAACGATTGATGTAATGTGGTTGCACAAGCGTGAGTGTTTGTGTTCTAACTGGGGCTGGCTGTGTTCAGAATGAATAATTCACGTTCACATTTAAATGACTGTAAATAGGAGTCAGCACGTACATTTAAAATGCCTTTGATTAACCCCACATAAACTTCTGCGTTTTTTTAAAAGGCTTTAACAATTCAATAGCTGCTCCGGATCATTAGATTTTTTTATTTCTTTATTTTTTTGGTCAATGCATTGGTCCCATTAGATGATTGTTACTCCACTGATTCAGACCTTAATGGAAGCCGCTTCTCATAAGGAATTATGAACTGAATATCTTATTTGCACAACTGCTGAGGTTTAAGACTTAAGATTGTTGTCTTAACTTCACAGTCCACTTTAACTTCACCTGAGTTGGAGTTTGGAGGTGGGGTCCTGTACCTAAAGTTGTTTTTTTGAATGACAGTCCCGCTAGTTAAAAACCATAGAGTATAAAACGATTTAATTTCATGGATTGTTTAGCCCAGAAGTGTTTGAGAGGCCCTGCGTAAAAAAACAAAACCAACAACACCTTTTGCATTCTGCTGTCGTTTCCCACGTGCCAAGAAACTGTTCTGATGTGGTGTTTGAAAAGAGATTGCTTTTTTATCCACCCTTTGCCGAAGCTTTCAATACAAGGAATAAAGTGCCAGCATGCAGTGAACGCTGGAGTTGCTGCTGGTTCTTGACATTCTTTCAAATGAACCGTTAAAGCTGTTTAGCCATGTAGCGTACTTCAGAGAAATAGCCTCAAAGTGCGGTAGTGACGGCCAAAAATACTGAAAAAGTGTTTGTGGAAAACCTCGCCTTAAATTGCAATCAGCTTCAATATAAAGTGCTACATTTTGCTTGCATTTATTACACGAGTGCCAATTACTGCAGTGTTAGGAGTTGAGCGAACTCAATTTTACTGGCTTTCATAGTTTGCTTTCAATGCAAACATGTTTTTTTCTGCTAATGGGTAAGTTGCCAATCCTGTTTTAGCTCACCAAGTTCCAAAAATCAACAGTGAGAAACCATGGAATAAGTGATAATTACAAATCCACTTGCTCATCAGCCTTTTCAAATTTAATGCATATTGTTACAAAAGACCCCATGAAACACCCCCCATTGCTTTTAGAGGTCACACTCTTTTATCAATTGCATTAATAGGTATCCCAATAGATAATTCTCATTCCATCTCCCCAAGGGCCCTCCCATGGACAGACCCTCAGCCCGGTTGTGTATCGGCAGCCGGGTAGAGGAAGGACATGATGAATGGTGACTGACAGACCAGGGACGGGGTGACAAACAAGCTCCATCCTCAGCGCTAGCTATTGATTTCAGCTCAGAGGTCTCCGCTTGAAATGGCAGCAGTCAGGGTCAGTCAGCAGCCCACACCGGAGCTAGTGGGGCCGTTAGCCTGGAAAGGGAGACGGGGGAGCAGACAATTTTATCATCACGGTCAGCTGCAAACAGAGTTGAGACGCCGGTGCACTGCGCTTTTGCGATAACCGGGCCCATATTAAGCAGTAAGCGGTGCAAAGTGTTCTGTTCCGTACACAATAGAAATTGATTGTACTGTAGCTGGATATCTAGCAGATAGAAGAAGCTGGATTTGTAGAATAACTGGTTGCGTTGTGATGTGTATACAGCCCAGTGCCTGGAAGAATGAAAATGTTTAGATGCCAATCACTTTATCCTGTAGTGTTTGCCAAAGGCTAGTGGTCGCTAGCTATAGCATTAAAACCACAGGGGCTCTCTGACTTGTCTTTTTCCAGGTGCACTATTGGGCTTGATATTCTCCATAGAGTCGTATCTTGACTTATGAGTTCCTCAATTTATGAGCCGTCATTTTGTTGCTCTTTTTTTTTCTTTGTTTTACTACAAGTGAGCTTCAGATCCATCGCAGCTCGAGTAAAAAATGGAAACTGGAGCAATAAATATGATGCGGTTGCCTGACATGTGGGCAAGGAGAGCCTCAGTTACACCTGAATGGGAGAAACATTTAAACACGTACAAAATGAGAAGGAAGTCTCAAGGAGTTGCTCTTAGCCAGAAGTCAAGCCCAAATCATCCAATCAGCTCGCCTCCAGCTCGTGATGTCACTTGGCCACGCCTCTTAAAGACACATCCAATCCACGAATTGTTCAGTACAGTGCTTTTTTTTCTTAATATGTCACATAAATGTGGCTGTTTTTGAGGCCTAGATTAATGAGATTTCATTTCAATAGGGAATATTGATTTGACATGAATACATTTTTCAATAAAGTTTGTCACAGAATGAATCAAACTTTTGTTTCTCTAAGTCAAGGTACCTAAATAGTGTTTCGGCATAAATATTATTTAGGCAACATATTGAGATATTGTGAAAAGCATTTCTAATTGACACCACAGTAACCATAATCCCTGCAGCTTTCATTTCTTCTCTTTTTATGAATCCATGGCAACTGATCAGTTCAGGTTTTTCTTTGTCCTTGTGCTCCAAATGATAAACGCGGGGAGGCCGAGGGGCCCAAGCAAAGAAAAACCCCGACTCTCTATGCCAATTTGCTTGAGGTCTCTACTGGAGTCATAGCTGTCTGAAAATGCGCAGTCCTGTCATGAGACTTCTTTTCTTTACCTGGCAAGACAAAGCCCATTTGGCTCACTGCGGTTGACTTGACGCCATTGGCAAAAGCCAACATTTCAAGTACCTGGTGAGCCGGGGTTTAAAGCTTGCTGAGCCAAGGTTGCTCATGTTAGCTTAGCAAGTTGCTTTGCCTTTGCTCTGCACACTGCAGTATTATACTCCGTTCTCAACTACCGTTTTCTCGACTGCTGTCAAATAAAACGTTTCCTCTCACTGTGGCCAACAGCCACATGCCGAGAAGTAAATACCAGGGGACCCTAGTTGTCCTCCATTATTGTCTCATTCTGACTGATGCACTCATGCGTGATTTTAGCGGTTTTCCACGATACAATTTTGAAGCGGAAGTAAGCTGAGGTGAGCTGAACCGTTTTTGTGCAGTGGGAAACAACTGCTGGGTGGACAGTTAGCTATCACAGCGGGCTGGTTTTTATTGTTCATGCAGTGCCGGGGCCAGTATTTTGGCAAGTGCACAATACGCTTCTTAGTGGTGCATATCAAAGCTAAAAATATTTTCGATGGAGATTGAATGGATTGGAATGTCTTGATGTAGAAGCCAGGCCAGTCGTCTTATTCATTTTGTCAGAACTGATGCTTGGAGGAAGACTCATGTTCCTCTCATGTTTTATGAGGCCGTCCCCTCTGTTGCGCTTTAAACTCGTAGAAATGTTCTTATATAAATGCTGGCGTTCACTCTAATGAAAGTGGCCGCTGAAATTCATCTGCAACGTATATTTGAAGCAGGGATGGTAGGTCTTTTTATGGAAGCTGCTTTTATTGCCTTTTGGACAATTGCCATAAGTGTGTCTTCATCATAGAGTTACAGTCCAGTGGGCTGGAGTTATGCGTCCTTGTTCAGAAGAGCGGAAGGGGTCACAATTTTATGTACTTTAATGCTAAACGAATGAAAATAAAGTGAGCTCCATACTCTGATGTACGGCGTTGTTTGTGATGCAAGTCCAATTTAATCAACATTGGCAGTAACTTATTTTAAAAGCTGACATGGATCAGCTGGTCCTTAAGCCAATTAGATAGCTACTTCCTCCGGATCACATACAGGGCAGTCTGAGTGTGCCTTTGCTGGGACAAGAATCTGCTCGGTAAATAAATTGATCCTTGTATTAAGGCTATACATTTACCTACAGTAGTTAATTTTAGGTACACCCAAAAAGAACCCTCGCAGAATGCAAGCAGAGTTACAGTAACTCCTGTTTTCAATTATTTTCCAGATATGGCCATGGAATTTACATTAGGTCATGTTTTAATCATACGTCATTGTTGTATAAGTCATTGAATGTGTTTTACAAGTAACTGTGTTGGCCCACTGCAAATTAATAGCAAAGCTAAATGTTTCTTAATTGTATCGCTCCATTTTTAGTTCAATGCTTTTTGTTCTTTGTCATTCCACCCTGGCTTCTCACTGATACTTTTTTAAAATGATATTCACAGCCAGAGGGAATGCAAAACAGGTATTATTCTACATTTGCCCCATTTTTTCTACAAGATTTGAGGTCTTCCGTCATTTTGTAGTATATGCATTTTGCAATATATGCATGGTGGTTTCTTTGACAAATAATCCATCTGAGAAAGAGACGCTAGAAACGTTATGAAAATCGTGTACTGAATTAATCTATCCATGCTAATCATAATATTGACTGTCATTTCTCACTTGTCATATTCAAACCACACCCCTAACTGCTACCTCTTGTCTCTTTATTTTCTGACCGTCCCCGGGTCTTGAAGCTTGTTAGATAGGACATGCCGTATTGCACACCTATGTCCTCATGAATCCAGATCCCTGCCAAGGTTATGTTCTTACATTATTTAACAATAATGGGAACTGACCTTCCTTAAAGGCACGATTGATGAGTCTCTCCCAGAAGGGGTCAATAAGGGTTAAATGAAGAGTTGCCTCTCTTTGAGAATTTATCCTACTTCACTAATTGCACTATTACGCTTTCCCCCTGTTCTTAGTATTCAACCTTCGCTATGATACAGAACATGGCCATTTTGACATATGAGCTTTGTCATGGTAATGAAAGGAGTCCTTGAGATTTTTGTACATTTATCTTTGTGCTTTTCAATTCTGGGATCAGAAAACAGTAGGAAAGTATGTTGCTACAGCAGTGACGTGGCTATAAAAAAAAAAAGGGCGTGCCTGATTGCCAACATGTGATTTAATGTTCGGAAGAAATGGTTTGCAGTTTTTCTATTCTGTAGAGTGCACAGTAAGAAGGAGCAAGCGGCTGATTGTAGATGGAGGTGCTTGGGAGATTTGAAATGGGCTGCTTCTATTTTATATGACGACTTGGAATGACAGGCACGGCGATCGTGCCTTTGCCATGAAGTCACCGTTTTTCGCCGAGCCAGTCCATTTTTCACGGCGACGAATTGCCCCCGACAGCCCAACGGCCAGGGCAACATTTCACGAAATGTAAAAGGTCTGGCGCAAATGAGGTCTGACCTTATCAATAGCCGGGGCCCATCCATCTAAAAGCAGACCCCCTGTCTCCTGGTGAAACACGGCGGGCGGCTTACCTCCCCTCCCCTCCCCTCCCCTTGCCGCTCCCTTTCACCCTTTCCCCAGCCAGCTATTCCCCACTCTGCGCTTTTCTTTCTTTTATGCTTTGGACAGTGAATTGAGCTACACCTGATTGTTTGTCTGTCCATCTATCAGCTACAATTTATCAGACTCCACTTGATTTTGACTGTTATATGTTGTGATAGATTGAAATGCATGTCGCCACTAGGGTTTGGCAGCTTTTCAAATAGATCGATTGTGGGCGTTGCGTTATTATTTTCTCCCAGATCCTATCCCGGTCATCCCTACTTTACCAAAATTGGAGGAATTCATACTTTTCCCAACATTTAATGTTTGTAACTTAAATATTTCATGCAGGGAAAGGGTAAGGTCCGAGCATCACTTCACATGTAGGTGGCTCGATTCCTTCCTTTTTGTCCCTCATTGATGCCCCCCCCCCCCTCCTACCCACCTTTGAAATCCTTTCATTTCATTATACTAGACTTTACTTTCCCCATCATCATTCTTTCAACAATCCTCCAGGTTATATCCTGTGGGATCCAGTTTAAAAGCACATCCATCATACACACATCACAGTCTGGCGGCCCTTATACATTACGTGCATTTGTGTGACCTCACACATGTGCTGTTGCATGTAAAAATGTGCTTTGCATTCTCACTGAATTATGTATAATTGTCAGAGAACCAAGAACAATGGAATCTGGAATTCTTCCTGATGGGCAAGGCAAAGAATAGAGTAGCTGTAGATATATTCCATGTATAAAGATACAAAAATAGGATAGCAACGAAAACTCAACTATATGTAACAGTTGTGACAAAGCAAACTTGAAGCTGCTCCACGCATGTGCATGTTGTCGCTATTGTTGTCGGTATGTTGCAGTACAAATGAAGAGAGTCCTTGCCAAGGCTTCAGGTGTTCCCCAGAGGAACGACAAACAACTTTCGCAGTCAGATCTGCTGCAACTAGAGGAGACACTTCGGACAAGTTAAACAGTGATAAATCTGCATGTCAGTATGATTTAAAGTGTGGCCGCCGCTTTGTGTCGACGTGTCATACGGCGGCCCCCGCAGGGCTCGCCATCCGGCGCGTGGCTTTTTAAGGAGCTAGGGATGATGAAAGTGTGAAAGGTAACTGTGACAGGCTTAACTTGTAGAGGAAATAGAACAAGGTTTGATTAATTGCAGCGGAGGTGATTGGGAAGGCAGACGCTGTGGGTGAACATGTTCCGCAATAGATGCGTGTCAAAGTGTGTGCCGAGAGGCCTTTTTTGACAAGCTTGAATTTGTGTTTGTATTGCCAAATGTAAAGAATGCTGCCGCTACTACGACACACATTAAGTCACTTTAGTAAACATGAGCAATTCAATTCTAATGAGATGTCTCCTGTTATGTGTACTAACAATAGCACCGAAATTGTCGCTGTTGTTTTTCACCAGACAAACTCAGTGCATGTTGTACATTGTGCAGTCTTTTTCTAACTCAGTCTAAGGAAATAGCCTGTTTTGCATATTGGAGGCGGAGGCACATGCACTGTTCTGTTTCGGCGTTGTCATCGATTACAAATAATGAGAAGTGAAAGACATCATTATACCTTTGCGCTAATAGAACATGTGATAGAACACCCTCAATCAAGGCTCCCCACAGCGCTCCCTATTTATAGAGTAGGACATGAAGTACAAAGTCTTTCTTCTTTTCCTTTCATAATTTGATCAATTCATGCCAGCGCAGTTGTTGTTTGACGCAACCATCAATCTGTTTCGAAAAAAATAATTCTGTCACTTGGAGAATTTAAACCAAAACATTTTGAGTCCCACGCAGGAACGTTATGTTGTTTGTTTTGTAAATACTTAAAATGTCTTTGAGGCAAAACAAAACTGATGCAGCTTTATGTTTTACAGTCCAACTCAACCTTTATGTGACTAGGTCAATAGTTTAAAACTTTAAAATAGCATGTACCCAAGTTGCCTCGACAGTGTATACAAATATATAGACCTACGTTTGCAGTGCAGCAAAACATCTAAATAATCCACCTCCAATCCAGTCCCATTCGCCTGCCAGTTAATGTGAGCCATTAGTGTACATGCAGGCTAATTGGCCATTAGGTTGTATTGAGCCAGAGTCCATCTAACATTGCTGACTGGTCTGGAGCACATTGCATTAAGCCTTTTTCTTTATCTAGTTCATTCGTTAGCATATGAGACTTAGTGAGCATGCATAAGGTCATTAAACATGGAGAGCTGATTTTTTTTTTGGTATTTTACAATACGGTTGAGTTTTTTTTTTAAGGGTCAGATCCTGTGCTGACCCAATAAATGTTTGTGGACTTTCCAGTTAGTGAAAAGCAGGTTGGCACTGATGAGCCAATTTCCCCACCATAAAAAGGATAAAGAGTGAAAGAAATAATTGAGACCAACTTTGAGACTCTTTCACTGGCTTGTCTGACTGACGCGGAGCGGATGCCAGCGCAGCCTCGTGAAGTCAAGTCGGACATGGAAGGAAAATCAGAACCAGCTGGTTATTGGCGAGGTGGATCAAACCAGCATTGTTTTTTGAAGCAAGAAAGTTAGTGAAATCATTTTTGGGGTTTATCTGGGTCAACTTTGCAGCAGCAATGCATTTGCAGTGTGTCTTATGTTGGTACAAAGTACCGGTAGCGTATAAATGTATTTTGTCTGACTGAAAATGTAATGTAATCTTGTGCTTAGTGCCAACATAGGAAACATTTTCTCAAATATTTCCATGGTTGTGCTCCACTTGACCTCAAAGCGGAATGTACCGGCACAAAAGTGGAGATTAATACCTTGATTCGGATTGGCACTCCAATGTCAGTTTTCTTTTGAGTTTGACTTTTTGGAAAGTGATTATGTTGTTTTATTTTATTTTTTCAATCTTGCAAACTTTCTGGGCACATGTTTGTTATAATCATGTTTTTATACTGCTGATAACAAAAAAACATTATGTGCGTGTCTAGACTTTTTCACACGCATTTTTGGACGAGGTTTTCTTTTTCCCCAACATTGATTGCTGTTATTTCCCTTCCCGCCAAGCATGCAGTATTTTAGCTGTAGACACAAGTGCTTTCTACATCATTTATAAGAAGGCAACCTTGGCTTGTTTGGCCGTATAAAATGAAGGCGCTCAATCAGTACCTCGCGCACACTCAAAGTTTGAACCCTCTCGACTCCTAACCCCAAGGCCCTTTCATATATTTCATATGGAGCGCGAGGGTTTGTTTACAGCTAATATGAGATTTTGAGGTAGAAATGATTAGTTTGCATTTATGTGAATTTTGATGGCTGTCTTTTCATGCCGGTAAAAATCAGAATATCACAACAATAATAGTTTTATTATAGCGCTAGTCAAAGAGAAAAAAAAAACACAGATACTTTAGTTTTATTGTTGAAGCCCACTCATAAGTGTGGGTAAAACATGATCATTTCCCCTGGCATCTTTTGCTGATAATAAACTGGTCATAATCTGTTTTTTGTGGTAAAAAAACAAAAACAAGGATGATATAAAGAGAAAATAACGATATAGCATGGAGTTGAAGTTCGCAAAAAGAAAATACCACACACTTTTAAAGGCACATTGTGAATTATATACCACAGAGAAAGACAATCCAAACAGTATTAACTGCAACAATTTTTTTTTTTTTAAATAGAGGCTTCACTGATTTTGATGTGATTGCAAACACAAACCCCATCATCTATATTCTTTACTAATATGGTGTTGCACAATCATACTCAACGTGTTTGTGTGTATCTTAGTAGCTGCCCACTGCTGGCAAGTTGGCAGAACAACAATGAAGTGCAGGAATCGCCGTGGCTTGAGCGCTGTGTGTTCACAGCCTTGGAGCAGATGGAGTCAGTGTGAGACGTGAGCCACTTAAATCTAAACGTTGACCCGGCCCGCGAACATGAATGATGGTTTCACACCCCGACTATAAATCCTTCTCGTTTACTCCAGAGGTGCAAATGAAACCTGAATCTTCTCCAGTCTCACCCACCTCCGCCTCTGCGTTTGGCATTTCTGCAGAAATAAGACCAATAAAGTTTGGAAAAACATTTAGTAAAAGAATATTTATCACAGCCTATTCTGTCTATATGAACATTCCCCAAAGTATTTCTTTTCTCACTTTTGCTGCCTTGGTCCAAATTATAAAGTGTTTAGTACTGTTGCTTGTTTAAGACCATTTAATGATGTGGAAGCAGATTAATGTAACAAGTTCAAAGTTTACAAATCCATAGTTAATATTTTCTTCATTTCTATATCGTGTGCATCTACAGTGCCTGAAAATATGACTTTTTAACATAATTCAACATGTTTCCAATGCTTCAATGAGGGCACAGCACTTGGTTATATTTAAAGAAACTACCTCACTGCCTGCGTTCCTAAAATAAACATAAAATCACAGCGAATCACTGAATTTGATCTTTTAATTCATTTTTGGTGCATCTGAAAGCCGCAATTTATGTCTTTATTGGATGATTCATCCTGCAACATGAAACTTTCCAATGTGGGAGAACAGCCAGTTGGGGGTAAAAGAAGCATCAAGCACTAGAGGGCACTCTCTACCCCTCCCTACCCTTAAAAAAATGCCCCCTCTCCCCTCCAGAACCCACATGCACCTTTCGATGAGCATGCAGAACATTGAAATAAAAGTCAGAAAAGTAGCAGAGAGTCCAGGGGACAATCATTTTGAATAATATTAATCAGTGCAAGCACTCAGGACCTCTCTTCCTGTATTCAATTACAACACTTAAATCTCTCTCTCTCTATCTCTGTCCATCTCCACATTTCCTGCTATGGCTGCTGTGCTGTCTCCATTAATATTACTCACATTGTTTTTTTGTTTTTTTTTTGCCTAGTGCAGCACAGATTAGAGATTTTAAGCTAATGAAAAGTGTGTCGTGTCAGAATAGAAAAAAAACAGGGCAAAGTGTGTCTCCCTCTCGACGTTGTGACACTAACAACTCTCCCCCCTCCCCAAGCCTTTTTTACATTTGGCCCACTGTCCCCTTCCATCCCCACCTTGTTCCTATGCTAAATGGGCTGCATTACTGTAATGAGCTGGCAATTTATGGACGAGTGCAAGAGTGTCCGTCCAATGTTTGGTCTACGCCCGCCCCAATACCCTTTGGGAACACATTCATATCCACTCGATTGGACTCTGTATGGACAGCTTGTATACAGCAGCGTTAGGATATGCAACAGCTGTTCTTATGTCGGCACTGACGTCGGATCGATGCGCCCGTGTAGAAGACGTCAAATTGTTACAATAATGAGCGCAAATAGTTAAGTACTCGCAGGCAATCTATACAAAGTAAAAAGGAATTAAACTGGATAATAATCGACACTCAAATCTCTGTTGAACCCTCCTGCAAAAATAATGAAGATAACACATTGGAGGATGATAATCAATAAAATGTCACTTTCAAGTTTCTTCCAGATGCAGAATGGATTTTGTATATAAGGAGACGAAAAAGCTGACATCAGAACAAACTGCTTAAAAACAAATCCGATGAGCCGCTGAAAATAAAAAAATGAATTAATTTCCTGTATTGGATTGAAAATAAGATGACAAATAAATACAAAATAAACACCATGTAGTTCAGATTGCCATCATATTTGATTTGACTGAGACAGTCTGAGCCTACATGACACTTCAAATAGAAAGAATTAAAGAGAAATCAAACCAAATTAATAAATATTATCAGCCTGCAGAGCAACCATCCTACCATCTTATAAAATGGAAAACATTACGGCAAGGAAGCAAAAAGGAAAATAAACACATGTTCACATCATTTACAAATGAAGGCTGTTAACTCGGAGCGGACAGAAAAAAATATCTGTTTCTTTATGCCAGCGGGATTTAGTGGTTCCCATAAATGTTTGTTTCCTCGGTTGCTTGGCGCAGGTCGCCGCCGCCGCCGCCTTCGCCTTGCAGAGTGATTGTCACGCTGGGATGTTTTCTCTTTGTGTGGTGAGGAGCTAAATAACTCTCACGGAGGGTTGAGCATCTGAGCAGAAAGCGGGGGCCTGTTTAGATCTTTGGCCAAATAGCTCAACCCTCCAGAATGTGCTCACTGCATTGTCAGAGGAAATATAATAAATAACAAATAATATTTACGAGGTCAGGTGGTTGTTTTTACTTGTAACCTGAGCGGAAGATTAAAGTAGACGTAAAAGGTCAACATTGTACGTCTCATAAATAACGGGAAATCTACGGCAGCCGCCCGCATATGGATGTTAAACACTGTGGCGACGAGGGCTGACCTTCGTTGTAAAGAGGTTAAAGTTCACCTGAGCGTTCGTGTAAGAGGATGATGGTGACCCTGACCCTTGAAACATCCTCTGAAGAGATGATAGAGCATGGAATGTCTCTTTTCTAATCTTCCCAATCCAAATAAATAATTTTAGATCAGGTCAAGTGAAGTCATGTTCACTTTTTTAATTGTTGTTTTTCAGAAGATCGTCGTATGTAGAATTTATAGATGTATCTGTGTGTTCCCCCTTTTTATTGACTTGTCGGGAACTTCCCACTGTCAGCGGCAAAGTATTTCCAATTACTTCAACTAAATTTGATGTGATGAACCAATTTGGACTGCTTTGCTATTTCTGCAGTTCACAGCAGATGATTGAAATGATAGTCATTGAATAAAAGTGTCTGTTGTAACAAAACAATCCGTTTAGTCAGTTGGACCAGCAGGCAAAAACTAGTCTCTTGTTTGTTTTTCCACAAACGGACTTTTGTGCAGAAAACTTCTCAGCTTATGACTTTGATTATATCGTATTGGTGACTAACTTCCTTCGAAGCAATAAATGTGCTTTTTGTTTTCAGTTTTTCATGAGGCATATCTGGATATGAAGCAGAACAAAAATTAGATTTATAAGATGGAACTTTTGCATTCCGGAGATTTTATTATTGTCATGGAAGCAGTCAAAGCGGAGTTGACAAATCAGAGCAGTCGTTTTCTGTGTGTACGTGTGGTTGAAATGAGCGTCTGGAAATGTACAGATAGTTGATCTGTGGCCAGGTATTGATAAAAAACACCGTCTCAGATCGTGAAAATATTCTCAATGTGTGTGCCTTGCCCAGACTCATTAGTAAGGACAATGGAAGTGCGATTTGAGTTGTGGCCAAGGATTGACCACAACGTTTAAGATCACAGCAGCTTCCGACTTTTTTGAGGAACATTTTTGGTGACATTTGACTCCGGGGTTACACAATCACTGGAAAACTGATGACAGTCTTTTTTTTATTTGACAAAATTATTGTTCTTGTTACATTCAAGTAGTAGGCCTTATGATATCCATTATGCTTGTAAAATTGTGGCTTCATTTTTTATAATTGATAATTATCATAATTATTTTTTCTCAATTTTCTTTTTCCTGGTAAGATGTCGATTATTTTTTTTTCTCGTTTTCTCTTAATAACACGGGGTTAATCTCTTAAAATGTTTATGGTTTTTCTTGTAAAACGGTGGGTTTCATCTATAATCTTGTCTGCTTTATAAATTTGTTGGATTTGTTTTGCTTTTTATAAATACTTTCTCACAAGATTTTAACTGTATTGTCAACTCTCTCGCTCTCTTCTTTTTCTGTTCACAATTTTTCATTTTCTCTCATTGCCCTTTCAAAGACCCTCTAGTTGTTGTTTTTTGAAACACAAATAGCATGTAGTCATTTTATTAAAATCCACCTGCAGTGAGGAAATGAATAACGAAGAGCCCATTGTTGTACATTTCTGACAGTATTAAAATCACATTTGAAGAGAAACCTGCAGCTTCAACATTTGCATGGACGCAGCACAACTGTAGCAAATTGTCTGTCTGCTTTTAACCACACAGGTTCCCCATTAATGGGAGGAAAAAGGCATTACATGTTTGGGGCGGGTCTGTCTGCTCTAAACGCTCTACTAACCTAATCGTCGTGCAACTTATCGCAATTTGCTCATTTGGTTTAGGGCTAAGTGGACCCCCAACACTGAAAACATCGCATTACCCCCTCTGACTTTTCTGTCTGTTTCTCACATACACCATTTTCGTAATGTTTTGGAAATTTGGTCTGGGGAAGCCTTCTTGCTGGTTTAAAACAAATTGTTTAAAGGCTCAAGATAAGATACTAACAAGGATAAACTGTGTTGCTGTCAATGTTTTTCAAATATAGTGATACCCTGAACACCTATTGGCTTAGACCTAGTGATCTTCAAAATAGGCCAGACTTTAGAATGTTCCGTCTAAGCAGCGTGTAAAATGCATCCGTTTTCTCGTGGAACTAAATAAGCATAGGAGAGCGAGAGGGGAACATTTCTCGGCTCTGGATCCAATAGTAGCGTGTAATTACCCTTAAGACCTGTTCCCTTTGCTAAAGGATTAGCCATAATCCAGCAGCAAAAGCATAACTACTGCTAACATAATTCCAGTTAGACTCGTTCAAGTCGTGTATATACAGCGTAAAGCGCTCCGGCTTCTGTCTCTTTCACAATGGGGCTTCGTCTGTTTGCATCAAAGAGTCTTCCACTCGTGCCTATTTGGATGAACAGATTCAGATCTGTCAAAAGTAGAGTAGAAAAGGTGAAGATGATTAATGTCTTCAAGGGGGATGATGCACTGGAGCAGAGTGGCTGTCAGTTTGAAATAAAGCTTTATATTGTTAGTGCTTGAGTTGTCCAACAATCTCGACAGCACTTGAGGGCTTGATACACTATTTGGTGTCACAACAAATTTATTCATTTTAGATGGCAAATTGTGTGTTGGGTCAGTTTGAGAGGGTATTACCGTATTTTCCGCACTATAAGGCGCACCTAAAAACCTCAAATATTCTCAAAAGCTGACAGTGCGCCTTATAATCAGGTGCGCCTTATATATGGACCACTACAGCAGGTGTGGCCAAAGTCCGGCCCGCGGGCCAAATGTATATATCTTATATATGGACAACATTTTAAAATGGACAATTCATTGAAGGTGCGCCTTATAATCCGGTGCGCCTTATATATGGACAAAGTTTTAAAATGGACCATTCATTAAAGGTGCGCCTTATAATCCGGTGCGCCTTATATATGGACAAAGTTTTAAAATGGACCATTCATTAAAGGTGCGCCTTATAATCCGGTGCGCCTTAATAGTGCGGAAAATACGGTAAATATATATTTTTTATATTCAAGCAAAGTGGCCTTTTTTGAGGTATGTCCCTTTGAAATATATAATGGAATATTTACAAGAATCTCAGAGGACATCACTATTGTATCAAAAGTATGTGACAGACGTCTGAAAAGACTTCAATATCTTTCACATTTTCAAAAGCTTTGTTTCAGTGTTTCTTTTCAACGCCGTCAGTAATCACTCGGCCGTTCTGCGCCGTCGTCTTCCATCTTTTCCTCATTGAACTTTCTTCCTGTTAGGATTCTTCAAATTGAGTGCGCATGCCCGTCTGAAGTCTCATTGAATACTCTTAACGCAACACACGTCGGTGCTTTCATCCCGCGGGCACTGAGGATGTTCAGCCCAATTGAGCCTCGACGAATAAAGTCAACCTGTTAAGTGTCCCATTGTCGCGCAAAGTGGCTGATGAGCGCTGAAAGGAACCTTGTTGTAGGTCACCTCGGCGACAGCTCCATCTCTCCCTATCGGCCCTTCACTCCGTCTATCTGTCCTTGCCCATCACTCTTCCTCTATCTGCGCCGCCCGCTGTCACTCACTCTGCCACCTCCGCAATCTGCCTTCCCACTTTTCACTCGGCGTCGCTTTCTGGAAGGTTATCACGTATCAGCTACTCGGAGTCTCACTGAGGTGTGTTGTTTTGTGGTGTGCTGTGTGAGTATTTTATTTTCAAATACATGGCCCACCATAAACATCATGGTCACTTGTTTTGCTTTGCTCTGCTCTTTTTGGACTTTGGCTTTTCATTTGAACGGAAAAGGGTCATCTTGAAAAGTGTCCAGATCCAGAGACCAAGCAGAACACTGTGTTCATAAAATGAGCAGAAAAGTAGTTTGTTGCACTGGTTCAGGTACAATCGGTGCAGACTAGTGGCAGCAGAAAAGATGGTTATTTTCTGGGGAAAAAAAAAGGCTGGAACTTCTCTAAACGATTGCGTGTTTGTCTTAAATGCTTAATTCTTAATAACATTAGCTGTGGTCCTTTAGCGTGACCCCCTCCTCGCTTTGAAGATGAGCACGTTGTGTATCATTCAATCAGTCACTGCGACCATGAGACAAACACAACTCTTGGCCCGGTCAAGCGCACATCACAGGAGCGACATCCACATGATACTTGTCAAGTTAACCTTTCACAGGGTTTCCCCTTTTGGGACGATGAATGAAACTGACAAATATTTGCCAGTGCTGACAAGTCGTCCAATAAGCGTGAGATGGACGCTGTAATGGTCATCAAGACTGGAGTGCTTTAAGTTCTCTTGTAAAATAATGTGATACCTCAAATAGTGGCCAGGGGTCTTTTACTCAACTGGAGAGTATCAGACATTTATCAGAGGAGACTTGTTGACTGTTAAAGATCAGTTGGAATTTTTAAGACAACCCTTATATCAAGTGTGGCTTTGCACTGACTCCATTAAAAATCAAAATGGCTGCTTTTTTTTTTTTTGTTTGTTTCACATTTGCTGCAACTGTGCAAACATTGTCGTGTGGTTGAACTCAGCTTCGTCGTTGTGGTAACGGCCATCGAGTGACAACGCTGAGTATCCCAAACAAAAGACAAAGAAGCAAATGCAATGTCTTCCACATTAGACTTGACAGTTGTGCACTCTGGGATGCATCAACCATAATGAGACCCTCTTTTCCTGTTTTTATTTTTTTTTCCCCCCCTCTCTCCGCACCAGCACATTGTCCATCACGTAAATCTCGGCGCTGTAACATCATGTAGTTAGTAAACGCTCTGTCTTAATCAGCGGCTAAAGTATGGTGTATAAGGTTACGTCCGACAGGCACCGGGATGGCTTGGACGCAACGAGATAGCTGTAATGGCACACCATCATTTAGGACAATGTAATAAGTGAATATCTAATAAGGCCGTAAAAAGATGCTTAACCCCTGGAGCTCTGAGGTCAAGCTCTCAGATAGGAGAGTAAACTGATTACGGAAGGTTCCTTCTCACGTTGCGGTCATCTCAGGATTGACCAATTCCTGACCCCGCTGTTGCGAGAGCAGTTTGCATCGTCAAGAACTCAAGTCAGCGTTTATGGCGCTTGGAATAACTAATAGGTTGGGCTTGGCCGGCTTTGGAGATAACCGGAGGAGGAGTTAATGGAACACTAAAGATTTAAGGGGTCATTCTGTTAGTCACTTTTTGAATTCGGACAGCTCGTGAGTTGTGGTAAAATTCAAACAGGCTGACTTTGTAATGGGAAACTTGCAGCTGTTCATCTGACATGGCCGATGGTGTGTCTCGAGCTGATCCTTTGCAGATAAAATTTAAAAAGTGATTGGATAAATATTCCGTCTTTCACAACCGTTCAAGCAAAAAAGGGAAAAAAAACGCCTTCTGTGATGTTCTTTGAGTTCTGATGAAACATCAGAGCTGAGCTTTACAGCTGGCTTTACAAGTTTCCACTCGCTTCTTGCTTTCATCACACGAAAAACGCAAACTTTTCAGCATCGTGCGTCACGTAGTAAATTAAGAAAAGCTTTCAGTGTTGCTATTTTCTTTTCTCTAAAAACACATTGACTTATTTTGCTAAAACAGTGGGAGGTAAATCGCTTTGCAAATCTTTTCATATCTTTTTATGCAAGTTTAAAGTTGCACTGTACGTTGCTTCCATCACATTTAAACAACCTTTGATGCACACAGACACACACACACGCACATGCACGCACAGACACACACACGCACGCTCAAAACCATTTTCAGGCTGGCCAGGCGAGTGTGTCCTCATTACGGTCAGTGAGTGTGTAGCACCACTCAGTCAAAGCTCCGACTGCCAAAATGCGATGTTCCTTCTCTTTTCTCCTTCAACCCAACCACCTCTCCTCTTTTTTTCCCCGCTAACTACATGAGCTCTTCTTGCATATCGCTTCATCACTTTTTGTAGACAGAAAATCATTACCAGTCAGCAAAGACAATTTCCTGCTCCCTTGGTCACTTAGACTCTGCCACTCACAATTCTTTTGGGGGGGGCTCACATATGAACAATTTTCTTTAATATCAGGATCGTCTCAGTCCTTGACAATTAAATATCGAAACTGCCACGGCAGTATCACACCGAAGGCAGTGAGAGTTGATTTCTCGTCAGAGTTGCCAGATGTTATTTTTTAAATGAAATATGAAGAATGAAATAAAATGCAAACAAAGTTGAAAAATGTTACCCAGCAAGTAAACGCCTCAACATTTTCCCCACGTGTATGTATTCATATGGGACGGTGGTTCTGTCGATATCTTAACTGCCGCTTTGACTGTATTGGAAAGCGAAATGCACTGAAGTCTCCATCCATCGACTGCACTCCACCGCCATCACCTAGGTGAACAAAAGTGATTTTGCTATAGCAAAAAGCTTTTTCAGAGAAAAGCCTTTTCTCCCTCGCAAAAGCAGCCAACGATTTCCATTTACCCCCCCGAGGGAGTGGTTGGAGTTTACAGTCCACCGATGGAGGGTGATGGCAGGAGCAGGGAGGACAAGAGCGCACTCAGGGATATTAGGCTCTAATGGCCACAAGTCTGATTGCCCGACGCTTAGTTTGTTCTGACCGATGCATTATCTGACTCCTTTCAGTTTGCGACAGACTCACACAAAATGATCTTGAGCTTGGTTGGCTTCCTTATGCTCTCCCTGTGAAGTCTCGTGTAATTGAAATTCAACGGTGCGTACGTGAGTGCAGCGCGGCAATCACCAAATGCACGGGCAATGTATTGACTTGCACATCCTTTAATTCAATGCATTAAGCACCTGTCTGCCTCGATTCTCTTTTTTTTGGGCTGGTTAGTCGAAGTTGAATCGGAAGAAACTGAGTCTGGAAAAGAGGAACTCAAGCAAAGTCTTAAAATCCATTGTCAGATTTAAAATTAATTTTCCTCATATGAATTAATGGAATTTAATCTGTTTGAGGTTTAAATGTGAGTAGGTGTGTGGTGAGTTTTCCAAGTTTTTCTTTTTCTTTTTCAAAATCGTCTTCAGCCTGATGTACTGGTAGCTTCAAAAATAAAATATGTAATATTAGTTATGCTAACATTTAGCCACCTAGCATGATAATAAAGGGCATCTTGTTTAACCAGGGTTGATGTTTTTGGTCAAACCATAGTTGCTGTCTTCTCCTATCCTGTTTTTCTCATTCTGTCATTATTGCACCTTCATTTTGTTCGTATTTAAGGTTTGACTGCCAAAACAAAGTTTCGCTGCATAATTTGCCTTTCTTCATCTCACGTACGAACTTTTTTATTGAAATTCTAATCGAAGCTCTGTGGGAATGCAATTAACACGAGTGGAGAGCACAGGTAATTACATTTGGGATAATGTGGTTGGACATTACAAGAAGGGTCTAACACACCCAAACGCGCATTCACGTCACGCGTATGCACAGATCTATACTGCGCACCCATCTGGAGTGAGTGTCCCAACGGTAACGCTATACATGAAACATGCTGCAACTTCAAAGTCTTTTTACTGCCTGTTTAGCTATAATTGCTTTTACTCTTGGCATGCTGAAGCACAAAAGGAACCAGATGTGAAGTGCTTGCCCGGAGCCATTCGATACATGTTACATACTATACACATGATCAATGAATGTGAGGAAGGATGGATGATTACATGCATTCATACATTACATAAATTTAGCTACTCTTGGTTGGACTTTATTTTACAACCTTTTCTGACGATGTAGTTTGACCTAATAATATACGTAGGAATTAAATATCAGGATGTTTGCCAACTCTTTGACTTTCTCTTCTGGTAAATTGATTTGGTGGTGGAAATGAGAAGACGACATCACAAGGCTAAGTGACTATTTAAAGGTTCTGTCAAAGACTCGTTCTGTCTTTAGCATCCTCCTTTCATCTCTTTCCCATCCCTGCTCCATCTACCTTCTCGCTCTAATGAGTGGATGTTGTGAGAAAGTGGGGGAACAAAGATCAGCCCCAGACAATCAATCACCTCTATCAATCGGCTGTCAAAGCACGTATCTCTCTCTGTTGGACCAATAATCAAGATGGTGGTTGTTTATCTCTGCGTATTGGAATACAGGAGCAGCTCCCTAGTTGATGGCAGTGTTACATTTTTAATATCTCTCATAAAGGGAATGTTTACATGAATGCATAAGTCCTCCGCCCTATCCCTGCTGACTTTAGACAAGAGGCGGGTTTATATATTGAACCCCACAACTGTGCACAAATTTCAAATTATATTTAGTTTCTAATGTTGTAAAAATAGGACTCGATATTGGTTATGTCACTACTTTTAAAATCAATTATTCTATCTACATTGATTACAGAATGAAATGTATTACAAGGCAACATTTTCCACATTTTCTGTTATTTTGTCTTGTTTAGTGATAAAAACAACTAAATAACAATTAAAGCAATATCAGGTATAACAACAAGAGGGATTCATGATAGCACTCAACAAACATTTTGAAACTGATTCAGTTACTGGTGCAGTGAATGTTCTCCAAAGTAAAAGCAGATGTTTGCAAATGTCTTAATTTTAGTAAACACAAAGGATAAGCTGTTTTCATGAATGACTTCAAAAATTAATGAATAATTGCTGTTTAGAGGACTTGGGCAATTATAAGTTGAAAAATGTCTTTAAATGATTCCTTGATTATTAAAAAAGTTGATTAATTTGATAATCGATTACTACCGATTCATCTTGACAACTCTATTTCATATAGACTCCTTCTTTTAGGTTATTTTAATCGCCATCAGAATTTGGAAATTATTTTTGTTTACTGAGAAACTGCAAAACTAAAGCTTGTGTGCGTTCCATTTATGTTGAGCTCTGTAAATCATACACTGGCAGGATTCCATTGCTTCAGCATTGGGACCAATGTTAACACCGTAATGCATTCATCTTGCGGCAGTCTAAACAAACGCGGGTGTGTGAGAGATTTGCGGCTGCGAAATGTGTGCGGTGTGTGCGGGATCGCAAGGTGTTGTGTAAACACTAAAATAATGTGTCACATCTGGCCACAGCACTTGCCCTGTTTTCATCTTGAATTTCAATCCATCCCTGTGGGAACATGATGCTGTTACATTTGCATGAGAAAGGTTGTCAGACTAACACCTTTTCTCATTTCTGTGCCTGCTATCTCCCCCAACCTTTCCCTCCCGGTTTCTGCAGCTCTGATAGCCATAGGCCAGTATAGCAGCACCATCGAGACCGTGGATGCCGGTTGGTGTAACGACATCACAGACCAAGGCGCCATGCAAATCGCAGAGAGCAGCAAGTCCCTGCGCTACCTGGGCCTCATGAGATGTGACAAGGTAACAATGTTCAACACAAAATGTCCGACACTGTCGCTTATCATTGCAGTGTGGTGATACAGGCACAATATTTTACTGTACAGTGAACTGGTGTTTATTTTGGGGACCTTCCAGCATAGGTGAAAAATCACAATATAAGAGACTATATACCACTCCCTCACACGTAAAATGATTTAAGCTTAGTATATATAAATAAATAAATAAATAAATAGATTTGTTAAAACAGTTTTTAAATTGTATCTTAGCACCAGTCTACCGTTGTCAAGTATTAGGAAGCTGTTCTGTACAATTACTTTGGAAAAACATAGTCACTGGTACACTTCTTTAAATAAGAGTCTTGTCTGTTGAAGTTTATAAAGTCGACTATCTTAATGCTAAGGTATAATACGAATCACCATAGATGGCCAATTTAGCTATTACGGTATTAATTAACCTTCAAAGAACTGCTACTTTGTTTTTTGGATGCAAATGTGGACTCTCAGTCTGCTGGGATAGACTCCAGCTCCCCTTAATGAGGACAACCGCTATAGAAGGATGGCTAACATTTGTCTTCTAAAAAATAGAACCCAGAGAACTACGTAGAAAACTTGTGAAGTTGGGGTAATTTGTCAAAATATAAACTATCCTATTTATGAAACAGCAACCTTTAGATCTTCTTTTTCCTCATCTCCTTGGTCTCATTTGGAACCCAACGCATCAAACAGTTCTGCACAAAAAGAAGTCTACCGCTTGCTTTGTTCTTTTAATGAGTTGTCCACAGCATTCATTTTCATATGTTAAATTCATACAGTTAGCAGGATTATGCAAAAACAAAAAAATCAAAACTGTTTTCCAAAAATTACAGCCAAGGACAAGCAAGGATCTGGTTAAAAGGGTGGACACGGGAATTAATTTTTACAGTTTAAGTCACTCGGCCATGGGTGCAACCCTTCACCCTTCCAAAATCATCAGGATGAGAATGCACAGAACTGTGCAAAAAAATTAAATAAATGCTTGGCCTTGAAACAAGAATATTAACATTACTTATAGCGCCCTTGGTAGTTTCTAAAATGTTGTGTCACATGTTGTGACTGGTTGGTGTATATTGTATATGGTCATGATTGCATAGCCACAACAATTACCGTTGCTGTGCAATAAATAAAAGACAGACATGGCGGTGAACATCTGTCCTGATTTAAAATTTGTAAATTAAAACACAATCGTTTGTAACGCACTCTAAATTCCTCACACAAATTGACCGTCAGTACGATAAGCTGTATTAACTTTTGTTTTCTTCTTGCGGCGTAACGACTTGTTTTCCGGACCACCTTTGCGAGCTATTGTGCAGTGTCGGTAGAAGTTCCCGAGGACGAATACGGTGCGGTTCGGGCAGGAAGTTGACTTACAGTGCAATCTTTTCACACGGTTAGCAACTCATCATTTTTATTCCACCATTATAATATCAAGACCATGTGTGGCGCAGCCTTGAGCTTGACCTTATGGATTTCTCAGATAAACATTCCCACCCCGCGATCATCAAGCGAGACAAGTACACCGCTCGCGTTTATCTATTTATATGGTAATAAAATGAAACATACGAGAGTCTGACAGTGACCTGGCGTGTAGCGGTGAAGCGATGCGCTCACTTCACATTATTGCAGACAGAAATGTGTATCTATCATATTTATCTCACAGTAATAAAGACTAACCGCATTACATAGCTGGTGATTACTTAGATTCCATTTTCATTTACTTCCCTCCTGCTCGGCCAACTGCGTGACCCAACAATCGATATACGCAGCCTTGCTAATAAAAAAATCTGTTGTGGAATGACCTACATCTCCAGCGGGACAACAATGTCTTCTCATTTTGTGCGCCTACCCCCGCAATACGTATTTACCTGCGTACTAGTCTTCCCGTGGTACTTGTACTGTAGCCCGGAGGATGGAAAGATAAACGATTGCGCTCCCAATGCTCTGAGGGGGGAATTTGGGGATGACTCGGCTAAGCAAAGCGGTAATTGGTGCTATTAGAGTCGTAATGGAGTGTGAATTGAGCCGAGAGAAGAGTTTGACAGTTTCCAAGGTCAGGTACGTTACCTTCTCCAAATTAACCAAATGAATTAAGTGTTCAATGGCCCTCCTGCCCAGTTTATCCTCATTCTCACATCCTAAAATAAAATTTAGAGCTATAAGTATGCCTCTAATACCGGTGAGGGCTGACCTGTGTGGGAAAAGATCACCCCACTTGTGTTGTAGGTTTGCAATATGAGGAAAGCGGGGGATTTGAGGGATGCGAGTAGGAGTTGAAGGCAGTTGTGCAAGATTGAGGGAAAGTTTGCGGAGAGAAAAGGCCATACTGCTGTTCGCTCTTGTTGGCAAACAAATAAACAGAAATGGCTTGTTGTTAAAGCGAGGTCACCCAGAGAGCGAAGAGTTAGAGAGCGAATAAAAGAGGTAAATAGGTGAGAGCCAGAGTCCGAGGGAGCTTGAGGTTTTCTCGCCCTGTGAGCCTTCAACTCCTACTCTCATTCCTCAATCCCCCGCTTTCCTCATCCTCCTCCCATTCAATCACCCGACTTGAGCCTTTCAACTTTTTGTGTAAATTCTTATTTGAATGTTGCCATTCATTTTTGCCCGAATAAAAAGTCGAAGACGTTTTTCACAAATAACAGCTTTTGGCTGAGCTCATATTCAAGGCCAAGCCAATATTTTTTATTGTACAATTACAAGAATTTCTCTTGCACCGTCAAAAGCGAACTGTTAAGAGTCAAAAAGTATTTAATTAAAGTATGTTAGGACTTTTTTTCGACCACATTGTGGTGAGCACCCGTTTCTGAAGAGGTCAGTCGATGGAAATGAGTGGTTTTTCTTGTAAAACCACACAGAAGCACAAAAGACAGAAATGAATTAAACAAAGTTTTTTTGTTCAATTGACTGGGTTCATTTGGCCATTCTGGTTTGGGAAGAAGATCACCTTTGGGAGAATAACTTAGATTGCCGTTTGCTTTTGTTGAGATAACAAATTAACAAATTCACTCATCCTTATTCTGGAAGGGTTTGCATCATGCTTTGGTGTATTCTTACCCAGAAATAATCGGGGACTGGTTAAAACTGATTTACTATTGATAAAAAAAAAAAAAAAAGAATCAATCGCATTAGCAAGTGGATAAAAAATTCACTTGCACATTTTAACATTTTAGAGCCAAAATCCAACCATTAGCTGCATAAATATTAAATGTTAAACCAGCATCAAGTGCAATAATTCCTTTTTTTTTTCACAAAAAAATCAACTCACAAATTATAACGTTTACCCTACATATCATCCCAAATCCACAAAAAAATGTTACTCCTACTCACATTAAATTATCGAGAGGTATAAGACCTTCCTCCCCCCCATTCGACAGTTATTCATGCTTGTATATAATGCACTTTCATTTAATTTCATTGCAGATTCAATTAACAGTAGCTGATTAGCATGCAGTGAGCATTATCACCAGAAAATAGTCCATCTTAATATTTTAACGGTTTTGTAGCAAACAAGATGTTCATGGGAACACATTGCTCACGCTGCCAGTGGATCACAGCAGAGACATGTCCAATCAGATGGCGAGGCTAACTAATCTCATCTCTGCACTTAATTTCCTTCTGGGGGAAAAAAAAAACCCACCAAAGCTGCCGCCTCACGCTCAATTCCACAAGGTTCTCACGGAATGAAAGTCTTGTGCAAATTACGTGACATTACATTTATCTCAGCCACAGTGTCTCTTATTCATGTTGACAAATCAATTTACCCCCACCCGTACTTATTTAACTCAGCATTGTTTCAAATAAGTGCGGCCGAGCTGCATGCAGGCTTTCCATTTTGTCCTTTTTCTTCATAGCCCTGAGGTGGACGCATAAATAAGCAGCTTGTGATGCCAACAGTTTCCCTTCGGTGAAATTCATATTTCCTGCAAGCTCTTATGCGACATCATACGAGATTAAACATGCAGGGAGCGAGGCCAGCAAAAACAGCCTCACTTTGGATCACTTCTTTAAAATGGTGATGGCATTAGATTTAGATACAATCCGGATATAATTGAATGTGAATCTTCTTCTAAATGCTCCAACGTATGACAGGGTGGCACAAATTTGTTTAGCTCGGCGCACTTGAGGAAGCACCGATTTATTTATCCTTCCGCCGTCACTGTCGAAACCAACATACATCGTAAACAATATCAGCCTGCGTGCAAACCATAAGTGTTTGTACGGCAAAAAAAAAAAAATGTTATAAACACTTTGCGTATTTGTTGCAGCCTTGCCTGGCAGATCGTTATTTCTCCCAAAAACAATGTTGACACTGTTTGGGAAATTTCGAAATAATCTTAAACTAATGTTTATCTTTGCGAGGTTTCCTGTCAGGAAGTGTAAGCTGCATGAATGTAGGATAAATAAATGTTCAAAAATGGAACTAACTCGCAAAAACAAGCTCAGCATTTCGTAGGCGAGTTAGACGACAGTTTGCAAGTTCCGCATGGCCCTCGCAATCTCTCTCACCGTTTTCCCTCCCACCTTAAGTGGAGTAAAGTTTCCGAGTGGGTCCTGTCAGTCTTGGACAAATACAATCTTGCGATAACCTTGACACGCAGTGCCGACAAGCCAAGTCAGCTCCTTGCTCGGGCCTACCCCCAAATTTGTTTGGAATTGTCAAATGGCCGGGAATTTTAATGCACCAGCTGAATGTCACAGGACCTCGAGAGTGTAGAATTCATTTAGGAACTGCTAACAGGATCCAGCTGGCGCTCCTCGCACCGAGCAGTGTGAAGGATCGATTTCCAACCGTCACACTTTATACAAACGTGCTTCCGTACTGTATATGTTTGCCTCCCAGGCAGTCGGAATTGTGAAGGACTCATATGAAGACCCCCACCCCCCAGCCCTTTCCCTTCAAAACTGACCAAGCACAAGCCACAAGTCTATTTGATTGTCAGAATATGTAGCTAATTTGTCTCGCTCCTTGCCGTAGCTGACCATATACGGTGTTAATGCGGCCTCTGATATTTTTCGACTGCCCCCCCACCCCTCACACATACACACACTTGCCCATCAGAGTGATTTCCTTTTGTGTCGCAACATGCACAAATGTAACGTTTGTGTGAGCGAGCGTGTGAGGAATTTGCGCTCTTTGCTATGAACACAGCTCATAATGGCGCATTGAAATTAGAGGCACCCTTCAGGCTTCTGCACATGGCGTGCTCCGATGATTACACCTCTGCCTCCAGGGCCCCCCAACCACCGTGCACTGACAAGAATGCCATTGATCCACCCGAACAGAATCAAATAAATTCATTTGGTCGACTCGCAGCTGTAAATTGGTCCCGCTCTTTTGATGTCGTTCAACTAAAAGACTTCACAAAAACAAGGCATGATGTTCTGGAAAACTGATTTTTCTTTATATTTTTCTGTTAGGTCTTTTGTGTGGGCGGAATTCATCTGTCTGCACTTCCACATATACACATGAACTTGTGTTTTTGTCTCAACGATACTTTTGGGGTAATTATTTCAACATTAGCTCAAAGTACTGTGAGACACCGTAACATGTCATCATGGTAAATTTTATGGTTAATGTAGCATAGAACTCTTTGGCTAGCAGGAAATTGACACATGTCCACTCACAATGACACGTTTCCAGGTGAGTTTGGTTGATGTTCTGCAAAGTCACATTGAGTGCAGACCAGTCCTGTAAATTCTGTCACCGCACTCCCCAAATCGACACCGGTTGTTTTATATGCCTCAAGGCGTGTGTTAAAGAAATCTATCAAAAGTATATCACAGCATTTGAAAAATGGTCTTCTCATAAAAAAAGTCTCACTGCAAAATTGGATCTATGTGATCAGAGAAAATTCACTTTAGTCCCGAAAGAGCTCACTGTGCTGCATGTCTTGCAAGGTCACATGCACATTAAAATGGAAGATTTTAATTTGGAACAGAGCTAGCTTTGGACCATCCAGATGGTTTGTTGAATACACACAAACAAAAATTGTTTTTTTAATCCACCTTCAAAATGGTGATTGGACATTTAATCATTTATACCCATACTGATGACAACGTTACAGCATTGTCTTTTTTGCATTCACATGATTTTATTTATTTTTTTTCATGATGGCAAAAGTTAAATTTTCCACTTTTTAGATTGAATCCAATGTTAACAATCAACTTGCGGGTATCCAACGTAAATTATTAGCATCGAGTTGCATTCCGATGGAACAAAGTCCAACGTCGGCAAGTGAATATGAGTTTCTGTTTCCTCTAACAGACTCTTTTGGCTATCCTGGGAACATGTGGAGCTTTCATTGTCTGCTGATGTATCACTTTAGGGATTTTGATCTCATTCGGCCTCAGAGGAATGTTTTCTTTCGAAATGTTTTTGCAGCTTGCGCTTATATGTACTGTAGTTATTTTTTTCTCCCCCATATCTTCTTTCCCTCCGGTGTCCGCTTCTTCTCCACCCCTTCTTTTGCCTGTCAACTTTCGCTCCGCTCTTCCCTCTCATTCTTTTAACACTCTCCCTCGCTGTTACCCCCCGTTTTCCACTACTTCATTAGAGTGAAAACAAATGGGGAGCCCGGGTTAGGAAACAGACTCGCCGAGTCAGCATGAATGTGAACAAGTAAAATAATAGCACTGACTAGTGCCGGGACCATCGGGGGGGACCAGTACTATGAGTTGTCACCTTAATGGGAATGATGAAGAAGGGAGATAGAAAGTCAAATGAGGGGGCGGAGGGAGTTGGTAGATGACAGAAATCAAGAAAAAGTAAATCAAGTAAAAGGAAACGATAGCGTATAAGCTGACTCGGCCCCCTTAAGTGTTTTGCGTAAGCACTTTGAAAGTATGTTGCCATTACCTGAATGGAGGCGGAGCAGTGTTTGGGGAACAGGTATGAGCATATCTGCCCTCCTTTTCTTCCCCAGATGGGCAAAGCAGACAGAGCTTGTTAAAAGAGCAGACATCCCAATCAATATGGTTGTTCCAGTGGAGCATCCAGCTGCCAGGGACTCCACACAGATAGGCACGACATAGCAATTTGCAGACATAAACAAGGGCCTAATTGTTCGGGGCCTGGAGGTTTGTAGCGAGAAAAACAAAGATGAAGCATTGTGAAGAGTTAGAAGCCATTTCAACTCTCGTTTAGGAAATGAGAGTTAGGCCAAACTTTCTTTGATGAGTGTTGTTATTGTGAACAGCAGGGGTGCCGAGTATTAGGCTTGTGAAACCGGGGGAAATTGAGCAAAGGTAGTGAATTTGGACGACGGGCTTTTCACTTTCCTATTTTCCGCTCGTTCGACAGATCCTTTTTTTTTCTTCCAAAAGAGACTTCACAGTTTGAGGCGGTCATTTGCCATTTATGATTTTCCTTGTAATCTTTGAATTTCATCCTGCACGGAGGAACTGTATTGAGTGTCAGTTTTAACTGAAGCCTCCTCCTGATCATCCAGTCATCTTGTTTCTAAAGGGCAAGTGCAGAGAGGGTGAAATAAAATAAGACGGGGTTCACACAGAGGGAATTGCCCTTCAAATATAAATAACGTCCAGAGCCTTTCCTGACACACCTGTGTAATTCCGTCACCGTATTTCCCCTTAAGCTCATGCAATGACATTCGAGGTTGTTGGCCTGTTGCTTTCCGCCCACATCATTTATTCATTCAATTAAGCTTTTTCCTTCTCTGGCACCTCATTTTCTTCCTCATCTGTCGCTGTATACTCATCTCCACAGAGGCCATCGTAATCTCACAGCGTCATGGCCAGAAAGGAGACACGGCTCAGTGCGGTTAGGAGTCTCGCCAATCTCGATTTGGTTGTGGACGATAACTGAAGTTTGCCTTGTTTCAGACAAGAGGCGGCAGGCAACCTTAGACTCCCAATGTCGCGTCCTACTGCGTTGGTGATGAATTAGCTTTTTAATGCTAATGGCCATAGCAGTCCCCCTCTGGAAACAGTGTCCGTACATATTTCATACATCCAGGGGGGCTTCCAGAAACTTTTCAGGCAAGCAACTTGTCAGCCTTCGTTTGATTCCTTGCATTATGAATGGCCGTCTAGAGGCAAAAAGATGCGTGTGCAAAAAAAGTTAGAATAGAACCCATGACTACGCAGCTAGCATTTGGAAAAGGGAACAGTTTAACCCCAAAAACTCAGGCGGAACATAAAGTTGGGAATTGAGCTCCTTTTTTTTTTTTTCATTTGATCATCTCGCATTCCTCAGGAAGACTCATCAAAATATTGACACAATAATGATTGCACCCCACCTTGTTTTAACTTTGACTGGTCCAATCTAATCAGAGCTCTCCTCTCTCTAAAGAGACTGCATGAATTTTTTATCATGGCGTCTCTTTGTAAGGCGAGGGTCGATTTGTCCTTGTTCTTTATTTACTCCAGAGAATGAGCCGTTCCTTCGAGGTAAAAATTAAACAGTAGCTCTGTTGTGATTGTCTTTAAGAAATTCCATTCGTGTCCAACCTCAGTAAGCCTCCAAGGAATTTTTGCTCCTGGTTCTCTTTTTTTTGTGTGTGTTCACCCTCAGTTGACGGAATTTAACAGGCTGATTATGACCTTGTTGTAGTGCCAATCACATCATCGCGTATAAGACTCAAAAACTGAACTACACCGTCCTGTTTCACCAATTTGAATGTCGCTGTCAACATACATCTTCCACGCTATGTCGTCCTTTGACAGCAATTTAATGTGTCCATTTGTATCATAGCATAATCATGAGCCCTAAATTTTGTTATGAAATGTTGAACCCAGTTGAAACAAGTCTCGGTCAAAACAAACCCTAAGTCAACATGTACGTGTATAAATAGAAGCCGACAGCAATCAGATGGTCGGTTTTGGTTAATGGAAGCCAAATGGACATACCGCGACCTCTTTTTGTTATACTTGACATCATGCACGCACATGTGAAAACATATTTTTCTTTTGCCCTTTGTGTCTTTTAATCTTCTAAATACAGCCAGAAAGTGTTTTAACTTGACAACAAATGCTGGCATTGATGTCTTTACATGTCTAATTTCTTTGATTGAAGTTGTTGTGTAATTTTATAATTGGATTCCACGTGAAAACAAGCTTAATGAGGAATCGGACCTTGCCTTAGCCGCATTCCTTTTGTTCCTATTGTCATGTGGTTTGACAAACCCGTGCTCCAGAAGCTCTTTCTTCCACCATGTTTCTGCTTTTTGGTTCAGCAGTCTGATGATATTGTGATTGTGTTGAGAGGTCCCAGATCCCATCCCGGGTGTCCCAAGCAGCACCTGACCTGCTTTTTACCAGCCATTGTTGTGAGGCTTGCTCAGCCTTCTGAGACAAACTCAAATTGGTTTCATTCAGACTTTTCCAAACAGACTCTCAGCCAATGCAGTGATAGTTAATATATCCAAGAACTCCTTAAACGTCCAGCAACATTTTTATCTCTCTTTACATTGTTTTCCATTTGTTTCCCTTATCTTAAACAAATAACTATCTTTTCATTTGTTCTGTCACTGATTTGCAAAGTGTTCAACTGGAGCTTTTCTTCTCAGCAGTTTAAAGAAAGCTCTAAATTTGAGTCGCTGCACAATCTGCTCCCTAAACGGGCTTCCCTAAACATTCACCCCCAAATGTATTTTCTGGCTGACTAATACATTCTCTGCACTAAAGTGGGCAGAGGCCAGGGGGCATTCATCTCTCTTTATTTTTGCCCGGGGCTAGCAATAGCTGCCAGGTGGCTCAGGAAGATGAACCAAAACAAAAGTACGGTGAATGATAAAATAAGAGCAGTTTTACTTTGTGGTTAGGTGCTGGGATTGTGACTGACATTTTGCTTATCAGATGTCAGGTTGTCAGCAACAGGACTTTGCAGTTTTAATTTAAATCAAATCTAGCACACTTTGCATAATAGACATTGCCGTCTTTACAAAGTCAGCTGCACCTCTGCTTTGAAAAACACACAAAAGCCAAAATTTTATTTTTAGTCGTATGGTGTGAGCTTGCCATTCATTATCTTCGAAGCTATACAAAGCACAATAAAAGATCTGCTACAAAGAGCTGCCTAATTGAAAACATAATGAATTCAGTAAAAGCAGAGGCCTTGACACTTCGGTAGCATCCAAACTGTGATCCCCGCATGTGCTCTCAGCTTGTGGTTGACCCTTTGACCTGCCACACAAACCAGTTTCGACTGTGATTTACACAGAACAAAGTGGCCCAGAGGACAGTATTTAAAGGAGGCCATCTTCTCGATTGCAGCACTAACGAGATTCTACCCCATTCCAAAAAAAGGCAATTTCGCAACAAGGGGCAATACATATGTCGATATCAATAGCAACTGCACAGCTGTTTCCACTGCATAGGCATATTTTTGTTCCCATAGTAAAATAACCGTTTCGAACAGTTCAATTTGTGCTTGAAATGTTTCTATTTGGATACACATCGTGTGGTTCACCACAACCTTGTGTAATATTATAAAGTATTGGAAAGTAGTCTTTCTGACTACCATTCTATGGATAAATATGAAAAAGATTTTTATAAATTGGAAAAACACTTCACAACTCCTCCTATATATGTACGTCTTAATTCCCAATTCTCTTATTTCTGAAACGCTCATTCAGAGGCATGCTAATATGATATTCAACTTAGTGTTTGTGTAACCGATTGATTATATTTAGGTCTATATTCTCCCCCCCTGTGAGAATGCAAATTGCTGCTACATTAGTCAGCTTTACGACACGTTTTTTACTGCAGCAAGCATCCAGGCACCGTCCGGCGTTTTTGCTAAATGCAGATTTTATGTGGTGATGGAGTGCATCTGCATCAGGAGTAGTCTTAAAAGAACTACGAGATTGCCAGGGAAGAGATTGCTCATGGGTAGAGGTCATATCAGAAAGGAGGCGTCCATCACCTTGAAAGAAGACGGAAGTCGGCTTTTCGCATAGCAGACCTTGACAAGTCTTGTTCCATCCCTCTCCCGCCGTCTTGTAAACTCTGACAACATCACATTACCCATCAGCACGCATTACGCACGACTCAGATCTACGTACTTCCATCTTTGAAGTTAAAATGGGGGAAAATATCATAAGTATAGGCCTCGCTCCACATAGCCGTGGCTATACTTCCAGATGCCTGAGTAGGGGGATATGCTGGATCATGTGTCTTGCCTTCAGACTTGGCAGCAGCTTTTGAAGGACTGTACAGTACGGGATCAGGAGGGAAAAAAAATTCTGTCAGAGAGATACACCAGAGACCCCTATTACTTTGGTTTTCAGCTTAAAGTTGCCAAGCAACAAAATATCACTGAGAGCACTTTTGCCTGTTAACAAAATTGAAAAGAATCCGCTGAGTCATCATTTGCTAAGCAAGTCTGTGCAATCCTACGCCAGCTTTTACTATGCATATATTTTTATATATATGTGTGTTTGCGCGCATATATACATATACGATAGTATGGGTGAAATAAAAGTGAAAAGTCTTCAAATTGTATATTTTAAAAAAAAAAAAAACTAAATATGAAATAAAATCCCGAGCTTTGGTCGGCCAAAATTTCAGACTTGTGTTTTAGCGGAATTGCACTTTCATCAACATTCGATGGTTTCAATCAACATTTAACGTCTCCGTAACCCGTAATTAGTGAAACGATTCTGAGTTTTGATTGGGAGACATTTAGTGGGTCTTGAGTCTTGTTGGCAATGAAGATTAATGAATGTTTTGGCCTCCCATCAGTTTGACATGTCTATTCTTCAAATGTGTTTTAATTGTAATGAAGCCCTGATTAACAAACCGGGGAGGGTTTAGGGGACTACAGTATAATATGTTATGAAGGCAATCAGGGCGTTGTCATGTGAGCTGCTAATGAGGCTCAGCCAATTGTCATAATAAACGAAAGCTCTTTGGCTGGTGTTAAAATTCAGCCTTTTGCCTCGCTTGTGTTTCTTTTTCCATCTCTCCATTACTGCGGCATATTAAAGACCGTTGCTGGATTTGATAAATGGGATCCAAGTGGCTCCACATCAATGACAAGCTCAGTGAAAATTCAAGACACCCAAAACCAGCGTCTAAAAGTTGGAAAGAAAAGCTTTAATTATTCATCGTTGGAATGTACTTCAGTTGTCTTCTGTTTTTCAGTTTCTCCCACGCATATGACACATTATAAATGACATTTTGGGTCTTGAAAATCAATAAGGTTATGGTTTTGATAATAGATGCACCATCACTGAAAAGGAGACATTTGACTTTAGCAACCTCGCCGATGTCAAGTTGCTGCAAAAGTTTGACTTTTAATCTTAAAATTGCTCTGGAAAGAGTGTCGAAACTGCTGACAGTAGAACATACAGTATGTGGCTCATTTTTTGGCATGTATTCCAAACGTACCAACTAACATACCAACCAAGCTTCAGCCCATGATACGTACAGACTATATTACGTACGTACATAAATCTAACTTAAGCTCGAAAAAAAAAAAAAAAAAGACAGCTGCCCATTTTCCATTAGCTTATTTATTTATTTATTTGATGGTGATTTTCTATTATTATTGTTAATGAAACAATGGTGTTTGGGGGGGGCAGTGAGAATGTGTCCACCACGAAGCGGTGGTGCTTTGGTAACAACGGATGACTTTGTGCTCAACATGTGTGTGAGTATTTATACATCATTTTCCCTGGACAGTGTCATGCTGGCTGGCGGGCGGGCAGGGCTTGGTTCCGGGTGGGTTAAGGTTAACCTCTCGAGGTCTCCGGGGTTACCGTGCCTCTGCTCTTTGTCAGTTTCTCGCAGTGTTCCTTCCTCTTGCTGATTTTCTGACTGGCACAGAACTGATGTGCTGATTTTTAGCCGCTGAGAGCATGAAGGCTTCATTAGAGCCGTACTACAGAACCATTTACCGCACAGTGTGTAACTGGGACACGGATCTTATTATAAACGTCTTTTGGCTCGCAACTGCTAATCCTACATTCATGTATATACCATCTAGCCAATTCTGACAAGACAGATGAGCCAAGAAATCTCAATGATCAATTAATCAAGTCATCTGTTACTTCCACATTTAGGTTGTAATCCGTGAAGGTGTTATTTTGGTGACAAAAAAACGATTAATAAAAAAATAGCGATACCACAAAGACTGTTATGAACTGCCATCACGAGCAAACTACAGGATTTGAATGGCATTTCTTATCACTGCCCATTGTTTAACTGGAGTCGTCGCCGTGTTTGCAGGTGAACGAGGAGACAGTGGAGAGGCTGGTGGTCCAGTACCCTCACATTGTATTCAGCACCGTAATGCAGGACTGCAAGAGGACCCTGGAGAGAGCTTATCAGATGGGCTGGAGCCCAAGTGCTTCCAACGCCTTGTAGCTGTGGCTGGATTAGACACATAATGTATGCATAATGACGCACACACTCGTACACACACACACACACACACGCACACGCACACACATGTTGAAAAAAAGCAGCATTTTTCTTTCAAACGTTGACACATGCACCATATTTTCAGCTCAGTCCTATTTGGTTTTCATTTACTGTTCAAATATGCATGCGGACACACGCACATGCACACACACTCACACACAGACACACACACACACACAATGAACTATTGCATATAATCAATCCACCAACTGAATGAAACGTACTATGTACCATCGTCCGCAAGTCAGAAAACGACAAGCAGTTCGTCAAGCTCCACGGGATGTCTTACCGGGCTTAAGGATTTCTGAACTTTGCACGTTTAAGATTGAGCGCAGCAAACACAAAGATGACTGATAAAAGTGGCAGTTTAGAAAAGAACAATTATCCCGCCAAGTCGAGTCTAGCGACGCGTTCATTTCCTACGAGGCGACGCCCACTGCAGCGGCGACGGCGGCGAGACAGACTGAGCGAATACGGACAACGACCGTGACGACAACATCCTCCTCCAGCTCACTTGAGGTTTTTTGACAAACACGTGATGTTTATCTTGACTTTCTTGCTCGTGCAGTTTGATGTGAAAGGATTTGTGGATTTCTTTGTGTTTAGATGGTTGTCGAGGCTACATGTAAACGTTGTCCTGATGCGGCACACGCCGGCTTGGGTTGCGGCCCAATCCTCCTTCCCTCCTAGGCCATTGAATAGCAGGAAACCACATTGATTATTTCTCTAAAAGTGCATGATTAGATCTTAGATCAAGATTGGCGTCTGACTGAGTTGACTGTCTGAAAACCGTCTCAAATTGGACCGAACCTCTCTGCATGACATGGGAACGGTGCTTTAGTTTTATTCACACGAATTGAATTAGAAAAGCAGAATAAAAGTATTATAACGTCAAGTTTGAGGATTACAGTGGAACCTCTAAATTCAAGCGCAGGAACATGACTGTTTGGACTTCAAAAGCAAATGGAAATTGAATCAATCTGTTTCAGGATATGTCACAATTTTGTTTGTATTCCATTGTGGCATCTTGCATGATGACAATCCGAACATGTTAGTCTACTTCTGAATTGTCGGACTTTGGAGGTTTCACTGTATACCCCAAAAGCACCAGGAAGGGAAATGCCTTAACAAACACCCAATTAAGTCAGTTGACTCATGAAGTGTTAGAAGAATCTTTATCGTTCACGAGTTTTCAAA
The DNA here is from genome assembly GCF_901709675.1 of Syngnathus acus. Taxonomy (NCBI): domain Eukaryota; kingdom Metazoa; phylum Chordata; class Actinopteri; order Syngnathiformes; family Syngnathidae; genus Syngnathus; species Syngnathus acus. Next base: position 6,513,678 of record NC_051094.1, read on the forward strand.
TATCATATGGCGCCCATTGTATGGCCCGGTATATTCATATACATGCAATTTACTTATTAGTGTTATATCGATTTTTAGCATATACTTGTAACATTAGCTATGTAGCAGTTCGGTGAGGGATTTCCTCCGAGCGATAGAGGACCCAAAATTGGTAGTGGAGAGTGGATTACTGTTCATCAAACAAGTTCAGTGCAGACAAGCAGGGTATTTTTTTAGCGTTGGCCCTGGCTTCCTCTCCAATGAGTCACCCAGCTAGCAACAATAGCTTCTTCTTTTTTTCCAGAGTATAAAAATGTACAGTACAATGTAGTTTGAATACAGCAACACTTTGTACAGCATAAGAAGATTTCACACAACTAAAAAGTTGATTTTCCCCTTGTCAGGATTTGTAGACGTAGCAGTCGCAGGGCTCTGCTCCCTGTGTCTGGTTTTGTTCTTTTGTAATCCCCATTCGCACTTTCTCCTTCGCTAGATGTTGACATACTTGATTCTTGATTTGTTAAGGCAAGCGTAAATGACTGGATTTGCATAAAGATGAATAAAACACTACAACTTCAAGCCCCGCCCCTGCACCCACCACCCATTCCTCTTCTTTACGTGTGAAATTGAGGTGACGCCAAATATCTAAAACAGCAGGAACATGTTTTCCCTCTTATTTTTCATAAAGTGGTGACAGCTCTTGGCTGCAGCTTTCCCCTTGACTCGTTACTTCAATTACATTTTTTGACCATAATGAGCATGATGGGCGACACTGTAACATTAGGATTCAGTGTTAGCGGATAAAATGCTAATGAGGACACCAGCATGTCGGTCGGCCATTACATCCAAAGGTCACTTAATGTACAAATAGCACTCAACAAAGTTTCTGTCGTACAATTTCAGCAGAAGATTGTATGACTCTACCAACCAATCATTATATTGTTATGTGATAGACTAGCTAAGAATACGCCATAACAAGCAAAAAAACGAACGAAAATAAACGAGATGCTTTGCTAACTGCTAAGCTAATGCCAAATTTAGTTTAGCAAATTACCAGAATAAATCCTTCGGTAGTACAGTACACTAAACAGATGTCTCAATCGAGAGTGAATTAAAATGTTCTGTTCCGGTTCTGTTTGTGCCACAAATGAAGACCTCCGAGGAAATTATACAAATTAGGCCACTGGTGCGTTACAACATTGAGCCGGTCCAACCATTTGCTGTTTATGTGGTCACTGGTCAGAGCTGCTCCAGCTGTCTTTTTTTTTTGTCTCTGCAGTCTTGCTTTATTTTTTCACCATCTACTAGTGCTCGAAGAAAAAAGCTTCAATGGCCCTGACGTTTGCAGTCTATTTTAATGATTTTTAGTCTCTTAATTGAAGTATTTTCTTTTGAAAATGAATCATGACAGTTGTACATATACAAACAACTGAACTTTTTAAACCATGCCAGACCTTTTAAAGTACTCCCCCGTGACTATAGGCTTTTTCTTCTCAAAGTTAGTTAAACAATTCTGTAGCTAAAGTTAAACCCGACTTCACAGTGATTGAAATGCACAATGGGCTCCTAAACGTTCCTGGTTCCTTTTGTTGAATTGACAAAACAAAATATCTTGTCTCCTTCAATCTGCTTCACTTCTAAAATGAAATGGAGAGGCACAATCAGTCTACACAAAAGATTTAAAAAAAAAAAAACTACTGTTCAATCAGTTTTGTTTTTTTTGTCCATACTCATGTATTACACTGACAAAATGGGAGGTATGGCATCAGACACGATAAGGAACTTGTCTTCCCAGCAATGAATGTTTCATTTTAGATCGAGTCCACAGGTAAATGCTGAATTAGTGTATTAGTTCCGTGTGGTAATGCAATAATGTCAGTGGTGTATAAAAGAAAATGGGCAGTCATTGACAGTCACGGTCAAATATGTTCCCCCTGTTAAAGAGGGTTTAATGTCTTTTCTGCAAAAAGAAAAAAAAAAGAAAAAAAGGATGGCTTGTACATTCATTAGGCGTGACAAGCCGAGACATGAATAATCTGGCCTTTGGCTTTGCCTCCTCATCTGTTTAAGGCCTTCTCCTTTCACCGCGACAGGGCTTTTAATGTCTCTGCCACAAATGAGCTGATCTCCCTGCACCACATTCCCATTTCTCTCTTGGGTAAATTATGCAGCTTGGTGAATTTTAATGCTGCCAATTAGCCCCACTGCAAATGTGAGTGTATGCCATCGATTCCCCTGGCTGATTGAGGTGGATTCCATCAATGCTTCGCACTCCTCGGACCTCTGCAATATTCATCAAGGTGGAAGGAGGCGTCGGACGCTTTGAGAGACTGCGAGTGTAACGGGGGAAATGCCACATGGCAAGGTAGAAATGCGAGCGGGAGTTGTAATTAAGCTGTGTAAATATACATGGGCTTGTTGCATTTTTAATGGACAACTGACACTGACCACGTAGGTCCATGGATATCATGTTGGACCTGTAAGGATGTTAGAGTACAGTAAAATAAAAGATGTACATGTATTGTAGTCTTGAGCTAAGATCCCAAATACGAGTGGGTGCTCAATTGTGTATTCTGTCACTAATGGATTGTCCGAACGGATTGCAACGGATGGGAAATTGGAGACTGACAGTTTTTGGTTTGGAAAATTTAGTGAGCACAAATTTGATCAAATTGAAAGTTTAGTGCAATAGGCAACACAACATTACGGAGTTACAGAAGTCATGTTTTGTTTATTTGAACTTGATCAATCCATGGCAATTGGATGCCCCCCCCAGTACATTTTGTCAAAATTGATGTGACATGATCCCTTCTTGTGACTGTCTCCAAATCCATTCATTGATCATTTGGAAGCTTTAAATTTGAATTGTTGAATAGAGTGTATATGATCATAAAAGAAGTTATAAGGCATGAGAATTGATCATGGCGGTATAGAAGACGGTTTAAGACATTGGACCTTACGTTTCATCAGCAGTTCTCATGTTTCTTCCCATGTGTGATTCCACAGCAATACGTCTGTTTTCTCTCCATACCTTCCTGGCCGTCATTGTTACGTTAACCGTCCCATCGGCCGACTGCGGCGGGCCCGATACGCCAAGACTTTCCCTTCATCCTCATCACTCCGCACTGACTCAACTTTCCTTTGGCAGCTCCACCGCTTCACCCTTGACCTCTCCCAACAGATTCTTCATCTCTCTTGGAAATTATGTCAATCACTTTTTGCGTAGGGGTGAGTCTCGCCTCAGTGCTCTGAGAGCCTCAATATTGCAACATATAAAGCAAAAATATTTCCTGTCCATCATCATAAACTGTTCTCACCCTCAGTTCCCAGAGGACCGTGAGGTATTTTCGCTCCCTGGTACTCACCCTCTCGCATATTGCCTCTTGTTTTTTCTGCATCGGGCAAAGTGCAGCGTGGAATTGTGAAGATGTTAATGGGTTGACTTTGTAACTGACACTGCAAGAGCCAACCCAGAGAAGATATTCATGACTCTCAAGGAGCGTGTGCTGTTCCGGCCCTCGAGGGGACCCACAGAGTGCTCAGTTGGAGTTTGTTTGAATTACATCAGCTGCTTGCTTTTTGGGGAGAGGAAGTTTGGGAATGACTTTGCCTCCCAGTAACTGCATCTGGAAATTGGACTGGAACGTGACAGACCGGGACCCGGTTTGCCTTCTGACCCGAGGCCCCCGATGAAAGCCGGGCTCCGATTCATCCTCCTGAAGATAAAAAATAAATGAGCTTTGTTAATCCACTCCATTTTTAACATCCTCCCAATAAGATCCGCCGACTGCAGAGAATGTTCGAATGTGTCCACGAGAATAATGAAGTCCCTGTGATTCCCCACGTTGCCCCCTTTCTCGTTCATTGTCCGGCTCTTTCTGTCACCCTCAAGGGAGTTAATTGCAGCTTTTAGGGTGGAGTTCGGACTAGTTTCTTTGAGGCAAAGGTTAATGAGAAGGATATCCACACTTTTACATTTACATCCTGGCAAAAAAATGTAGAAAGAAATCCCGACATGGGACAGGAAGACAAAAGCTTTCTTTAGCAACAGCCTCATTTCCATGCGAGCTTCACCGTCGATATGCAGATGTGGCAGGAGGATGACATTTAAAAGTAGTTAATTGTGCAAATCTTTGCTTTAGAACGGAAAGGTCGTGGATTGGGAGTATTTCATCATCCAACAAAGTCCCCCCCTCCCTCCCTCATAACACCCACCCCCTCCCATATCTGCAGGGGGGTGCTAACCCATTTTCATCACTGACCGCCATCGCTTTTCAAAGCACTTCATGAATATTAATATGCACAAACTGTTTGGGAAAGGAAAATGAATCTTCGGCCCAACAGGAGATGACTTAAGAATTCCCACACTCCCCTACGCCATTGTTTGCAAATTCCTTACTGCGTCCGTATCAAATAAAGAATGTCTTGGGATGCCTCCTCCCAATCTGTAAACATCTAGTCCATCACATTTGCCTGGAATTACTAAGCGTCTACAGTTTTGCACTGTAAACTGACTCAAGGAAATTGGATGAATGCTGGAGATGAATTGCATGTTGTCTTTTGTCGATATTTTTGGTCCTACCTCCCAACAGGAAACTCCCGCAAGAGCACATTGAGGATTCAGCAGGTGCACAGATTGGAAATTTTACACCTGCCTTCTCCTGAATAGCCCTAATGGCTCCGTAATTGCACCATTTCATCACTTCCCCTCTGGCTTGATGACATTAAAGAGAACTTGTTTTGGGAACAGAATACATCCGAGCAGGGATGTGAGCAGTGCAAAATTCGGGTATGATCCTATTTTCATTTAATTTGTTTTGTCTTTCAGCTCCCCAACCCAAGAAGAATCTTTCGTTTTTTGATAGAGCTACCATAATACTACTCCATTTGTTATCGACTTACATCTTTGAGTGTTTTTTCAAAGAACACATTTTTCTTTGCGTTGGATAAAAAGACAAGGTGTCCCAAAACGTGATGATAGAATGTTAAAAATTAATACGTTTTGTTTCCACTCTTTCCCAAATCGTTTTCCTCTATCAAATTCAATAAAAAAAAAACATTTCAGTAACTCATTTGTTTGTATCAGGTGTAATTCCACCCTTCCACTTTAGTGTAAATTTGAAAGCACAAGTAAAGAATTTGAGCACAGCCTAGTTTAGATTTTTGTAAGTCATCTGCTGCAATCCTGCTTTTTATGCCCACAGAAAGTAACGGCAGTACGTTTTATAATGTACATCTTTGGGCATGATTCGTAACTCCCGTGACGGAAGGGTGAATCCTCCAATCAAATCAGTAAGACCTGGTTTTATTAAATGTAATTCAACCAAAAGACACATGTGCCTGTTAAGGGAATGGCTTGCTGAGTGACGTAAAGGTGGTTGCATCTACTCCATGCTCTGTGCAAGTGTTTTAACGTTGATTGTGAGTGACTGTCATCCCATCCAGGATGTAGTCGCCCTTTTGCCTCAAGTCAGCTGGCATCTGCTCCGGCTCCCCTGCGACCCCGAACGGGACAGGCGGTAAAGAAACTGAATGGATGGATGTTTTTCACTGCACACAGACGTTAACAATCCCAATCCCGTTCCCTCAAGGACACGGTGTCTGCCCCGTATGTTGTCTGGAAAAACATGACGCACATTTCTTCAACATGATTTCACTGACGTCTCTTTGTCTGCTCCATGGATCTTACATCCTCCGTGTGGTTTTCATCAATTAAAACAATCCTTGCCTGTTCAGGAGCTACAGATGGTCAGGTCGAGACCCGAGTGGCGTCGGGGTCTCCCGGCCAACTGCTCTGACATGTCAGACATGCCGGTATGCCTCGTCACTCCCCACTTCTCCGGCGTAACAAAGGTCGGGCCAACTCCCCTCTGGAGCGACGGGCCCAAGTGGCTCGCCGGGACGTGAGGCGTGACGGGGCTCCAGCCTCAAGGCCAAGCGTGCGCCTCCCACCCACCCCAGTGGACCTTCTTTCAAAGACTGCCCAGCCTCCCCCTTTCCTTCCTTTCTCCGGTCCCAGTGTCCGTTTAATTCCACTTCAATTCCATCTCTCGCCACTCAAAGCATCCAATCGACCCGGCTCGCTGCTCGCACAACAATCACGCACACATTCCACTTTTCATTTGCCTCCCAGAATTCCCTGCTCCTTTTCCATCACCAAAAGCTCACAACTCACCACCTCTCTGAACGCCCCCAAGACACCCACCTCGCTTTTTTTTTCCAGGGGTGTGTATTTCACGGCCTGTTGGCTGGACAGGCTCGGGGTGATTTCCCAAGGTGGGGGCTGAAGGTTAGGAAGAAGCCACGGCTGTCTGCTGATGATACAACCGTGAGTTGGACATTTGTGTGAAATTTCGCTATGAAAATCAGAGTGACAACAACTCAAAAATCCGACGGAAAAAAACAGAGGTGTGGAATTAACAAGCTGTACAATTCTCGGCTCTTTCCTCTGACCTGTGCAATAATGAGGCTCATTGCTATGCGCCTTTTTGGCTTATGTTGGAAACATTATGAGACCAAGGTGGCTAATATGCAGAAATCCAGACGAAAATGTCAGCGATCCAACTGCACGTCATGTGAAACTTGCGGCTTCCCTCTTTGTGCAACCTTGTGAGAACGGGATTTTTCCAAGGTTTCACGGACTTAATGATCACCGTTCACAAGGACCTCGTCAGAAGAAAGAAAATTGTTTGCATTTTGAGGAAAAGAAAATTTGTTCAAAATTTGCGTTTTTATGGTTCATCATGTGACTTACGGTTACAATTAAAATAATTCATACCCTCAAATATTAGGATAAGATTTAGTCACGGAAAAGAATATGAGTGATTGATTGATGATTCACTTTTGAAATATTCATGACAAATTGTTAGTCTGATAGCATAATTACCAATATAAATAAAAAAATATGAAGGAAGATGTTTGTTGAAGAAATCTTTCCCTGTGTAAAGTTCATGAAAATGTCATTTAATTTGTTTTTTAATTTAGATAATTGACTGTGGACAAAGATTTGTTTTTCTGAGAACTAGATTAGATTTGTATTTCTGAGAATTTTCAAAAAAGATTGTTGACAATGACAATTATGCTGTTAGGCTAATGGAACAATTTCATTTCCCTACATTCTCCATTTGGAAAATAATTAATGTCCCGTATCTTGCCAGACAATTTTAAATAAATCTTTTTGACCATGTTCAAGGCTTTTAGCATGCGTCCTCTATAGCAACCGTGTGCTTTGAAAAAAAATAATTTACCTTTATTTTGGCTGTCTGCTTTGGCCGAATAACACGTGTGACTGCTTTTCAGAGAGGCCCCTTTTCACCCACATTTAGTTCCACGCGTTCACGCCTCCGGGAGCCAAGGTTCCCCGGCTGCTGTTCACAGAGCATTCCTATACTTGGCCGGCCGGGTGTTAATTGCCTCACTCAGGGTCACTTCCACCAAAGCTACATGGGAATGTGCTGGTGCTTTTCTTTTCTCTCTGCCCTCGTGTCCCCAGCCGAGGGAGTTGAAGGAACAGCCTTCCAGTCAAAAGCCCCATTTTCCCAGAGCGACGTGGTGCAGAAATAGCCAGAAAAAATATATATCTTTTGTGACAGCTAAGCTTATGTTCTTTCTCAACGTTGCCTCTGTCTGCTTGATAGGAAAGTCGTTACGTTGGTGTATTGTTCTTTGTTTGTACTGTAGGTGCATGGCCTGTTGACTGTAGCGCTGATCTACGTGACATCCAACTTATTTTTGCTCCCGTCTAATGGTGTCCATTTATAGCTGGAAAGAACTCGATCAAAGGAAGGCTGCACTCTTTTTCTCCATGGCCAATAATATGCTGGCACTGTGTTTAGTGGCAACGTGACTAGCGTCGAGAAGACAACTGGATGTACCGCAATTATAAAAAGCATTTAAAAGAAAAAAAACTAGAGAAGGGAGTTAATTTAGTGTTGAAAAATTGACAGCTTATCTCCTCACAGTTATTCTTTGGATTTTTAAAGATCCTGTTGTTTGTAGCTCAATAACAGACAACAATAGGAAAGGGAATCTTGAGGGGATTTTTTTCCGTTTTGAGTCCATTGCTATCGTCACTTTATTACTTCCCTTTGGTTCTTACATTATAGTGATTTTAATCATTTATTAAAATGAAAACAGTTGTCACTGTCCTATCTTTAATGAATAACTATTTCTTCTGAAAGATGTCTGATACAAAAAAGCTGAGGTTGTAAATTTTAGGAACCGGTATGTACGCATAATTATATCCAGCGTGGTGAAAGAAGTTTGCAGATTAGAGATTTTTTTGTCCATGTACAAAATACTGGTCAGCATTTTTTGGGGATCACATTCGTATTTATTTGTACTTTCAATCTCAAATGTAACCTTGTATGTGAGCATATTTTTTTTTCCTTGTAGGGAAAATGTCCGATTAAAGTCATCTGAGTTGGAACCCAATTGGGGAGGATTTGGGTTCTACCATCATGAGCAAACCAGCATTGATTACAAAATCGAATGGCTTTAATTTCTATTGATGTGAATTATAAGGATATTAAACTCCTGAGTGGGTCTTTGATATTGAATCATTACGGTTGAATGAGCTCTCCGCAATACAGCTCGAAATGGATGTGTGCAGGAATATTGGAAATTACCTTTTGGACCACAAATAAGTGGAATAGGAACTGAGGAGCAAGCTACGTTCCACTGTTTGAAGATAAGATCTATACAAAATCTGTAGTCATTAAACTATCATTAACTGACAGGCCTGATGGTTTTGCTTGGCAGGTGCTGTTCTTGTGGAATGTTTACGGTAACTTCCCGAGATGGACAGTCACAGGATGTTTCCATGAACGAAGATGAATTCATCCCATCTGGTTGTCATTCACCAGCTCATTATTTCAGCTTTACGGAACGTTCCGGGTCTCTTATCTCACCGGCTTGTCCTCGTTGTTTCCAGGATGGCTGCTTGGCATTTCATCTCTCCTTTAACCAATTAATCAACAGCTAAGGCAGGTCAGAAGAGAGGTCGCTGTGTGAGGTTGACCAAGTTTGCTGGTTGGGAAGCCGCGGTTGGTGGTGAGTGGGAAGTGGATTGCACTTGAGTTCAGGCAAAAGGTGAGCAACATGGAAACAAACATTAGTAATCCGAGCCTTGTTTTCGGGTTGCTGACTGAGGTTACAAAAAAATGATCATCAAAGGACTCACTTTTAAATTATTTCTATTAATTTTATTTTTTTCTGGACCCTTCATAGTTTATATTTTCCGTATTTCGAATTTCCATCTTTTTTTTTTAACCATTATCGTCAACCACTTATCAAAATACATTACAGTTAATGTAACAAACTCAGTCAGCAATTATAGAACAAAAATACCTTTGCAAGACCAAAAATGTGACACAAGGATTATAAACTCCTACCCGAACAATTCGTCTTGATTTAACCTATAATCTAGTGAAGATTTATCACTTTTGAAAGACAATAGGTTATTTTCCAGGTCACATTTCCTGAAAATCAAGCCAACTTAGACTCCGATAATTAATCAAAGTGTGTCTTGTGCAAAGGCCGCGAGAAGGCTGTTGCGCACACAGCTTTGTGCAGGACTCCATTCATCAGTCCAATGGCATCGATAGACCTGTGGCTGTTGGTTAATCCAGATACTTAACTGTCCACACAAGCGCACCTCTCTTCTGATCACCACCCCAACTCGCTAAGACCTGATAGACTGAAAAGAATAATCAGGCTGTATTAAAGCTAGAGTGGTTGCTGGCAATGAGCGTGGGTGAAAACAATGCAGCATTTGTACAGCCAAGTGATTTTTTTTTCCAATTTTTTTTTTTTTTTTGCAAGCAGCTTCCTCGTGATCTGCCAGTATTCTGTATTCTTGCTTCGTTTCTTTCAGATTGACTCCCCTGTGGACACACGCTCGCTCTGATCCAGGATCGGCCAGGTTCAGCAGGGGGATTGTGCAAAGTAGAGGAAAAAATCCTCTCGTACAAGTTGTGCATCTTGTGGATCTTTGATTTGTTTTGTTTAATAGTTTAGAATCATACAGAAGAAAAGTTTCTCAACCTTTAAGACTCTCATACTTTTAAAAATATGATTTATCTTTGTGGCTATTTTTCAAAGCAGGAAATAAGATGCCTGGTTCACTAAAATCCCGCCCCTGCACTTGTTCGTCAGTAGACTCGAGGTGCATTCAGTGACCACTCACAAAGAAGAAAATCCAAAACGAAATCGAAATTTCAATCATTTCCCGGCAATGACTAGTATGTGAAACATTTTGTGATTTATTTTCTGCAGCAAAATTAACTCAAGTTGCGGGAACAGTTGCCCCGAGAAAGTGGGCATGTGTATATTCTGCAGGGGCGGTACGGGGGTGTGTCTTCACTTTGTGACATCACACAGTGAGGACACCGTTGTTTTCTCGGATTAAGCTGCTGCCAAGAGAGACAGAATGAGGTGGAAAGTGAGATGAGCGAATAGTGGAAAACACAACTTTGGGCGGTTTTCCGGAAGCAGTTTAACACTTGGCTCTTTTAAATTCTACTACACTACATTTTTATTTTGCCCTTTGCTGAATGGTCAGGTGATTTGCACTTTAATGACCAAATATAGTTCCTCCTTCCTGGAAAGCAAGCTTAGCTAAAACATTTGTCTATTTCTTTTTTTACAAATTTGAGGGTGACCTTTTCTGGCCAGACTGTTGAGGTTGCGGCCACGGCTCGTACTTCTTTGGACTCCGGCGCTCTCTCGGCCCTTCCTTCCTACCGCAAACTGGCTCTCACCTCTGGCCGTCTAACCCGAAACCTCACCGCCTCCCCATTTTTTTTTTTTGCTTCCTTTTTTTTTCCCTCCACGCAATGATCCGCCTGACCTCCTCCGACAAGCTGGCGGGATAACAAATCTCTCTCCATGATGACAGGAGTGACTTTTTCTCTCTTTGCAAGAGTCCGAGTGATGAAAGGAGAAATGTATCGACTTTGACGGCGTGCAACAGAAAACATCAGTGCGGTTGTGCTCAAAGGCGATAGACGGAAAAGGCAGATCAATAATTTTCATATTCGGCCACGGTGGACCGCCATCGACCGGATTCTGACTCACATTCCAAAAAGGTGCTATTTTAATCAAGGAGACAAGGTAGAGCTTGCTACCCACTACTGTTACTCTTTTCCCTGTCTGCCGGCGCCTGATGGATGAGGAAATTGGTTCCATCCACTGAATAATGCCAAGAAAAGAAGTCGTCACAAGCAAAATGACACAAAGACATCTACCGAAGTGGATGTTTCACTTTCGGATAGAATTAGCCAGGTTTAAATTGACGCTTCTCCTTCGAAAGCCCCGGCGAGTTTCATCACTCAAAAGAGACAAACTCATCGACTCTTTTTGACACTCGGTGCCGAACACTCGGAGATGCCCTTCACGAGGGAACGCGGCGGGAAGCCCGTGCGGGGATGAGCACAATTGCATCCATTCCACTTGATGTGATTTCACGTCGCACTCGGCCGCACGCTGGTTCGGACCCCCGGTGTCAACCTGATACCGCCGCTGGTTCTTCAATGATGTTCTTTGGCCGTAAAGGACGCGCCATTATTAGTAGCGCCGATAAAAGCTCATGATCATCAAGATCATTACCATCATGTCCATCGTCATCATTGCCAAGTGCGTGCCAGGGGATATCATCGCAATGATGAAGTGGACAGTTTGGACTCGGGCAGATATTTTTTGGGGAATTCAGTGCAAGAAAATATACATAACAAATTTGTTTCATTCTTATTTGAACAATTTCACAGTTGTGTTTGAAGGAGAAGGGCTCCTCCCAACATATTACTCAGAAGATTCATGGATCATCCCGGTTATCAATCAGATTTTCTTATGCACTTTTTAACAAAGTCCCAGTGAAACCGATGATTCAGTGGAAATAACTTGCGTGTTTCTTGTGCCGTGTTTCGACCTGCAAATTTGTCACCCCGGCAGAATGTGGTTACGTGATGCGGGCATGCTGGTGTGGAGATAAAACACAGCGTGTTCCACAATAATCACTTCAAAGTGACCTCTCCTGCGAGGCAGCAGCCGTGTTGTGGTGTTAAAGCTGCATATTGATGAATTCAAACATGTCCTTATTTAAGAAAAACGTTCTTGTTTTGGAAATGGCCCCTTTTATTTGCACGCCGAGAGTCGTATGGGGAAATCAATGTGGTTCTCCAGTGTGTCAAATGTAAATGTAGCAATGTGGGTTGCTTTCACTTCACTAAGAGTGAGGATGCTTTTGTGATGAGGTAACAACGTTTTATTAACAGCACCTGGAAAACTTACAAATAATTGAGGTATACTGGATTTGTCATAAATCCATGTTTTGGCCAAGCGCTGACCTGACGACCTGACACAATTTAAAAAAGATGAAATTCTAGACTTATCTCAGAACTGAAAGTAAAATTGCATTTACTTTATAACCAATATAAGTAAACAGAATATTACAGCTGGGGTTTCTTCTTCAATTTCCTACTGAGACAGTATTGAATGGCTCCAATACCGAAAAATTGATTAATATTAATTAAAAAATATCTCTGGATGGGTAGACGTCAGCTGCCCGCAACCGGAAAGATTGTAGGGGATATAAAATGGGTGGCTGGATGGAAAGCCAGTGTAACCTCGCACAGGTCGTGCGTCATTGGAGTTACGTATGAACTTCCAGTTCCCTGGTGTGGTGTAGCAAGTCCATTGGAATCCTGCCGCAGGCTGGAGACGGCCGCTGTGAGCAGTATGAATAGCGCACTGATGAAAAAAATTGAGATTATTTCATAGCCCACTGTTCTTTTCTGACTTGGCGCTTGAGAAGCAAATGTATTTCTTTCAGTCACTTTAATATTTTCATCCAGTTTATTCAAACAAACTCGATGGATGGATGGATGGATGGATGGATGGACGGACGGACGGACGGACGGACGGACGGACGGATGGGTTTTTTCAGACCTTCAGATCTCTAATTTATTTCCTTGCATTGCTCTGATCTTATTTGTATAAATTTAAAGGTGCTGCAATTCAGTTAAATGTATAAAACAAGTGTTGAGTATTTTATGTTACGCTGTGCAAGGAACATGCATTTTTTCAGAAGACGTGTACTTGAAGGACATTTGGAGACAACATTTACATTCCTCCCTTAGAACTCTCAGTCCCATATTGTATTAACCCTCGTGACCTCCCACAATGCTTTTCTACCACTCTCGTCCATGCTTGTGGAGGTTGTCCGTCTCCTTTGAGAGGCGAAGAGCAAAACATAGCCGTGATTAAACCTCTGTGTTTGCTGCACGCACACATCGATGTACCTACACAAAGAAATTTGGGGGGGCACACGGATCGTAATCCTCGTCGTTGCCCGATCATTAATGCAGCCTCACAGAACCGAGACTGATCCAATGTGGAGCTCAGCACACATCCCTTAAATTGACTGTACACGTCTGTCATCGCCTTCCACCTTGTCCTTTGCTGGGAGACATTTGAGTCAATATGTTTGTTTTTACGGCATTCAAAGTAGCTAGAAAGAATGTTTGATTAAAAGGCCCTATCGACGGATTTGTGTCAACAGGAACAAATCTCTGGTTTTCAAACTCAGTGGACCTTTAGTTTGTGAGTAAACAAGTCCATTTAGCCATATATGTTGCTTCTCCGTCATCATGTTTCTGCTTAAAACGCATATCCTCTGGTTACATTATTAATTTTAATGCAATCCGTTGGATCAAATATGTCCTATTCCTACCCGAAGACATTGTGGAGAAGGTTTTCCCGGTCCACAGAAATGTCGAAACAAAAAAGTCTGGAAGCAATTTCCTGTGTAGGTTTGTGATCAATTACAATTTTAGACATGTTTGGTGAAGATGTGTTAAAGAGAGATTTCATTTGTCAAGTAAAGGCAGTCAAGCAAGGAGGTAGAGGGCTAAGTAGAAGAGAAAGTGAGGTGAACAAAACGGAGGAGCTGAGGACATCACGGTGGAGTAGGGCACATGTTGGCGCTGTGAGGGATGAGAAGAGAAATGCAATCAGGGCCCAGACATGGGTGTAACAGAACCATTTGTTTGTGGCGTAATAGAGAGGAGATGGTTCGGCCCGGGTGATAAGTTTGCCTGGTCGAGGCCTGACCGGACCGCTGCTGGAGTCAGAGCGTGAAAAACACTCAGCGAGACAAATGTGCGGCGCAGCTGGAGAAGAAACACGAAGTAAACAGGAAAAAAAGTCTTGTGTCATTTACTATAGAGATGCTTTAAGTCCTCTAAACTCAAAAATAGTCAAGTGCTACTCACTACTACTCACCAATATTTTATGATTACTCACCAATATATTTACATACTTGTCGTGCAACTTGTATAAATATAGTTGTAAAATTATTAGAATCAACTCAGCAAAAACCAAGTTGTCTCTGATCTCAAAAACTATACAGTTATTGATTAATTGCATTCATTTTATACGTTAGCATTAAGCTAGCAGACTTTCATGAGACTAAATTGCAGTTTATGATTCGGTCGAATGTTTGATTAACTTTTGTTTTCTGTGTCTGTTTTACAGCAAACTTCAACTAGGAATGATAAATACAGCTTGAAACGAGCACACATGGCTTCTTCAACGGAAAACAGAGAGGAAAAGAAGGAGAACTGGCACGTTTTTTTTATGGTCTCCATTGCAGATTCTCACTGATTACAGGTGGGTCCACTCTGGAACATATCGTCAGTGATAATCGGGCGGGTTACTATGTTTGATATAGTGTGTGAGCGGAATTTGTGCTGCACAAGATTTGAGAATAATGAAAAGTTGTTGTACCATGGAATTTAGGATATGGGAAATAGCTTTAAATAAAAGAGGAATTCCCCTTTACTGTGCCTCTGTGGGGAATCTCTTTATGGGCTCTCATCAGTACTGCCATTGTTAAAACCGCAGCTGGTGTCTCTGTGAAGCGATGGCGAGTAGCAGCGGAAGTTCAGGCCTTCAGGTCAGGAGTAGCGGAGAGGGAGAATATGAGATGAGGGGAAACTGACCTGCAGCTTTAGGCCAGAGATTGAGGAGAGGTTCAAGACAGGAAGTTGAGAGAAAGAAAACAAGATGGGGAGGATGACACTGGTCTGACCCGCCAGACGTTTACAGTATGTGAGTCCGACAATTCTTGTGAGCGAGCATCATAGCAAGTGTGTTCACTTGCAACGTGAACAAGCTGTGCGGGGTCAGGATAACACCAGCCAACGCAAACAAGTCCGTCCGTCACACATTGAAGAGTATCGCTCTGATCTTGATCCCCTATCTCAAAAATCAATGAGCGAAACATGCCGGGCGCTTTGGAATGATTCGACAACCACCACACACTTGAGAAAAAAAAGTTTGTGACAAGGATTTAAAAATAAAAATGGAGGAATAACCCTTGGATGTTTGGTCTGAAAATGAATGCGGAAAATGACACTATTCTGCAGCGTAGATAAAATTGGTAGAGTTGGCCAACGCTGCAGACTTGAAGATGCATCTGATCCATCAAGGCCGTGCAGCGAGCTATCGACCGTTGTTTGATTAATGACAGCGACTATCTGAGCTGCAATCGGCTCTCATCTGCTGCTGATGCGGCGTTGCCCATCTGTCTGCTCCACTTTTGCATCACAGCATCGAAGTGCCCGCAACCTGCACATGGGCGCTAATGATCCGCTCTGCCCTTGTTCCTTTGTGTAAAAATACTCGCATTCATAATTATAACATCATCGTTCATAACGCCTCCGATGAACGTCCGTCTTAGGGGGAAGTCGAGCGGGATGAAGGATGAGTCTTGGGCTCATCTGGGGGAGGAACATTGTTAGTCGAAAACTACTCATTCATCTTGTCTCAACACTTCCTGTATGGTGACTGGACGCTAGCTAAACAGTTCTTTATTTTGAACCAGGTTTTATTTAATGCCACTCTTATTTCGGCCTTCCTTCTTCTTTTATTCTTTAAGTAGTATATTTTGAATGTTTTCATCTGCATGACTTTATTTATGGACACTGAATCACCTTCCGTCGTGGGCTACCAACTGTGAAAATCTGAGATCTCATCAAACAAAATTACTAAAAGTGTAAATGTATACAGCTGTACTCCGTGAACAAATTTTGTAGACATGTCAATCTACCCTCAACGTATTAGAACACATTATTAAAAGTATTCTTTACCATCTGTTCTCACTCTCTTGTTGTCAAGATATGGGAGATAATATAACATGACTTTCAGGAAATGAAAAGAAGACTCTCACTCACATCGTTCTCCAAATAAGAGTAAAGGAAATTAAACATTGAACATTTAGACAACAAATTGTTCAATCAAAGTCCACTAGCTTATTGCTAAAATAAAATGGGAATCACCATAAACTGGCAAATGGAAATTAGCATGGATGTTAGAGGGTATTATACTTTTCTAAGAAACTGCCAAAGTTCCCAAAATTGCTGCAGTGCGTATTCCACCTCAAAAGGTTGTGCACGTTGAAAGTTCTTATTTGACATCTTTGCTATTTTTTTCCATAAAACCTTTCCTACAGGTTGTATGCGTGGGTATTAGTCCGTATACGCAACAGTCCCACTTCCCATCTGCCATGAAAGCCAAGGGGGCAGAAAACAAACTAATCCTGTAAAGTCATATCTTTGTTTAGCTTATGAAAAATGATGAAGGGCTCAGCTGCAGGAACTCATTTTGAAACGATGCCAGGAGCTCGACAGGCTAACTACTATAAGTTTGGTCTGTCCTAATATAGATCTTCACTCTGCGGCTAGGTCGTAATTGCAGGTAGCGAGAGAATGGCTTGCCTCGCTGTTGTTGTGCAAGCGACAGACGCCATCTGGCAGCTGTAATATTTATGAGCATAGGAAAGCTGGAAGGCAGGTGAAAGTGAAGAAGAGAAGAAGGTGAGAGGTTCACAGAGGCCACCTCGCAAGGTGAGCCCACACTACTTCTCGCTTGTAACGCCGACACAGTCATAAAACTTTGATTTACTCAAATTGCTTTCAAAGGCACGGCCTTATGCCGAAGAACAACTCGCGTGGGCTTTTGGGGTTGCACGACACAAATGATTCTTGCTACTTTGGACAAATTGGATTTTGTCTTTCAGTTTCATGCAGTGCTAATAAAAGTTCAGCAGCGTTTGCATAACCCTGCAAACAAGCATTTATGAAAACAGAACCTGAGCTTGAGTAGAGGATTGCAGTGAATGCTGTTTTTCTTTTAACTTTCTTGTTCAAACTGTGTAATCCCGCCTCTTCCCTGGAAAAACTTCTGCTGAGTCAATGCCCGTCCGTCTCGCTCCACTTATGCCCCGTCGCCGCCGTGTCCCGTGCTACCATGTGACGCTGGTTCCAGTGGCTTCAGGTCACTACTCCAACGGGGAGAGAAATTTCCCAGAATAAAGAATGGCGCATTAACCTGACATGCTGCCACAGAGAGCAAATGCCAAGCTCCGCCCCCATTGTACCTTGTTACCTCCCACCTAATGGAAGATTCCGACCTTAACATAACACATTTTCACTTGCAACAATTCAGTCCTTCACCCCTCCTGTTACTTCTTCTCCACCAACCTAATCATAGACGACAATTTAAGGATGCGGTGTCAAAGGTCATCGAGATCTGCCTTGTGATACTGACCAAAGCTGACCTGCTGCTAACTGTCATCGCCGTTAGTTTCTGAAAGATGAATTTTAACATTCTCATAAAGCATAATCTGTTGATTCGTTCTGATGCAATCCAGTTGCGGTTTTGTTTGGCAACGTGATTCTGCTCATGTGACTGTCTGGAAGAAATCACAATGAGTTTTGGCATTTGTCCCTGAACTCGCCACTCACCCCCGACCAGCCAAGCCTGAGCTCACTGAACATAACTTAACGTGCATGTCTCTCGTACGATAGCCCATGCTGAAGTCAACATTTACCGACAGAAGATTTGTGATTCTGCTATCCTGATGTTTCTAAAGCCTTTCCAACTCATTCAGCCTTGATCTGCTTTGTGCGCTTGGATGCACATTCCAACAAAACAGTCCTGGTCTGTAGTATTTTTATTGCAGCAACGTTCTGAACTGTTTTGCGGACCCTTCTGACAGAACACAAAATCAACTGCGGTTCAATTAGCTTACCTTGAGATGCAAGTGAGGAGAAGCTCGCAGTACGAGCATGCAATACTGGGAATTGTAAGCACATTGTCAATCAACACAATCGGTTTCTTTTTTTACACTGATGTCTATTGTGAATAAAATGCGTGTTCCTCATTTCAAAGCAGTCCCTGGAAAATCAATCTGCGTGAAACTTTTCTTGACAGCACATGTATAATTTTCCAACTTTCCATCACGTTATGTGCTTGGCATTCAATGTTTTTTTCCCGACTTAGACAAGGTGTCATTAGCATGCGTGACTGAAGTGCCAGGTAAAAGTGCCACTTATGGATGTGAATCGACATTACCTGGTCCGGATGTGGGCGGGTGCAAACGTAACAGTTTGTCGGTGGGTGTTTGTCAGTCTAACAAACAAAAGCCATTTAAGACCATCTGCCTTGCCGGTAGGGGAGTGGGCACAATGGAGTGGATGCTTTGATGGTAACCTCTGAATCTATAGACATCTGTGTGTTTCCATCTGTTTATATTGTTTCACTCGTCAATTGCTCAACTTCCAGTACACTACACTTGTATTTCCACTGCGTTGTGTTGTGTATACACACACACACACACACACACACACACACACACACATACAAATTGTTGTTTGGATATTCTAGGCCAAACATGTGGTAGTTATTTGTATGGTTTGAATCTAGCAAACCTCTAACACTTAAGCACTGACCTTTATCGTCACGCCATCCCAAACACATGATCCAAACCCTAATTCCGAACCCTACAGCAATTTAACACTTAGCCTATACCACATTCATAACCTAGCCCAACCCCTAACCCCAAACCTTGAATTTAATCAGAACACTGACCTCATCCTTTCACCTAACCCTCACCTTAACCCATAACACTGTACAAACTCCTCCACCCACCCTAAACCATTTTACCCAAAGTCCCGAAACTAACTTCTACAATGGAACGCTAACCTTAATCTAACCCGTGATCTAACACCTCACCTCTAAACCTTAACCCCCAAACCACCCAAACTGTACCATCACACCCATTTAGTGTGAACTCAGACCTCACAAAGGTTGATGAATGGGCAAAAATTCCCACACATACTCCGATGTCTTGTAGAACATCTGTCTAAAAAAAACGACACAATATCGTAGCCTCAAAGTGAAGGAACACCTCGATATTTTCTTTCCTTTCCTACACTTTTGTCTGGAAAGTTGATTGGATAAAATTACAACAGACTTTATGTAAAAGAATTCTGCAGGCGTTGTGTTGTTTTGTGTGTGTGCGTGTGTGTGTGTGTATTGGCCAACCGTTGGGCTTCTGGGACCTTAAAGACATAAAGCAGAGATGAGGGCGTAAGGTTAATAAACAGACACATGCACACTCACGCACTCATGCAGAAACATTAACACTCACCAGACACACACATTCAAAAGACTTTTATTTTCCGGCCTTTTGTTTTCCATTTGAACGGATTAGTTGCAGTAAACTTGGATGTGGACTTTTTTTTTTTTTGCATTGGATTTCATGTGGTGCTTGGGATAATCATGCTTCTTTTTAAATAATAGGGACACCAATGATGAAAACAAAGCTCACACACACCAACACTAATATGACACACATGTTTTGACCCCAGGGTTAATACAGCACTGGAAGAGTGGGGGCCCTCACTCTGGCTTTTTTCATATTATTCAAATGAGCAAGAACTATTTTTTTTCCTATTTTAATGAAATGTCGTGTGTTGAAAAGATAGACAGAGTGAAGAATTTTCTTCCTACAGAATAACAAACTGATCTCCCAGCGAAAACGAGAGACGCTGAAAATGTGCAGGATGAGTTGAGTTGGGATATAAAAGGGAAATGAAAGCTTCACGATTTATCCACAAGCCTATAGTGTTTATTCGGCTCGGAGCAAACATCGCAGGCTTGCTAATAACACTCAGGCTAGTTCCTACTTGGCGTATACAAGAGTGCTAACGTATGGCCCTCGAGGCAAATGGATGTCAACAGGCTTGTGCTCACTTGGACTCCATCTTAAGTTGCATGCAACGCTATATATGGAAATAATGACTCCAATACCACGTATTTTCTCTTTGGTGGCAATTTTAGTGCCACAATGAGTCAGTGTTGCAGCGTATGATGATATCATATCGTTCTATGACCACTTTTTTTTTTTTTTTTAAATCTCGTCATGTTTTATTGCCTCTTGTTGTTTATCCTGAGTGGCATCTACAGTAAGTGCCCGCGGCTATATGAAGTGGTGCTCATTTTCACAGTTAGGGAATGCGGTTATGTCGTTCCACAGCTTTTCTTTGCTTGTGTTTTTGATGTTAATCATGTAAATCAAAGACAAACAAACAAAATGCAGCGCTTTTTATATGTAGTTTTCCCTAAGCATGAGTCGAGCTATCTTCGAAAACAAACTTGTTTACATTTTATTGTAGTCCTTCTACGATAAAATGTAAACAAGGTTTTTCGATTCAACAATACACACCTATACAAAATCACACAGTGGAACCTTTAAGACATAATATGAATTTTTTCTTTTTGACTTTAAATAAAATAGTTAATCCTTTTGCCATTCCTTGATTATTTTAGTTTATAATTTATCTATATTAGTCACCAGTTCATATCACATATCAAAGCCACTTACTTGTGCACTCATTTTGCTTCTTTCCCACCCTGATTGATGATCTTAAGCGGCCCAAAACTTAATTCTCACAGAAAATTGTTGTCGGAAAACAGAAGAATGCCACGTTTGTCTCTTGGAGCAAATTTGTTCTTCCTCCAATTCTCCAACTATCACATGCTTTTCCTTGTAAAACAGATGTGGGAACAAAAAGCAGATACAAGATGTTCTTCTGCGATCTGTAAATAAGATAAACAATCATCATTGCATTCATGTGTGTCCTCTTCCACCGGCGACCCACCGCTCTAGAAAGATGCTCTCGGGTGTCGTGCGTGTTTGATTGGATGGGTATGACCGACGGGACACAACCCATCACATGCCTCTTCTCGGTGGATTAACAGGCGGCCCTGCGATGGCGATTATACCAGCGCTCCTGCGGGGGCTAGCTTTATGCAGGCAAGGGGAAAATTCAATCACCGGCTCAAGGAAAGGAACGGCATGAATGAAACGCCACTTTAGTTCCATTGCGGTGTTAACTGCTGTTTTTTTATTTCTTTTTTCAACGCTGCCAATTGAACAAGATGAAAAGAGCAAGATGAGTTGGAGGGCAAATTGTCATTCCGTCTTGCTTTCAGTCACATTTACTCGGAGTTAATCCCACGTGTCGATGATGGTGTTGACAGGAGCTGTTTAATATTCCATTACCAGTACCAAAATAGTTCAAGTGTTGAATCATACCCACATGTACAACTTAACTTGGCTGGAGCTTGACTGGTCTTGTATTAGTTTGATTCTGACAACATATCATTTGTTCACATTTGGAATCAATTTTTCCTCTCACAAATAATGTAAATAGAAATATTATGTTACAGGGTGAAGGGGTCACGTTCATAAAAACTAATTAAATTTACATGCAGTGTTTTAGGTAACATTTCATTATCCTGTCATACAAATCTAAAAACGACGATACGCACCAACACAATGAAATTACATTACCATGTATTAGCGACATCCAACCCACCAAACTTAAAACAATACCGCATATACAGTATTTTTTTTTCTTGATACAATAATAATTAACTCTAATAGATCTAAAGTGTTATATTTACCTGTGGGTCAAAAAGTGAAGCGTAGAGAGTCTCTGTCATTGGAATGCACAAGTACAGTCGAGAAATGGAACCAACAGCCTCTGCTGCAGTGGACACGGCAATCGATTTCTCACTTGACAATCATGCCATGTAGCCTTTGGTTAAAAATAAAAAGGAGCACAGAGGGTTGCAGTTATTCTATTGCAGTACAAAGGTCAGCCGCTTGATGTGCAACATCGCCGACTGTATTTTTTTTTTGTCTGGTTTTTGGTGTGTGGGCAAGCTTTAGGCTAATTGTATCCCAAGATTTTGATCAAAGTCAAGAATTCTATGATTGCTTTTGACTTTAGAGATGTCACTGTAGGAAGAATAATCTGGCAGAAATGATCTGAGGAAGCATGCATGTGCTTCTGCACATATCACAGTATTCTGTCAAACTCGCTGTGTGTGTGTGTGTGTGTGTGTTTGGGGGGCAAGAGATGTCATTTTCAAGGCCTCTATGCACACCATGCACATGATGTGTAGCGCTTCCAACAGTCCTCCGCGACGAAAGCGAACAATGAGCGTGATATGCCGAGGCCTGTGGGTACGCATGTTTGGACTCGTGTTTTTTCTGTCACAGTCATAATGTGACTGACATCATTTAAACTTATGCTACGCTCTGATGGAGACACATCCCAGAGTGGCCTCAGCGTGTTAGCAATTTCAAAGAATACGCATTCATTAAGGGATATTTAATGCTTGTAAAAATAAACATGATTGACAATGAGATGAAACATAAGGCGGCGTCAAGGTGTGACACCACTCTGAAGTCGACAGCTCTCGCTTTGAAAGTCGAGTCTTCGCACCTCTAATGTGACGCTGCCCACCCACGGGGGTGGAAGGAGGATGATGAGGAAGAACACTTTTTGTACGACTGTGACAAATCGTATTGTTTGTGATTGGCAAGTGTTAGCCTTCGGGGTCAGTGTGGGATTGAGTGGGTAGATGCATACTGTTTTAGTGGACGAGTTTTAACTTGGAGACAGTTCTATTATGATGTCATGCTTTCAGTTTTTTATTATTAACCAGTCGGATTCTGTTTCAGAATGGAAAACTTTTCTTATTTACTTTCTATGAATGACTATTTGGGAAAATAAAAACATAATAAAAATAAAGAATAAAATCGTAAACCACAAAAAAGTTACCAGAACATAGTTGTAATGTTGCAATAGTGAAGTCTTTATAAGATTAAAAAAGATTCTGAGAATGAAAAGCTGATGATGGTGCAATCTTGTTTTCTATAGGAATAAATTAGTTGATTTATAATTAATCGATCACCAAATTAATCAACAGCCTGTTTGATAAGCCATTGTTTACGTCAAAATTTATTTCAGCCTCTCAAAAGTAAAATTCAGATTTCTTCAGTCCTTCATGAAAGCAAAGCAAACTGTATTCTACAGAAAATAATTGATGGACTTGGCTGTTTTCAAAGGTAGTTTGAAGATGACTCGCGTCCAAAAGCAGCACCTGTGCCAAGGTAGGCTGATGTTCTCTGTTTGGACGTGATTATACATTTCCAAAGCAGCCTGTCTAGTCTGACTTTCATCCAGTGACTTTCCTTTTATGTTTACACGCTCCTCGTTGATGCCGCTTGGCACTCAAATGAACCTGAATGCTACATCATCTTTGAGAACATTGAAAAATATTCACTCATTTATTTAACATCTGAATAGTGGCAATATTTTTTCTCCTGTGGCTTCAAATCAATAACTTTTAAATGACCCTGAGTGTCACTTTGGTCCCTGAGTCATGGCGGCATTGTTCATCCTAGCCCGTGATCGTTTTAAGGGGCTCGACGGAGAGTCGTTCATCCAAATATTCTCGGCAGCCACCAACTCGTTGATATGAAACTGCATCTCGATAGCTTGTTATCGACTGTTATGGTGTTTTGTCATTTATTTTCAGAGGAAAAATCAAAATCTGGAACTCGGCCAGACTGCTATTACTCTTTGAGCTGTATTGGAAGAGGCTGATGCGATGGGCGGAGGGGAAATAAAGACGGGAAAAATTAGTTCATCTGGATTTGTGATCTGCTGGGGATGGATAAATAGAGGGCGAGGCACGGAGGTCATGCCTGGGATGGGCCTGTAGACACAACCCTGACTGGATGTCTGTAGCTGTGATAAACGGCAATGGACGCTGCACACGCGCACACACACACTTGACAATGCATACTTATGTCAGTAGTAAGCCTCTTCCTCTCTGTTCTGTCACAAGAGATGGAGCGCAGAAAGCAGAACAGGGTGACTTTATAATCCCTGCTGTATTTATACTCTCACCCTACTGACTGCTTCACATCATCCGGCACTTCCCACCCTTCCATCTTACCACATTTGGCCTTTTCAATTAATGCTGAAAGTGGGCATCTTATGGAAAAATGACTTTTGCTTGCTTCTGTATAAATATTTGATTAATATCTTGTGCCCACACCAAGTTTTTTTTTAGCCATGTTTGGGCAGCTAGGCAAAAGGTAACATTAACCACTCAATAGAATCCACAACATAATAAATCATGGTTTCTTGTGAGTGTACGTATTTTTTTAAGCACATTTAGAAGTGATTATCATTTTAGTATTCATACTTTTTGTAACATTTATGTTTTATGTGACATTTTTCCAATGTTAAGTGGGTGCCATATAGCTTTGGTGTCACTTCTTTATAGACCACTCATTTCAAGAATTGAAAACTCCAAAATTAATTCCATCAATATTTCAACTGTAAAAGCGTTGCAATAAAGATGAGCTCATTGCTGTCTGTTTACACACATCATAAAGCCATCACAAAATACGATCGCCGTGAAAACGTAAGACATGTTTAGTGGCAGCTCAACCTTACGCTCGGTCCATTTATGATCTAATTTCCCGCCGTATTGATTTTTCATCCCGCAGCATGTCTTCCCCGTTCCGATCCCTCGACGAGGCGCGCGAGACTTAAACAACTTGTAAACGCAGATAAGGAGGCCGACAGCGCCTCTCACTTTGACGTATATACGGCCGCTTTTTACAAGGTCTTTATACAATCTTTGCCCTTTTACTCCTTTTCTTTATTTCATCTCCCCGCACGCTTGCAAATTGGATGACGACCTTTGCATATCGGTTTTGACAGGACAGGGTCAAGGGAGTCAATCACAGCGAGCCTCAGCGTGTGTTTAAAGCCCAACATAGTGGCGTCATAAACATAAGACAAGACACAAACGATGCCTGCTGATCCCACAACACCACACATGGCACCGGGACCATATTGCAGACGTTGTGAGCGGTCTGAGGCAGGAGGCAGATTTACACATCTGGAGAGTAACTCGCTTGCAAGCACTTAAGTTTGGGCTTGGGTGGTGGAAGGGGCGCGGCCCTCCATCTTTAACTTTAATAAAACAGCCCTTCAGTCGATAGCCTGCGCAGTAAAACTCCTGCATGTGACACTCCGAGCTCGACTCCGACTGTATATCTCCAAATTTTAGCTCCAAACACAGAAGGATACACGCCCGCATTATTTACAGCCTCTTTCTGTAGATATTTTCAAGATTTATCCGAGTTGTGAAGCATTCGCAGGTTCAGCCAGAAGATATAACGGATTGTGTTTTATTGAGTCCTTAAGGGCGCAGACAATCATTTTGATTTGTGTGCATCTATTTGCGATTTCATGTGCAAGTTTCATGCCTTGGAATGTGAGAAAAATGTGCATATTCCAGTCGTGTTCAGTTCATCCCATAGGAAATAATGGAAATAGAATGAATTAATTTGAGATTTGACCAATTTAACACATGTTGAACAAAAAGTTGTAGAGGGAGCTTATAATACTTTGTTTGCTCGGGAGGTGAGTTTCTTCATTAATACGGAAAAAGACATCACATGTGCTCACGGCTTGGGTAACAACCAATCACGGCTCATGAGAAGTTTGCAAGCTGAGCCGTGATTGGTCATTATTTGAGCCCTGAGTCATTTTCAGTACCAAAATATGTTTTTATTGCTGTTCAATGTACATAAAATTAATTATAAAATGAGTTACAGACAAAATATTAACAATTACTGCTGAAAATGGCCCAATTAAAAGTCAACCCAACCATTCATATGGTCCAGTGTAATGTATTTGGCTTTTATATACGCCCGCCCATCATCAAACCGTTTCTGTTGGTTGTTCCAGATGATGGCAGAAAACAAACCTTTTTTTTTTTCCTTGGTGTATCAAGTTAAATTGTGAAGGTGAGCAGCAATTAAGAGTTATTGTTCAGTCCCACAGTCACTGAAGTAAATATTGGACTCTCTCTGACAAGCCACAAAGCTCCCAAACACTGTGACACTAAGACGACATTTTAACAACAGATGTATCAGGAGCAAATTAACTTCCCTCCACGGAGGTCTGCCTGCTTGCTTTTTGTTGACGCCGAGCCTTTAGTCTGGTTTGACAGCGCTTGCCAATGTCTCTCTCGCTCTCTCTTCCTCTGATGGGATAAACAGGCCTTTAAGCAGATGAAGACATGAATCTTACATAAAACATGTTTTTAAATCACCACATAATGTAGTAAGTGTGATGGTGGACAAAAAACAAAAGCTGTATTTTATTTTTCCCCACCAGAGATTTTTACTGCATCATCTTTTGCTAAGTGATGCTGCAAGCTCAACACACATTATTTGAGAAAATGTTTCGGGGTCAGAAAATGTGTGGTAGGTGGCAATCAAAATGATTTAGATTTATTTGAATTGCTTATTGAGACGTTTCTAAAAACCATCCCCGTATTAATGTCGTGTCACATTTCCCGTGATTATCCTTTTACTCGTCATAAAATCCCGCATAGACACCACAATTTTCAACATAATCTCATGAGATTTGATTTTATGTACATGCAGCTAAATGCGATTTTCCATGTTAGAACTGGAATGAAAATTTGCTTGATCTTATTGCTTATATCCTAGTTTAACAACTTTATTTTCATAACACTGCCATTTTTCATCATGATGTTATGATTGTGTTCACTTGATAAGACGTATTACTTCATACTAACAAGATTTCCAATTTTATCATTGTATCATAACTGACTGGATTGCCGGACCAGTGGTTAGCGTGGCTGCCTCACAGTCGAGAGGTTCTTGACCCTCTTCAGACCCTTCTGCATGTGAGGGTGTACTTAGCTTCAGCATAAGGAGAAGCATTATAGAACAGCAATGGATATAAATTTATGGATGTTATTTATTTATTTACTGATTGGCTGGGAGAAATCTATCACCTTATAGAGAGGGATGTCTCTTTTGATTCAAGCTCCCATTACCAAGTCTGATTCCTTGCCCTACAAAGCGCAAATTCAATCAGAAAAGCATCTTAAGTATTTATATTGAGTTTATCAGGAAGGCAATTTGCTAGTTAATTTAGTCAGGCTACAATTAGAATGTCTGATATGACCTCAGAAGAGGCACAGGTTGAAATAGTAATAATGAAGAGATTGGTGGGCTTAAAAAAATTGTCCACATGGCAATATTTATGCACATGAACCACCGCAGGCTAACCCAGCTTAACTAGACTCCGATTCATTAATCAGATAAGAGCTTTGGGCTTTTAGAAGTTTAATATACGTACGCACACGGGGTGCACGTACAAATGTGTTGAACGATGCGGGTGGGTTGGGATGATTAAAAAGTAGACATGTGATGCAATCTACATTTTTATTAAGACGTTGAAAGACACAAGAGGCACTCAGCCTGGAGTGCAGCTTGGAGTCTTATCAGCGGACAACACAAGGGATACGCTTCACGCACAAATAACCGAAAAGGTGCCGGCCGGGATTTAATGTCATGGCAACAGGCAAACTTGTCCGCACGTAGGCAAGAGCAACCTCAAAAGTTGGTACGGAGAAGACGGAGGGAAGGGTTGTTCCGGGCCCAAAAAATAATTAACAAAGTGGGTACAGATGGAAGAGGCAGATGGTTCCGTTTGTGATGGGCAGCCCAGGGCCGCCGTGGTGCTTTATGGGTGATAGATATTAGTCCGTGGAGCCCAAGGCCCTTCCTGAAGATTGTGGCATAATGTCAGTCACATGCTGAGCGAGGACAGGTTTAGCATGTGATCCCTTAATTGGCACGATTACAATTCAGTGAGAGTAATTTGATCCGCCCTGTGTTTGTGAGAGTAGGGAAGGGGCTCACCTGCCCAACACACTCAAACAATAACATGCTATCTTGGTATTTATTTGAATTCGACACCGAGAAAATGACATACCTGCCCGGCACGGTGTAAAACAATGTTTTTCTTTCTTGTCACACTAGGTAAAACCTATCGTGTCCCAACACAAAGTTAATGCCATTTGATTGTTAAATCTGGATAAGAATGTTGGGCAAACGGAAACAATAACAGGAAACTTAGGGAAATCGCCATACGGGGCAGTTGCGGCCAAGACAAACAAGGTTCGTAGTCCAACATACTTGAACTAAACGGGAAAAAGGAGCTGGTTTCTTTTTTACAGCCTCTTCGACCGAATCTGGTACGAGTCTGCAGCAAAACGATCTATGATAATTGAATAATGAATGATATAATACATACGTCAATTTTTTTCCAGAGCTTTTTACTGCTAATGTTGGTCTAATATCTAACACAAAATGCAAATGTGTGGCTTAACAATTAATTACAAATCACAACTGTAGAGAAAGCCCGAAAATAGTCTTCGCTTCTCCTTTCAAGCCACCCTGTTCGTCTAAAAAAAAAACTCCAATATCAGGCACCATCTGTGGGCCATTCACTAATCTGAACTGGAGAGTAATTATCGTTATGGAATTTCTTGAATGTGTCAATGAAACACACCCTGGCACCGCTTTCTTTTTTTTTTCTTTTTTTTTAATATATATAATGTAGCCTATACATTCCGAAGGGAAAGTTGAAAGAGTTTCGAGTGACGGATCTTTGGAAATGTCACCCACGCAAATGTCTCATGATGCCCGGATAATCAGAACCAGAAGGAATGTCGAACTTTGTGTTTGCTATGTATGTGTGTGTGTGTGTGTGTGTGTGTGTGTAATAGGACTAGCTCTGCAACATACTATTTCGTAGCATGCCTGTGTCATGTGCGATAGAGTTAAATGTAAAAGAAATGTTTATGCTCTCCCCGCCAATTATGTTTTTATGGCCGACATTGGTTGGTTGGTTGGCCGGTATTGGCCGTTGTATTTTACAAGGTTTTGCATAAACCACCACCACCAGTGGTTTCTGGGAAACTTGATGGAGTTGCTGCCAAGTTAAGCATCAGATCCATTTTGAGGCAGAGTGCAGCTTATATCTCATTGCATAGCCCGGATAGATGTTTGGATGTATTGGAAGGTGTTGCCTGAATAAAAAGGAGTTTTGAAAGGGTTTTTCTGAGCCGCATTGACTCTTTTTTCTTAAGCAACCCAGCAATTTGGCTTAATCCATATCGACTGCTCTTCCATGACCTCACTCCAAAGGGTTCAGCCCAGAAGATTTACCCAGAGACAGCCAATCTAAACAACCTGATTTAACCTTTTCCCCCTCCAGTACAAGTAGCGAGACAAAAACAGTCGTAGATGCGGGCAGGTAGATGTAGGAAATGTGCCAGAGACGCTTTTGTGTACGTGACTAAAGCTTTTCACTATCAGCTTGTGACATGATGGATGGTGCAGAGATGTAAAGTCAGAGATAAAGCGAATCTCCAGTGGCTCCTTGGCAGCCGAGCAATAAAACTCTCCAGACGTTAGTGGCATGAATTGAGGCCTGTTTGGGCCACCGTGTTTGTCTTATACCAGCAGGCTCTAAATGAAGGAAAGAAGGCTTGTGAAGTCAACAGACAGAAGAATACAGCAGAATCATTACATTAAAGCATCTCCTTGTTTACTAATTGCTTCTTGCCTGCAGAAAACGCGGATCTGTTTGGCTAGTTGTTTACAGTATGGGTGCTTAATTATGTTTTCTTTATAAATATATATACATATACTAATGATCTCATCTCAGTTGACTCAATGTGAATACTGGGCCTGTTTATTTGAACATAAAGCTATTATTCTTTCGTATAAATGTCAAGAGGTAGATACATAGTTTAATCAGATATTCTGCCATCTGGTTGTTCTACCTGTAGCCGGGTTTCTACAATTAGTTTTCATCGCTGATTGTCCACAACTACTTCAGCTGCAAATGTCAAAAAATGCCATCGCACGATCTTTCACCAACCTTCACATATCACAGTTACGTGTACAAAATAAGATCTAGTTCATGACTGCCAAGAATATGAAACATTTCATATATACTTGTATCTAAAACACGAAGCGTGAAGAGTCTTTTGGACACCAAAAACAAATGCAAGTTTGTGTTCTGTGGAGTCAATAAATGGGGTTGCCAGCAGCCACTCAAATATCCAGTCTCTTTCCGCAATCAAGCTCAATCTGCTTTTTTTTTCTTGGCCATCACAGCAGGTTGTTTTGTCGTTCAATGAAATAATATAGCTGGCGCTTCAAAACGTTACTTCATGCTCAGAACACTGTGTTTCACATTTTTTGTTGCAGCTAGTTGGAGTTGTGCATGGGTCAGTCAGTCGCTGAGTCGCAGTTCTCAAAATTACAAGTTAGGGAACATTTTCAAATGATCACTTTGACAATGTTCTTAGAAAATCACAATGTTTCATCATCAATGCTACACCTTGGGGGTTACCTGGTGGCTAAAAAAAGCTATTGCTGCAGTAAGTCACCAGATGTTAGACAATGGCCATGTGTAAAAAAAAAAAAAAGTCGACACAGTCCAGTTTTAATGATATTTTTCAGCACTGAAATCACATCCTGTCATACATTTTAATTACTAATTCTCCCACACTTGCTCATTGTTTAACATTTTACCAGTATTTGTTGCCTGCCAAAACAATGACCTATCTGGCCCTCATTTATCCCATAGCGGTCAAGCCCTCCTCAATCTGTCTTCTCCTATTCATCCATAGCACTGCGATAAGGATGCAGCTTTTGTCGGGCGATTCTTGCATTCAGCTCTTGTGGCGGGGAGATCTATATATATATATATATATACGTATATATATTTTTAATGAATTAATAATAATAATAATAATAGATAGGGTCACTTGGATTCAGTAGTTCTACTCTGATCCGTACACCCCTTGCTTCCCTTTATACTATAAAAACTATCAAGTTTATAATTTTCCCATTAGAAACAAAATGTAGAATCTACCACATTCTACAAAATAGTCCCCAAGTACTGAAGCATAAAACTTTCTGGAAAATATTTTTTTTCCAAAAGTGACTTGAATGGCAGCAAAAGCTTTCATGAGAAAAATCACGCAAACGCTTTTTGATGTTTAAAAATGAGGCGCATTGAGGGATCTTTTGATCACAAGGACAATTGAACTTGAGCAACATGGCTTAGGTCATACTGAAGCTGCACACCAAATGTTTGCAAAAACCCGTTTGATCTCAATCACGCAAAGACATTTCTTTTAATAAAAAAAAGTGATCTGAATTTTGGCATATTGCTATTTTTTTCTTGTAAAATAAATGGTTTCCTCTGGATTGATGGATGGAGGTCTCTGCACTGGTATCCATATTTTGGTTCTGCATCAAGATCACAAAACATGTTATTGGATCAATATAGAAAATAAAGTTATACACTAAAATTTATATAGATTCATATTTACAGTATAAAGGCCCAGATAATGAGAAAATATTCCATCAAAGTAAAACTATACACCAAATTTCAATCAACTAGTTTCACTATTGACATTTCAAGCTCAATTGTGACACTAATGAGGACAACCACGCTAGGGTGGATCGATGCTCTTTCAAAAAGCAGCTGTTTTCAAAAGTATCCATCTTTGACAATGTCATTGTCTGGATATTACTTTTTATAGAAAATGGACGGATGGATCTTCGAAATTTCTGCATTGTAACGCAATATATCGCGCCCACCCAAATGCGTGTCTCCACGAGCCAATTCCATAAACTACCCGTGAGAAGACCTGTCGCATATTGACCACTCCCACACACACAAAGCTCCCCCCAAAAAAACTCCCATCTGATTCCACTTAATTTTGTCAAAACAACAAGAGGAACGGGCTATAAATTTCTTGTTAGCTGGCAGTTGGTCTGCGTGGGAATAGAGAGCAAGAAACTGACAATGTGTTAAACAAGCCATTAGCAATTATAATAAATATTTTTGGAGCTCAGGGATTAGTAGCCACCAGGAATGAAAATGTGTGCATTTTATGCAACAAAACGAGACATGGCACCAGATCTATCGGTCTAAATGGAAAATAATTGTTCCTTTTTGGTCATTAAAACCTTTTAACATCATTTTTACAATCTAACAGGGATAGTAATAGTGCCGCTATAAATTTGCCATAGATAGCCAAGAGGCTGTTTTTCATCTGTGTTAGAACAGATGGTAGAGAATCATCAGGCTTTGAAGAAAAAATTTTTGAGGGACAATAGCGTCTTTAAAGTTGTTCAATCGAAACCATCACTGGTTGTTATTAGCACACAGTGTGAAGCAATAGCCAGCAATAACTTCAACATCTAACTGTTTGCTTAAATGTATTGTTCTCATGAAACTTTTTCCAATACCATATGCTTACTCAGCAAAATATTTCCAGCCCTTCTGCAGCTCATGTGTTGGACACAATGTGGTAAAAGTGTACTTTTTCCCCCCAAATATTTTGCAATAACAGTATGGTGCCATTTAATTCATCGCCATCCATCCCCTTCACCACTTTTAAAATTTGTGTGTATAACATTATTTGAGATATCAAAATAGGCAAACTGGCACTTAGTGGTTTTCTATGACTTTTTACGTGGAGTTTCAAAATAACTTTGGCGTAATGATTTCCATTTATTTACCTTTTTTTTTAAATCCCTGGGTCATGGCTAAGCTGAATTACATGTCTGATCGATCGCCAGTCAATCACAGGGCACATACAGATGGACAGCCACTTCCAGTCATACCATAATTGATTGGGAAATAAACCCACGCACTCCGCAAAGGTCTAAGGAACCATTAGTGACCCTCATATTATTTTTCATTGGGGTCACCAACAGGTGTACCTCAGGGACCACATGAATGGCAGTTTTAAAATAGCTCACCGGGCACATTAGATTTTCCCGATGTTATCTGCAATCGGTTCATACATATTCATCCTATTCATACTTTGAATTTTGAGTAAATTTGGACCAATGCAATCTTTTCATGAAACCTCATCACTTTTCCAGATTTAGACCACATGCTTGTCTTCGTCCATCTCATTGCGTCTCCCCTTCTCTCTCCACAGATGTACTCCAAGACCTGGATTGGTCCACAAATCCATTGGAAAACTGTCATTGCTACCCGTGTGCCTGCCTCTCCCATGTCAGGAGGTCCCATGTCTTGCCTGAGGCAAGAAAGCATGAGAGAAGCAAGCGGATGGGTGGAAACCACAGAGAATCTGCTACAGGTGAGAGCGGGAAACGTGCAATGTACTTCCTGTGTGCTTGACAGTGAGCAAATCGGGACACGCTTATGCTTATTTATCTTCAAAAAAGATTCCTCGCCCTCTTTTCCCCCAGCAATTCCTTGTGATGTGTCTTTGATTGACATGAAGGCAAATGTGTTTTCTTTTACCGCTGCTCGGATGTGACGCATGCCACAGAAATGGGTGATACGAGGTTTGCTTTGCACAACGTATATTTACAGTGCTGAGTTTTCTTCCTCCAGGGTGATGTTCCAAAAAAGCTATTTGGTCCCGCTATGTCTGCATAGAGATGTTCACTACGAATGTCATTTGGAACATAAATTGGTTTTGATTTCGAGGTTTTGTACACCTTAGCCAAGTTCGAATTCTTGTGTTTCTAAAGTTTATGACTACTAGTTATGTTTGTATAACGTTCCTCACTATAATAAGAGTTTGCATCTGCAATGTAAGGCTCTGCAAGATAAGCTAACAGCTAGCCTAGCTTCATTTATTTCTTCTTATACTGCTACACTTTGTTCTTTCAATTTTCTGGTATACTGGAGGATGCCCCGTGGCACCATGTTGTCTCTCACAGGTCGATCTCGGTACTGTGTCCTAAAAATCTTTTTTCTGTTGTTTTCGTTCATGCAGTAACTGCTCATCCCGCTTTCTTGGCATGGAAATGCAATTGGACCTCATGCCGTGCAAAACAAGGCTAACAAGAACACTGAGCTCATTAACTCATTAGCATCCACAGCACAGAGCCGTTTCAAACACGCTCTTACTGCAGTTTGATGAGGCAGGATAAATATTCGAACCTGACAGAGCACCCTCGAATCCCCTTAAGGCTCGGTAATTAGACGAGTCTAAGACTATTGTTGGATGTCACAGAAGACACCCAGTCGAATCACCGTATTTAAATACTCAGCACAGGATCATAAAAGAGGTGCGTTTAGTTATAATCATTTTATTTAAAAATTAACCTCTGCAGGTAGGATTGCAATCAGAGCTCTGAGAAATTTGATGAGAGGATTAAATGAGAACATGCAAATTTCACTGAAGCAAGAGTAGAGATTTAAATTTCCAGAACACAAAACTGTGAGACTCATGCGCTAACCACTGGAACACCGTGCTGCTTATTATATATTTTTATGACAGTTTTATAGAGATAGTTTGACACTGGAACTGGGTAATTGCAATTTCCAATGTTTCGAAATCCAAACAAATCTGAGGTCAACCCTTGAATGGATTGTGTTTGTCCTAGGGAGTCAAGTTTAATTTATCATGGTTGTCAGCCATGTCTTTTGTTTGCGTTTGACTGAAACACTTTGAGGTTTGACCTTGAAAGCACCGAGTGGGACAACAGTCTCAAATGCAGCGTCATTTCTCAATATGACAAGAACGGAAGAACTTTAAGATCGAGAACACCAGACTAATTGAAAGCGTGTCTTGAGGGAATGCGGATAATGCATGTGATTGCGTCGCGATTGTCACAAAACCCTGCGGACATCTGTTTGAGATGAGTGAGAGGCCGCTCGCTGTCCGATAGAAGTCTTCTTCTGTTCTTTGTCTTAATGATAAAACACCAGCGGAGGCCAGACTCGCTTGGCCTCTCTGTCTTCAAATGCCACCAGTAATTATGACGACGTTGTTATTGTTAGGTCTGTTTGACTGGGTCTTGCAGATGAATTGGACTCGGGTGACCTCTTTGCTGCTAGGGGGGGGGGGGGCTCTATGAAGGTAATTGCTCCAATATCCTGGACCGCAGTGATACATGGTGCTGACAAGATGGTATTAGTCAAACACAGTGGTTCTGAGTGTGCCTTTGGTGTTCTTTTGGCCATACCAGATCACAGGTTTTGAAATGTGCAATACTGACAGCAACATCACACATTTTGTGATTTACATGCTTCACTCATCAGATCTCCAGAGTCAGATATCCAAAATATCTCAACCATGCCAAATCCCAACGTGTTGCTCCAGAGTCCACATAGAAATATAATTAAGCTTTCGAGCCCCAGGGCAAAATCTACTTTAAACTTTGGAAGATGTTCAAAGATAAATTAATGCTTTCCAAAACAGGTTTAGTTGAAGTCAGAAAATCGATCTAAACATTGAGATTTGTATGGAGTGCTATTCCAAAACATTTGTAGTTACCACTGTAAACAGCTGAAAGAGGAGCCTGGGACCAAATATGAGAGAATGTACAGAAACGATGTAGTCACACAATAAAGTACAAATCCTGGAGAGCAAACTAGACTTTCACTTGTGAAGGACTTTTGTCATCCCTCCTAAATTGCTCTACGCACGCACTTGTACTAAAGACTTCTCTCAAAGGCAACAACGGGGCAGCTTGAGGACACTCCACGTCATACAGCCTGTTAAGATCTAGAGTTCCACACTCATCAAAATGAAATCTCTTGAAGGGTGGTTAAGAATGAATACCATTGTAAATGTTTGGGGAATTCAGAGTTCCTAAATCCAAAAATATCTTTCAGGCGAAGGGTGAAATAGCTTTAAAAGTCCTCAAAGTCTAGATGCCTTTGCAAATCCTTCAGGTAAGTCAAGTGTATTCTCTTCGCATGTAGTATCAGGCACATTATTTCAAGGCTTTCGTCAGGATTATATCTGATATTGTGTTATTACTTCCTCTGATTCATGAGTTGAGGTAGGTGCCGCCATAGTCATTCCTCAACGTTCGGCGGTTATCTGCAAATCATTGTGATTGATCTCGCGTTTTCCGTGCATCACGTCATTGAGCGTGAGAGAATTAATGACATCACATTGCACGTGTGAAGGGCGTCACTCCTGAAAGGTAAAGTCATAACTCCCAAATCAATCCTTCAACGGAGAAAGACAAATTAAGAACAGGAAAAGATAATCTCTTGCGATCGAAGAATAGTTGGACCAATCAGTCACTGTGAGGTCAGTTGGGAAACAAGAAGTGTTTTTGACAATGGCCTGTCTGGGACATATGCTAATTAGGTGGCAGCACATGGACTGCTGAGCAAAGTCTGTTTGCTGAATGTGCAATCAGTTAAAAAAACAAAAACAAATATGTGATGAATCAAACTTTTGCATCCTCTCAGCTGTCTTTTCAGCTCTGAAAATATCTCCCACTCACTCTTATTTAGTTTTTTATTGCTTCCTTGTTTTGTCTCTGGTTGTTATTAGCAAACAAGGGATAAGCATTTATTTTATTTTCAAGAATATTCCACCATAGTTTCAACAAAACTTCTGAAGCCCAAAGTAACAGGTCAGAAAGGGTATGCCTGCTTTGAGTCTGCCTGTGAGTGCCCAAGAAACGATTGACACGTTGTCAATCACACCTTCTGTCATACTGTGTGCTGTGTCAGAGTAGACTGACAGTTTTAACAAATATGACAAAAACAAGCATCATGATAGCTGGCTCGCGACACAGAGCAAAACATCTACCAAGCAACAGATAACTAAAATAAAATCCTCTTTTTTTTCATCTGGGTTACTTTTAACTCAAGATGCCACTAGAATCAAAATGTTCACTGTTTGACAGTGGATGGCATTGCAAATCTATTTGTCCGCACCCTCTCGGTGTTCGACCCCCATAGCAATCACAGTTGTCATTGTTTGAAATCCCAGTGGGCATAAAATAATTTTCTTCCTGATAATTTTTTATGTGCAGAATGACAAATGGGACTGTTGTAATAATGGCGGCGACAATTAGCAGGCTAAACATACACTAATGCTATTGTGGCCTCATAAATGATGCAGAGCTGGGCTTCTCAATGAAGGCCTCTCCCATAGAGCAATGACACCGAGAGAAGCTAAGAAAGTCGAGTTTGAACAGAGAATCAAGTGGCATTAATAAGAGATTTAATGTTCAGTAGCTCGAACAATCTCTTGCTGCTATTTCTGTGCCACTTTGCTTTGAACAATTTGGCTATTAGCTTTGTCCCCCGTCCGTGGCTCTATAATTTCTTTCTACGGCAGAGCCAGAAAAAGACAGTGAAGCATCAATTTCGTAGCGGGGTTTCAAATCGAGACTTGAGCATGCAGAACTGAATGTGCGTTCATTGCTGTAATGAAAGAGTAGAGCACCAAAGAGGACTTGATAGTCGCCCACCCCTCTCTCCTTGCAGCTTTTTCACTCATGATTACATGTATACTAAGTATCACTCACGGTTGAGGATAACCTCTACAAATTGAAGCCCTCATCGCAGAAGTCATGATAGGCAAAGTACAATGCGCTCATAATATCGGTATCAGCGGTGTCCTGCCTTAATTCACTTTTATTACATTCATTCATAATGCTCTCATAATGCGCTCATAATGATGAGATAGGGAGCAGCCAGAGGATTTTCACAGTGTCATCTTTATTTATCACATACTGTGATTTGTCATTTGCGCCTCTTCAGGTGCTGGTAATGAGATGGTTGGGACCATGCTGGACATTTCTGGCTTGGATAAATCGGAGTAATTTCTTCGTACTTGATCCCAACTTTTTAAAAAATGTTAGAAAATATTGAAAGGGTTAAAAAAATTTGAATGTTTGTGAATCCAAAGGTGCCGAACCACGAGTACGCAGGGGTTCGTTGCATTTGGCAACTTGCGGGCTGTGGGGATCTTCTTCAAGCCCACACGCAGATAAACACACACACATCGGCCTACTTATTTAATCATTTGGCTGTATGATGGAATATCCCAACATTGGGAATAAAACTCAAGAAGCAAAACATTTTAGTTACAGGCTAAATAAACATTTAGACAATTGGGTCATATGTGTGTAGACATTCTGCTACTCACTCATTCCACAGTGGAACCAATGAGAAAGAAAAACAAACACCGTTACTGTAAGCTCTCTGATAAACTGGGTGTCGGTCATAGAAAACAGCTGCTTTGTTGACGGAAACAATCCGGCTCAAGAAAGTTTAATACTTTATCAGTCGTTGGGATGTCCAAATCCCTAAGAAAACTTTCAACTGCTTTGCTCTTTCAACTCTTCAATACAAGATGAGCAATGTAAAGTTGTATGACTGGAATTACACGGATGTGTTTGTATGATACAAGAATCAAACATCTCTTGTGCCTTAACATTTGTAGTGAGTGCCTTGAGTCTGATGCATTCATTTTCTTCTGATAGCTTCTGGCACTCCCAAGCGGAGTCCGGCAAAATCAAATGTACACTTTCTAGCTCAAACACACGCTGGCTATCTCGATTCTAGGAATGTAACAAACTTCGACTGGCAGTATTGAAGAAATTATTCCTTGTTGACGATGAAGACCTTGTCCATACACTTTGCTGTCTGACTTACTAATGCTG
Source organism: Syngnathus acus (assembly GCF_901709675.1). Classification (NCBI taxonomy): domain Eukaryota; kingdom Metazoa; phylum Chordata; class Actinopteri; order Syngnathiformes; family Syngnathidae; genus Syngnathus; species Syngnathus acus. The sequence continues at coordinate 6,552,202 of NC_051094.1, forward strand.
TACTTACGAATGGCAACATCGCTCCCCATCTGGTGTCCATCATTTGAATTCAGGGCAGGGCCCGCCCCAGCAGATCCATCTGATTAGTCCAGCTCATCGATTTGTGCCAGCTTGCCACGACTTAGTCAACCCAAGGTGTCTCCTCTCTGACATGCCGTCTTCCTGTGATTTAGTTTGCCAACGCTCTAAGTGCATTGAGTGTCACGATAAAATATTTAATCTAATGTGCATCTTGAACAAGGAGGAAGACTATCAAAAAAGCCAGGCAGCAGAGCAGGGAAGAGAGCTAATGTACCCGATGAGCTCTGATGCAATGAGGAATGTTCGTGTCAACTTTAGGAAAATACAGGATATGGATGCTTAGGTTTGGCATGCTTTAAATCCAACAGTTTCAATCTTGAAAGATAAATGTGCAATTTTCGATGTGGGACGTGATACTAAGTGGGTTGTCATATCATCGCCATCTCACTGCGCACAAAAATAATGATCGTTTTCCAATAAAGTGGGCATGAAAATGTTACATCTGTAAACCTGAAGACACAGAATCCCATTTTCCAATTTCCACGCATGCTACCAGAGTTATCTCTGCTTACAGTCTGAAGCGTATAATAGTTTGAATAGGCTTACAAGACACAATACATGTACGGCAATTCTGTTGCGTAAGCGCGCAAGACAGCATCACATTTATTATGTGAGCTGAATACAAGATGAATTTTGAAGGTACCGTATTTCACTCGCTAAATACATTGATTCCTCTTACATTACTTGATCTATGGTATTCCATTGTTACTTCTGTTTGTATCTTTGTAATGGATACACACTGGACACTTTATTAGGTACACTTGCACAATTATGTGTTTCGTACTTTAGTTTGTTGTTGTTGTGGCAGCTAATTAAGTATACCAGCAAGTGTCAGAGAGGATAAGAAAGGCAGAGAAGGAACATCAACAACCGTCATTGTGTCAATCAAATATTTTACACTCGAAGCGGAAAGGCCCAGACCGACTGACACGCAATTGGAAACTACGAAGAGATGCAACTTGTTGCCAGAGAAAGACAAACATAAGGATGCAATATTGTTTTTCTCTTGAATCAGCTTTTGAGTCTTGTGTGTGAAAACAGATGGACACGTTGCTTCCAAATGTTGAGTGACCATTCAGCAACCCCTCTCTTTGTGGAGAATCATCTGTATTTCTTCCATTTCTGCACTCTCATATCCCATTTCCCCTTTGATTTGTCATCCGTCTGTGATTCATCCTCCCCCCTTCCCTTTTTATGTCCTTAATCACCTGCCGGTCTGCCCGAGCTGCCATGTTGACACCAGACAAACCGAGCCACATTCTCACATCTTTTTAATGAGCCTGTGTTATTATACAGGCTTCAATTGTCCTGTTGGCAAAAGATTGGCGGCCTTTAAACAAAAGGTGCTAACCGGCCCTCATCCTGGGCCTCCTAAGACTCTAAATGTATGAGACTCTCTGTGAGACTTCGGAAGAACTCCTGGGCACAAAGCCAGAAATTTGTCAGGTTACCCCGAATTACTCCTATGCATCAAAGTAAAACTCTTGGGGAAGCCACTTATCTAGTATCAAATATACATTAGAAGTCCAACACAGAGGTTAATTTCAGAGGGAAAGCAGAGGTGCAGTGTTAGCACAGATTAGCATTAGTTATCAGCGTTGGCGTCCGATAACCGTTATATGCTTGAATGTTGCAAAGCTTGGCTACACAAACTGAAATGTGTAAATCAACAACGGCGAAGCGCTGCCTCCACGAGTGAAAAGACGATGCAGTCTTTAAAATGATATTTCTTTTGGTAGGCATTCCAGTAATACTAAATCGCTGAGTGAATTAGTTTGCTGTGTTTTTAAAATATAAATTACTGACATTAACAATGTTAGGGAAACAAAGAAAGCAAGTTTGTTTTTAACGTCTATATTTTAATTGGGGATAACAGTTCTGTAAACTCCTCTTTGTTGTGGAATTGAGGAAAGCCGATTTTCATAACTGGAAAACTAAAAACATTAAATTAAACTGCCCAACCTAAAGTGTTATCAAAGTTTGTTGCCTTGAAATTTGTAGTTCGCTGAACATTTTGTGTGTATGACATTTGTGGCTGTTTTTTAAATTTTAATTATCTCTCTTTGAGAACTACTTTTAAGTACTTCTTACTCCTTATGCAACTATTAGTGGGGAGGAGAGGATGCAAAACCTCCACCCACAAAATTATTCCTTGGACTGCTAATTGCCTCTCCTTCCAACCCTGTGTCTGTCCATTTGCACAGCAGTAGATGAAATTGATTCACAACTGTAATTGCTTCCTAAAGGACATGTTGAGATCGGGGAAGTGTGATCAACCTGGAGTGACGCTGTGATGACAATGCGTTCCCTTTATTTTTGGAGCAGTCTATTCCTTGAACAATATGCTGCCTATTACTGTGATTAGATTTTGCAGTGCACATTTGTGATCCAGCTCTTGTATTAGGTTATTGGGTGTGCCTCATGTGTGTCTTGCAAGTATTCAGGAGGGAAAAAGTGTTTTGCTTTATCACCAATTGTCCATGTTAATATTCCCCTCTGACGTTGTTGAAGTAATCAGTGCAGCCCACTATGACCGTGACAGCAGGTTAAGGAGGGGTGAGGAGGAGAAAAGCTCCGTCTGTGCCAGAGAAAACGAAAGCAGCATGAGGTGTATGTGCTGCCCTCTAGTCAGTCAAATATGCTTGTTATCAATGTGTGTGTGTGTGTGTGTGTGTTTGTGGTGTGTGAGTGAACACAGCAGGAGAGGAATGTAGTCATAGCTGTAAAGTGGGTGTGAAAACAGCCATGTTCAATGACCTCCAGGATGACCTCTCCACCCCTCCTCCCCTTGCTCATTGATAGTGTCCTGTGTGTGCTGCCAAAATGTTTGAAGAAAAAGCATCTAGCGTCGTAGTGAGTGGATTGAAGTCCGTGTGTGTGTGTGTTATTGTTGAGAACAGCAAGAGAATGCCCCCAGAGTTTACACAGGCCTGAGAGAAGAGGTCAAGGGGATTATCTTAAAGTATTGGCCCACCTCCGACCCCATCCATTCTCCCTGTCCAACTTTGAAGGCAGTCGGCACCTGTTGTGCAAATCCACGCAGTGAGTGTGAAACGTCTTTCTTCTTTAATTTATAAGAATAAAAATATCCATAATGTTCTGTTTCACGTTAGGTGGAACTTTAGATTAGCATTAGCACAAAAACAGCACCGTCCAACATTTTGGGTAAAATACATTTTACATGTAGACCTCCTGCACATGAAGCATATCCACAAATCTGTTCAGTATGAATTCATGTGACTGGTATTCCTTGTTTGGGATTGAGGGCCACAGCTCGTTTCCTAAAGTTTCATAAATTCTGCAAGGGAGCGCTGGTCTTGATTTAAGTCGATGACAGATGCAGACTCAAACTTGGATTTGATCCCGGCTGAGTCAGCGATCCCAGCTGGTCGCCACTGCGGGGCGTCTCAGTGCTGGAGCGGTGCCTGATCCCCCGAACCCTCCCCAACCACGCACGCACACACACACGTTCACATTGCAGAATTGCAATGACATTATTTATAATATGACTATTTATTGTTATTTTAATGAGCGGTGATAAAGAACATTAAATGCTTTAGTTGCTGTCATTAAAACAATTTAGAATAATTACATGTGGCATGTTAATATCAAAGAGTCCAAGGTTTTTGCTGTTGATGTTTTTGCAGTGTGTGGCTGGCAGAATTCTAGATAACACACACACACACACACACACACGCAGGCCACAACGTACGCCTTCTAATGAGCTCCAATATAAAGAGCTGAATTAAAAATTGCGTCATTACGAATATTATGACAGTTTTGACTGACATGATCAATGATGTATATTATAAAAATAGATTTACTATGTAGTTGTAGTTTTCAGTGTGCAAATGCACTACATTCCTTTTCCACTCATGTAACTCAATAAGCTTAGGAAAATATTACAATGAACTCCACGTTGCATTTGACTTAATCTAATAATATCCATTTTGTGAGCTGTGTCCAAAATATCAGTCATTGCAAAGATACCATGCACCGTTTTGACTGATGTTATGTTATTCATTCAACAATAGAGAAACAACACAATTTCACTCAAAATTATATCCAAACATTAAAAAACGTAAATTGTAAAACTGTGGTACAATTTGAGCCAAGACACTAATTTCCCATTAAACATTTTTTTTTATAGAACAGCAACAAACAAAAAATATGGAAATCGTGATGATCCCATCACAGTTTAGTCCCATTTGACTTTTTTTTTTTTTTTAGTGTGAAATCGAGTCCTGTTAAATTGAGCACAAAGCTGATATAGCTGCTTGCAGGGAGCCTGTCTTATTCCGTGCTATGAAAGGCAACAGGTGGATGGATACACACGTTTATTGTACCTTCTGCCATCTAATGGAAGAGCATTTAATTGTTCTGTCTGTCACTATATGGAGCTGCAGCTTAACAACTAATAATTTGTAATGAATCCATAATATTTTTCAGACAAATGTAGTGCAAGTTGATCATTTCCCACGATACCCTGATCTCTCTGCCGTCTGCACACGCACTAGTGTGCCAGGCACCCTGGTTAGCAATCACTGCACGACACTAAACCACCATGCCGCATCACTTTGTCAGCTAAAAACAACCGGACGAAATCAAATTGAAGAGCTATTTTTTTTTCCTAAATAATTTTGGTTAATTTAATGTCTTGACTTTTTTTAAATTGTTTGTATTTAATTGCCAGATAATTTCTAATCATATTTCTGTTTACTATTAAAGGCAGTACCTCCTCAATAATAACATAACCCACACACAAAAAAAAAACATTGTACTTACCTCTCCGTAATTAAATTACCTTAGTTGGGTTTGAGGAGTCGGCGTGGGGAAGCGTGGGGAGTGTCGGGGAGTGGGTAATGGGCGGACCAAGGAACATGAGCCAATGGCAGCGCAGTAAAGCAAAGCCACTCGCTCAGTCGGCGTCTAGAGCTGCTGGGCGCTGCGCGCACTCTCCCAAGGCTCTCCAACACACACACATCCGAATCCATAAACGCACACGCCCGGATACATTGACGAAGAAGTCGCGCGCGTGGGACTCGACGCATTTGGTTTAGTTCCCCCGGCTTTTTTTTTTTGCAAGATGGCTCATTTATGTGGAGGCGGTGGGATGCGCACCTAAACAAGTGTCTCCTCTTGACTCAAGCTCCTCAAGCCGGACACCGAGACACAGCAGAGGAGGAAGCGTGATTTTTTCTCTCTCGCTCACTTGTCATTTGGATTGATTGATCTGGTCGTCAAGGCTCTCATCCCCTCCCTTACCTTGCACGAAGTGACAAAAGTTGTGTGGACTACATGGCTTTCTGACGTGGCCATCAGTTCTTTTTGTGTGTGCGTGCGTGTGACTGACTTGTCCCCAAGCACCCAAGGGTGCGCTCCTCGTCATTCACCTTGTTGACGCACCCCTGAAGACCCAACGCGAGAAGGGGAGGAGGGGGGACATATATCCCCAGCTCCGAGGGACACACGCCACATTGGACCGATCCGAGCCAAGCAGCGCCCGTTGCAAGCGAGCGTCGTGCATGAGAGCGCTTCACCTGCAGCCACACCAACCAGGAGGAATACGTGGCCAACTTTTGCCGTAGTGATGCTGCAAGTGGAAATGATCCTCGCCGTCTGCCTGGTGCTGTGGATGTGTGTTTTTAGCCAGGAGCCCAGTTCCAAAGTGGTGGCAGACCGCTACGCCGTCTTCTGGAACAGGACCAACGCCAAGTAAGTCACTACCTCGCTGTCTTCCTCCGGGCGCTTTGCCCCGCTCCGTCTCGCTGACCCGTGGCGCGCGCAGGGCGGCTTCGGCTGTGTAGCTTTCTGCAGTGGTGTGGCCATCGCGGGTTGTGTCGTGGACAAATCGAACATCTAAAGTCTTTGTAATTTTATTTTCAAACCATGTGAGCAGACCGGACCAAAAGGAGCCGCTATGTGGCTCTGATCAGAACCTCTTAACACTACACTCAATCTAATTTATACAGACAATCTGGAGAGGAGGAAAAAAAAAAAAAAAGTCTAGTTATACCTACTGGCTCACTTTAACGTGAGACAAAACTGAGTAATTGGCTGAGTACAATCTAAAAAATATATATAGCAGAAAAGCAAAATTATCTTTTCTGTCTTGAAACAATGACCAACAATTAAGTGAGTTTTATTTAAATGTTCTATTATTGCATTTTTTGCTTTTTCCATTTCAGTGGCGAGTTAAACTTTATAAAAAAAACTAAAATCATCACATTTCTCTGTATTTTCCCCTCAAATGCAATTTGAACAAATATTGTGAGAATTTTAAAGAAACAAAAAACTTTTTGAAGAGCTTTTTTATGACATGCGTTAGGCTACTCAACTGCGTAAAAGTTCTCAGGACAAAACCACAAACCTGATTCTTACAGTTCTAACATGAAACCGCAAACTTTCATAACTTTTCTCAGAACTTTTACACCATTTAACACAAAACTATTTCGACCATTTTAGCCTTTTTTTGACACACTGGTCATGGATTAATGCACGCATTTATACTACCGCCTGAAATTCAACAACGGCCCAAGAACAAAAACAGTTTTCCCTCCTTCACAAAACAGCCGTCAGATTTTTCCCAAGTCAGGATCTGTAAGACTCGCGGCCGATCCGCAGCCTGGAAGCTCAAGTTAACATTTATGTAAGAGACAGCTTGACTACTTTTCAACTGAGGCAGCAACGTTGCACATATTAGTCAGGCGTTTCCCTTTCTGGGGTCCGACTGAGCAGCTTTGTCTCAGACGTGTTAAGTCGAAACACTTGAGTTGTTTGTCACACAACTGGGGAATGGAAATGAAAATTTGTTGAGTGAGAAAATCATCGTACCCTTTATACATCTTATTTTTGGGAACTATTGTCAAAAACATTTCCTGTATTTGCACTCTGTTTGGAAAGACGAGGGTCATTTGTTGGAGCAGTTTAGCGGTCAAGTTTACAAAAACCAACGGTGTGTGTAGATCTTGTCGTTGATATCCTCACGCTTGACGACGGCTTGCGGTCGACTTGCCGTTATTGACTTTATTTTTCTCTCACCATAATTTTGACCTTGATTCCTGCTGTTGATAGACATCCTTTGACTGGACTATATTTTGTTTTCTCCCCTTTCTTCAGCGAGAACGTTTTGACTCGACTGGACGCTCTGTTAACTTGATTTTTTCCAGATGTGCTGACAGGTTTTCCCACTTTCAGCTCATAATACCAAATTGAAGTTAAAGTCGCTAACATTGAGAAGAGGGCAATATGAGAAGTTTGCACCAAGCTGGGTTCATGTTTTGCCTCTTTCTGATGCACAGTGTGAAGTAAAGCCCGGCTTTGAGCCCTGTTGGTCTTCCAAATCCTGTGTCTTGCCTCAAGGAAGGGAACTTTTTTTTTTTTTTCTTTTTTAAATCTTGTAAATTTGCTCATACCGGTCAATCCGCATGCAAGTTCGCTCCCAAACCCGACTTGGCTTATTTATTAGTCCACTGACAAACATCTAACATATAATTGGTGAAAGCTGCTGCCGCTTTTTGTTCTTAAAGTCATTCCGATCAATTTTAGTGTCAACTATGCGCACGGAAAAGTGATCCCGTCTCTCCGGGAGTCCACTGAGGTGCAATCTAATGAAGCGAGGCGTCCTAAATGATACAGCAGGTGACTTCAAAAGTGTAAAGCTGACATCATTTCAGACTAACTCCTAGAGAGGAAGCCGTTTAGCGGCCATTCATTTTTCCAGCCGGCAAAACCGCAGATTCTCCCGGCTGGAAAATGACTGGCTTGAGGTAATTAATCACCCCAAGTCGTTTTGGGTGTCCCAAAATTTCTTTGGTTTCTGATTTATTACGGCCAAGTTAGACATATTATGTCTTTGTGTCATATTATCCTCCAACTTTATTACCAGGCAGAAGTCACACAATGTATGTTTCTAGTGGGATTATCAAAATTGAAAGTAATGGCTTAAAATATGTCCGTTCATTAAATACATCCATGTAAAATACATTTTACACTGCACGGTCAAGAAGACTGTATCAAAACTGTGCTCAATCACAGTTGAACTACTCATCCAATTTAAATCCAATTTGTTTATCAAGTACATTAAAAAAAAAAAGGTCAACGAAAGTGCTGTAAAAATCATGTTCACCAGACAGAATATTAAATAATATTTCCAAAGATAAATCCAATCAAATAAAATATAAGACCAATAAAAAACAGACTAGACGGAGTAGAAGTTTAAAAAAAATAAAATAAATCACATTGCTAGAGTCCAACATGGACGGGATATTGTTTCCGCAATTTGGGAACCTTATTCTCATTAACCTTGAAAAAAAATTGGCGCGGGTTTGAAATTCGTCGCCATCAGTGCAAGCGTTTGTTAGTCGGGGGGCTGAGGGGATTTCCTGGCTGTTTGCTTGGCTTCAATCCATCTTCAATTCCACCGTTAAAGACCAAGAACAAAACAAAACAACTTTACTAACTTCACTTTCATCGTTGAACTGCTCCTGGATCTGTCTTCTACCTTCATTTAGCGTTCTGGCCAGTCAAGAAGTGTTTGGGGAAGTCTTAATACACGTCCTCTCACAGGGTTCATTCAGCTTGAAACGTCTTCTAAATAAAAGGACATTTCACTTGGGCAGCGTCTGCCCTCTGCGATTCAGCCGGCTGCCTTTGCTTGTGAGTATTTATTCTAATGAGAGGACAGACTAGTGCCCTTTCTTCTGCGACATGTCCCGCTAAGCTTTCCTCCCTCGCCGCCTCTCTCTCAGTCTGTATCTCCTTGTTCGGCGCTGAAACATGAATGAATACAATTAGATATTTTGGGACTCCATCTGCACGCAATGGTGGGCTCTCTGGGGTCAGGATGACTCTGAGAGGTCACACGACTTTAGGCGGGAACTTTGTGACTCTCCTTGAAGGTGTTTATGTCGGCCAGCGCGTTCTTGACCGTGCCGATTGCTTGTTGTTTTTGTTTTAGTTTCACGCTGTATGTTACGGATGACTTAGTGTTAACCAATAGACTAGACTCCTTTAGGGAAGCTTATTTAATTGTGTAATGTGCAAATTACTAATAGTATGTATTGTATATTATGCGTCTCGACACATTGAATTTATAATGTCCAACAATTGTACATTTGTACAATTGTTCCTTTGTGATGTCAATGTCAATTCATTGAGTGTGCGGATGATGGATCAAACACAAGGTGGCGGTAATGTGCAGGAATCATGAGTCTCCGCTGAGTTTTTTTTTTTTTCGATTAAAAGAAAAAAACACGATACATCGGAATTCAAGCAAACGTTTAAAACAGTACTTTACATCTGAAAAATAAAAATAATGTACTTGTGCAAATTTTACATTTTGGAATGTATTAAGGACAAATTTCAAGAATCGATTAATTGGTAAATATAAATTCTCTTGACGATTCACACTTTTAGAAGCAATGGCAGTGCATTGTATGTACTTTACATATTATTGTAAAACATTTCATGTTAAACTTTTGTTGTCATTAAAAAAAAATCTTTTAAAAATAAATTTATCAATGTAGAAAAACACATTTCTCAGTCACCCAGCCTTCTAACGTAAAAAAAAAAAGAATAACACTGGTCAACAAAGTTTTACGAAAAATTTTAATCGGCAATTTTATAGATTTTTTTTGCACTGATTCCCAGTCTGTTATTTCTTGAGCACATCCGATTCTCACAATATTCGCAATAATATAAAGTGTAGTATACTAATACTATATTCATGAATTAACGATTAGGTTCAGCAGCAGGTAGATTTTTTATTAACTTTTTTTATGAACTTTTTTATGAATAATTTACTCAGCATGGTACATTCATATTGCGCAAGCAAAAATAATATCTAAAAAATATATTGATGTGCTAGGAAAAAAGTAAAGAAATATTTTTAAATCACCTTCCCAAATATGTTTAGAGACACAAAGCCCTTGAGGGTATCGGAAATTCAAATCGCCATGGCTTTCACCTGAGAAGGTCCAACAATAGAGTATGTGGAAGATCGCTTGGAACGAAGTCGTCCCAATGTGTATTACAAACTGCAAAAGTGACAGTTGTTTTGCACGGAATTTTTTTTTTTTTAATTTGCGCAATTTGCTAAGAGGCTTTTTTAATGGAAATAAAAAAAAAACAATTATCAATACAACACTACCAGAAGTTCTTAAAATGATTCAACGTACCAAGTCAGTAATTTAATGCAAATTGTTGAAAAACGGAGCACGTTGAAGATGGCCAAGCGCCAGGTGGCGACATTACAAACTCTGAAAACCTTTCAAGGACTAAAATGTCTGGAAAATGAATTTGCACCAGAAATGTCATGCTTTCTTCCTGACTCTATTGGAAAGTATTCCTTTAAAAAAATCAAGTTGACGTCAACTTTGATTGCATGAATAAGTGAGGTTTTGACCATAATACCTCATAAATGTAATATGTAGCTCTATCCAGTCCTTTATTGCAGTTTTTTTTTTTAAACTCTCTCCTCAGCGCTCTCTTCCTCTGTCTGAGGACTGATTAGTTCTCAATAATGACCCTCTGCTCCGTAGTCTTTTTTTTGCCTACGGGACCGGCAGCCACCAGCTCTGGCTTAAGCTGCCAGGTCCAAAAGTGGAAGCGACGCAGAGAGTGAGCAGGAGGAGAAGGCAGAAAAACAAAAACAATGTTTGCGAGCAGGGATGATTTAAATGAGAAATTGTTTTTTTTTCTTGGTTTAGTCAAGGTTTAGATGTCACATTGTATTTTCTCAACAGACCTGTAAATGCACTTTCCATTTAGATTAGATTTTTTTTCCTATTAAACAAGAAAATGAGGCCGGCAGGCAGCAGTCAATGCGGAGTCCATGTGCTTGGCAGAGCAGCTGCTCTTTCGGCGTGTGGCAGCGGTGGAGAGCGAGGACTTTTTGGCCGTGACCCTCGAGGAGCTGCTACACTGCACACTGAAGAAATTTTGTTGGTCAGACGCGGGACGGGGAGATGTAACTCTGGTCGGGTAAAGGCATCTTACAATTTGACGACCTAAATTAAGCCTTTTAATGAGTTGCATTAAAATTTTCAGAGCAGCATATATATATATATATATATGCTGCTCTGAAAATATATATATATAATTTTGGTGGAGATCCAAATAAAATCATATTCATATTTTGATATTTATTTATTTTCACCTCACTTCCTTAGTGAATGTTGATCTGTCTGAATACAGGAGGTGAATATTGGAAGGAGTAAAATTCAATGTTTTGGCCCTAAAAATCTGTCTGCTTTACTGACTGTCATTGGAGTTATGTTTGTACGGGAAGAATTCTTGTACCAGTTCTCGGTCGATGGTCCAAGTGTATCTAATGTGACTGCTGTCTCCATACCAAAACATGGCCAAATTTCTCCGTTTTATGAGCCCTTTTCACTGGAGTGAGATGTCATATTAAATTGAAAAATATGGACGGCGTTTAATGGAAGTCAAGCTCATTTCACTTTCACATTCCCTCCTCCCTTGACTGGGGCCAAGTTCTTAATGCCCCGGTTTTTGTTTTCACAGTAATCGCTCCAAGGTCAGATGGAGTGCTGAAACACTGCTATCAGTGGAACAATCTGTCTTGTATTCAACCCTTTTGTAAAGAACTTGGAAGCATTGCTTGGAATTAACCGGCTTATGCAGCAGCAGTTTAATGTCCAACGAAAGATACCGTATTTTATTTTTTCCCCCAACAATTTACTTTGGCTACGAGTCACTTTGTGAAGTTCCTTGCCTCTTTTGCAATGGCTGTCTGGCTTGTGTTGCTTTTAAAATATCAATGATGTGCAAAGTGCTTTGCAGTTACTTTGCAGTTTTTTAAGTTGGGTCAAGTCACCTCAAGTGTTTTTTTTTTTTTTGCTCTCAAGTGGATTTGAATGTTTCCGTCAATATTATCAAAGCAGACTTGCCTAAATATGGATAGGAGACTTAAAAGTGAGTGTAATTTGGTCAAACTTCATCCAGATTGTTTTTCTTAAAGAAAGTTGCTGCCAGTTCTGATAAGAACCAAAACAGCATTCCCGGAATCTTCTCTTCCTCGTTCACTCCTTTCTTAAGAGACGGGAAAATGGCGCTAGCGTATCCTTGCTTGGGCTCCTCTGCTCTGTAAGATGGTGGCCCAGGAGCAGCTGTTCCAGCAGTAACGCTTGGTTGAGCTATCACCCCTGACCAGAGAGCGGTGCTGCTGAGTGAGCTTCTGAAGGACCTCTGCTCTTAACCCCCCACCCCCCCCCCCCCCCCCCCCCCCATGAGCACACGTTTAAATCCATTTGCTGATTTTAACCAGCACATTCTGCTATGGGTGATTTGACCTTGTTAAATACATTTACTGTCTGACTTCCACTAGCTTTACAGGAACCACGCCCGCTCGTAAAGGCCAAGAGGACTAATGGATTCCAATTTTATTTTATTTATTTATTTATTTTCTTTACTTTCTGTCACCATCCAGCTGGAAAATGTGAGGGCAGCAAGTGAGATTGACATTTTTTTTTATTTTTAAGACCAGACTTATTTTCCACAGATAATTCCGGTCATGGTTGGCTGCGTTCGGACCTTTCTGCCGCATTTTCCTTATTTAACTCGAGGGTCTGCGGGGGAGTAGTGACTGGATGTTTTTCTAGCTGGACCACAGTGTGGAGAATAGATCCCAGAAGGGAACACATCTCCAGCTCGTGAATAAAGACTTAATTGATGGGTTTCAGCCGGGTTGTAAATGATTCGTGTGCTTATTCGTCTTGACCGGCTGGGAAACAGTCAGCCGACACGCTTTTATGTGGTTCTTTTAGAAGTGGAACAGACTCTTTGCCGTTTCTCACATTGGGACTTTTTAGTTGCCTGAAGATAACATTTAAAAAAAATGAGTATCTTGTCATTAGAACTTTGCCTGCCAAGAAATGGACAAAACAAAATCGTAACCAAGCAAATTATTGTTGTCAAAATAAACAGTCAAAAAAATGTGGTCTTGCAAAATTGTGCAAATCACATGAATTTATTTCATGTGTATAATTTATGGTTCATAATAACCATATGCTAGAAAATTAAGTAAACATTGTTAGTTTGTAATTTTTAAGATTCTTTTAGTATGCCCGTGTCGACACTCCCGTAGCATTATTGGAAAAGAAAATTCAACATTTGCCCGTCAAAACTGTTTACTCCGTATTGGCAGCTCCATACGGCCGAACGAATGTCAATGCATTCTTTTTTGTAGAAAACCTCCAAAATTCTTGCAGGCCAATAATAAGCTTGCTTCCTTCGCCTGCTTGAGTTGAGAAAACGACAAGCAGCCAACATCGCCCCCACCACCTCCATCTCCAAAGCTGGGCCGTTCCGCTGAAAGGCGGCCATTGTTCCGCTCTCCCTGTCCACTTTACATGGACTGAAAGTAATGCATGCACTTTAAATAGAGGCTGAAAAAGAGAGCGAAGGCAGGGGAGCGAGGTAGAACCGAGTGAATGGTTAAGAGAAACCGAGAGCCGGCGTTGTCGTAAGCTTACTGGAGGAGGAGGAAAGAAAATAGACGGCAGGACAGGAGTAGAGTCAACGGCAGACATGAGGGGGAGATGCTTGTAGTAGCTGGGGTTGAGGAGGCCAGCTTGAATGGAGGAGGGTTGGGGTGGGGGGCTGGCAGGTTCCCTCATTTGCAACCAGCCGTATCCATCCTCCCTCCGTTTCCATCCTTGTCTGTCCTTGGCAAGATTTAAAGATGCATGTCTCTGGCTGTCTCCCTCGTGCCGACAGAGGTTGGAGGAGTTTGTGGCAGTCCTTCAGGGGAGGAGACTCGGGTTCCTCACCCAGCGGAGGTGTCGTCTTTGTGGTCGGTGACCCTGGGGTTATTTTCTGCAGAGACGGGATTAAGCCTCCTCAGGTTCGGACCCCTCGCTTTGTTTCCTTCACACATGCCTTATTTCATTGGTGGTGGGGGGGGGATCAGTGGAGATGGTGCCGTGGTACGATAGTTGCTTCTTGCTTTGCAGCCACTGTGACATATTGCATTGTGCCCTTGCGGTTGCCTCTAAATCGCATATATCACAGCGTGTGTAATGTAGCGCCCTAATGGATGGCTTAGCGCCAAAGCACTATATATTTATATATATCATCTGACGAGACTGACTGGCACAATAATAGCCAACTGTTTTTGTCCTCAAAAGTGTCTGTGCAAGTGAAGGTCATAAACGGACTTGTTACAGTCATCGTGATGAATAATGCGCCTAATTAAGCCTGGTTGTAATTCAAACACTGTGCAGCTCATCGGGATTGTCTCTCCATTTGTCTTTTGACTGCGTTTTTTTACATTATATTGTCATTTTGGTCATATGTCGGAACATTTCCCAATGTTGTTTGGGTCTGTTTGAATCCGCCAAGGTGTCCAATAGGTTAGTGTGTAAAATACAGTGGAATGATAAAATGGACCATTCAAAGTCTGCTTTCAGAAAGCAGCGTAAACACACCTCCTTTTATTAATCATACTATTTTTGACCCAATTTTTCACACGCCCTTTTATAGTTTTGCCGTTTCACAAAGTTGTGTGTCAGCTGTGTGTGTAACCGTCATTTATTGTTTATGTACAGCAGATGGTTTTCTTGTGTAGAAGATTTTTTTCTTTCACCCTAGAGGGAAAACGGCTGATCCCCGGAATGTGTGATGAATCCCATTTCCACCCTCTCCTCTCATCTCAGCCTGGTCTGAATATCAACCCTGCATAACTAAATATGACACCCCGATGAACACAAACCAACAACCGCAAGCACACTTCACCCCCCCACACACACACACACGCTGGTATGTTTCAGGAGCCGCGCTTCATTATTTCTTCAGTGATGTGTTCAAGTTGCAATAGACGCGCTTTTTGTTTTTCTTTTCCCGCTTGTTTATTTTCTCGCTGTGAGTCAGTGAGCATCAAGCTGGAAAGAGCAGCAGCCTTTGAACTTTGCCCTATCCCATGACTGCAGCCAGGGGTATTAACCCCGAGCCACTGAGAGGCTTAAAAAGCCATCAGCTCATTGTCCTGAGACACCCACAAAAAAAGCCTTCCTCTGAACCCCCCCCCCCCTCCTCGTTCTTCTTTACCTCCTTCCCTCCTTTCTTCTGAATGTCTCTCGCTGGCCTCTGCTGGCATTCAGATTTATCAGTTTTTAGGGTCTAATGAGATAAGTGAGACTTAAGGGGAGTCCCTAAAGTGGCCTACACCCTCCACCTGAACAGATGTGATGAGTGCTGCCCATGGCTACGTCCTTGGTGAGTGCTTCACCCCCTAACGCTCTTCCACACTCCAAAGTTGCTCGTTTTTAATCTTGCCATTGGGCAGTCTTAAACCCGTATCTCACTGAGTGGCAAAGGTTTGCAAGCGTGTGCGCAGGTCGCCAATGTTGTTTTTGGGTCAGGGTTCAAAAACAGACGCAGGCACGGGGGGAACATGTAAACTGCACACAGGAAGGCCGGAGCCAAATTTGTAACCCAAATATAGAGCAACAAAAGTATTTAGAATTTTTTTTTTTTTTTAGAAAAGAACAAGAACATAAAGTTGCAAACCATATAATTTTTAAAATGTTGTAGTTATTTTTTGCAACCTAATTTTCATAGTATAAACTTTTCCTGAAAGCAATCAGATGCATTTTTCCATAATAATTTTCCATAATTTTTCATAATTGTGGTTATGAGTAACGTTGTATCGGATATTTTCCATCGCTCTTTTTGGTCTGATCCCGTCTTCCCGCTGCTCCTCAGCTTTTAAGTCTCGATCCCGTCGCGGAGCCATGGAATATAGGCCATTTGGTTTCCTCCCGCTCTTTTGCTTCTCATGCCATATTGTCTACGCTCCGGCCTGAAGGATTAATAGCTCCTTAACTTGACTGTCCTTGTCATCGGCTCTGGTGGTCCTGCTGATGTGACCCAGCATGACCACTACCAAGCCTCAATGTTGTGGCTGCAGCCAGCTTCTTAGCACACATGCTGACTACCTGCTGTTATGCACCCATTTACCCCCCTCACCCACTTTATTATTTCTTTCTAAATCATGTTTGTTCCAATCCAGAATTACTTCAAGTAAAGCCACTTGACATATGTGCTCAACGAATTAAAGCCAGGCACGAGAAGTGGAAATTAGGAATGTACTATATTTTAATCCATTTTAAGCCAATCCTCATATACCCATTATTTTTTCGATTTTCGCCAGACATTTTGAGTAAAACATAATAACTTTTCCTCCACAAGAGTACAGCAGAACTACTTCCAGTACAACAGGAGTCTCTTGAGAGTTTCGTTTCACCTGCTGTTCAGTTCTTTGAGGCTGTCCAACATTCCAGTCGGGATTATAGCGCGGCAAGGCAAACGGAAGCACAAATACGAAGGATTGCTGGGGATTTTTGTTTCTTTCTTTTTTTCCCCCCCAAGTGACCGTTTGTGGCCCAGCTGTTTTGTGGCTGTTAAAGGTTTGACCTTGGGCCAACTCTGGAGAAATTAAATGTGAGCCTGAAGGAATATCACATTAAAAAAAGAAAAAAAATATTAAATAGCAATTCAGGCCATATGTAAATATAAAAATATATATGTCATTAAAAAGCATGTATTTTGCAGTTAGAAATAAAAATATACGATTGAGGAAAGTTTATTTTTTTGTCTTGCTTGAATAAACTATAAGCTAGACAAACAACTTTTTTTTCTATTTCATTTGTTTTCTTGTTCCACTTGCAAATATTTTTGTCTTTTAATGACCATTGATAATATGATTTATTTACCTCCTCAATGTTTTTATTTTTCCCAAGTGCTTCCTGCTCTACTCACAAACACAAAATGCAAACCAGCTTTTCGGTCATGTGTACCTCAAAAAAAAAAAAAGACAATTTGCAGATGTTTCAGCCATCGTATTCTTAATGAGGCGCAGGGCTGATGTTGTTATTAGCCCCTGGGAGAAGAGATGCATCCTATTTGTTGTATTGGATTACAGACGGATTGTTTGTCTTGTAGCGGCCTGATGAAATATTCATTTGTGTCTGTGGTGTCTGAGTTGGCCCAAGCCTTTGCACGCTATTGGCGGAGAATGAAGACCAGGTAGACGTGTTTGGAACATTAGGGCGACTGAGTTTGTTGATCTCACTTGTCGACTTAAGACGTAAACAACAAGCCAGGAGATTTTCAAAGTGGAAACAAATTGACAGGATTCATTCACCAGGTCTGCAAAAGCATAATAAATCAAGTTTGTCACTCTTCTCACATTTTCTTGCCTTTAGGATACAGCGAGAGAGAGAGCGAGAGAGAGCAATTCTGCACATTAAACTTGGGATACTCGTGTATACATTTTCTGGGGGAAGCCATCTTTGCTGTATCACTAGATGGAAGAACATGGCACGGAGGCGGTTGAATTATTCAATTCATAATCGGCCTTTATGTCCTGCCTCCGAGCCGGGCCCCTCTGTTATTTTAGTGCATAATTGATAGTGCTCAGGAGTGGAAAAGTTAGAATAGCAGAAGTAATACGAAGCGAAAGTCTAGTCAGGCAGCACAAGAAGGGAAGAGGGGCGGCGGCGGCGGCGGCGGCGGCGGCGGCGGCGGGCCCCTATAGGACTTTTTAACACTGAGCCTGTGTCGGCCTTTGCGGGGCTTTAGCGTTTGTAGACCAGCCAGACGAGCAAAGGGGGGCGAGGAGAGGGGGATAAAAAGGGGATAAGATGGGGATGAAAGAGGTGGCAGGGAGACGGGGATCCAGAGTAACGAGGCCTGACGCTGAGCCGGCCTAGAATGCGCTCCGTTTTGCCCCCAAAAGTGGCTGTATAGGACGCAGCTGTGTGCGAAAATAACATTTAAGCCTGCTGAATTTCACGGTGATTGGAAAAGTTTGTCGTTTTATCTGTACGGTAGACACACAATGGAGTGCTGGCCCTCCAGCGAGTCTTTTCGCGGCTTTTTACTTGCTGGCTTGTGCAGGTGAGTGGCATCAATAAAGAGCAACCTTGGAGGAAGCGCACTTATTGCCCTTGTACGCCAAAGTAAAGAGAGGCTAAGTAAGGATAAATTGGGCGAGTTGACCTCTTAAATAACGTGACAGGACCACATACACCTCTTTGACTTTTAAAATGTTCTTTCAAGGTTAATATTCTTTTTCCATAATAATGGACGATATTGGCAAAAGACTTATGAGATGTCACTTAATCAATGAAACGACCCATCGAAGGGTCGGCAAGGAACGCCATCCTCCTTATTCGGAAAGTTTGGATGCCTCAGTCAAAGCTTGGTACACAAAGTAAGGTTTGTAAATGTTTCATGTGTTTGGTGTTCAAGGGGCTTGAAGAGTCGATCAAACTTCGAGTCCATACGCGGTGGCATGATGGGAAAAAGTTTTTTGCATTGAGCCTACAAGTGTATTGAAACATATTTGCAAGTATGTACATTCAAATACAGCCGAATTATTTTGTAAATGCGTTCTAAAATATTACTAGTAAAAATACTCCAATTCCATTAAAAGCAATATTTAGAAAATGACTTGATATAATGACTGAATTTAATTACCTGATTAAATTTCTTCTTAGACATTGTGTTAAATGTCTGCTGCTGCAGGTTATTTGATTTTTTTGTTGTTACAATTTAAGTTCCTCTCTGTGTCCAATTTTCACGCTTTTGTAAATACGTTGTTGATCTTAAACCTATTACAAGTTATTTAAATGGGCCCTCCTTGCGTGAACGTCTCAGGTGAAGCTGTTAACACGGCCCCAGGTGTCGTCTATTTAACACCTCTCTGACCCTCGACAAAGCCTGACTAACTGCCGCTGAGCTCTCCCTTTTGTGTTCCCTAACAAAGCCTTTTAGCTTCTAATAACGCCACAGCACCGGTAGTGCGAAATGAAACCCGAGATAGCGTCCACTACATCGCGGCGTCGGTGGGAACCGTTTAATCCGCTTCTCGAAACCAAACTAACGCACAACGGCCGAGGATCATGTTTGGCAAAGTGGCCCGCTTTGATGCGGGGATCGGATGGCGCGGGTCACAGACAAGTAGAACACAACTCTGAATGCCTCCTGTCTTTTATAGAGCTGTGGAAGTACATGTGTTGGACAATACAGGGAGTGTGTGGCACCATAATGCTCCCAGACAAAGAACAAGGGTATCACGTTATGGACCTTTTATGATTGTCTCCTGATTTTGATGATTAAATCCGGTTTTGCGTCACTAATCTCAGGAAAGGTCACATCATGTCTGTTTAAAAAGCCCTGGGCTTAAAATTTGTGGATGATTCTGTTGAGATTTGTGACTTAAGTGCAGAAAAATATTAACATTTCCAATTCAGTTCAATGAGGATGGTTTGCCTATCAATCTATAATTAAATATTATGTATTTATTGTATTGTATTTTATTTTTTATTTGTATTTTAATTTGTATTTTTGATACACTGATAAACATCCATACACTGTAAAAAATAAAAGATGTTCCCTCAAAATTTTAAAGCAACAAATTTTGATGAAAATTTATGTTGGGCAATTCAACACAATATTTGAAAATTTGGTTTCCTACATTTTTAACAATCAAACAAGATTTCTTTGTTTTGCCAACTAATTTGTTTCAACTTAAATTAAATAAATAATTATTATTTTAAATTAAATATAAAATAAATAAAAAATAAATATGTATATATCTATCTATCTATATCTAGATCTAGATCTAGTAATGGCACTCTTTGTATTTGAAAGTACATTTTACCAGAGTTGCTCCAATATGACCATGAAGCCGGCGAATGGAAACATTAACGGCGATACGTCTCACCAAGTCATAAAAGCAATTTACGAGTGCACTTAAGGCCTATACACCTAGTGGCGCTGCCCCATAAAGATGTAGACAGAAGATTGCACCAAACTCCTTCCAAATACACGCATTTAAAAGTATTAAACGGGGATCAATGAGCGATAGCGCTCCTATTAATCTCAGATTTACCCATTCTTTTCTAATTAAGCTCTCCTTTTTTTTTTCAAATTTGCGGCATTTTACAAGGTTACCATTGATTTGTGCTATTGTTCTCTTCCTGCGGGCTAAATGCCGCATTGAGTTGTTTTCCCTCACAAGCTCCTCAATAGATGTTTTTAGCTTTTTTTTTTTTTTGTTTAGGATCTGCATTCAACTCTGTACAGACCTTTAATGCGTTGATTTTATTTGTTGTTTGTAAAAGAAGGGCTAATTAAGTTTTCAAAATAATTTTAATTAACTGGAGCAGCCAAGTCAACATGGCTGCTTGGAAACAATGCAAGCAGCCTTCTGTGAAATACAATTTTGCTCATCCGCCATTTGGCGTGTGCGACAACGCTTAGTTGAGCTCCTATGCCAATTTATTTACAGCGATGCGCCGCATGCCAACCCCCCGGCCTGCTATCAGTGCCGGCTGGTATGGATTGCGTCTCACGGCAAAAGTTAATCGAGGAAATCCTCCTCCTACGTCACAAGCGGGCCTGCACTTTGCAGTTTTAACATTAATCCCAGTCCGATTCTAATCGGAAGAGACCACGTGACCTTTTGCGTGGTGACCAAACCTCGGCTCATTACAACAACGACCCTCCATCAATATGACATAATAGCGTATTACTGCGCCGCTAATTACATTAAACAGGGGCGAGATGAGCCAACTGCATTTAATTGCTTTACTTGTTTTTGCATATTTAAACGGAGCTATACATCAGCGGCGCGTTAACATAGACAAGCTATGTGCATCCCAAATGTGCTTATTTTCTGTACTGTAATGAACCCTCACATTTAAGGCTAATTTAGTGCAATTAGCTGGCGAGAGTTTAATCAAGAAATGCCATTGCACAAGCCTGTAGATGCCATTTAGTTTAACCGGCACCATCTGATGGATGATTAAGGATAAACTGTTTTTTTGGGTGCTACAATTATCTGAACAAGTGTTATTTATGCGTAATTTTAAGTCTAGGCTGCGTTAAATAAATGTCATCGCAAAACTCAAATGAGCAGCTCAGATTTTTTTTTTTTTAAAGTGTGCTGTGTCTGAGTTAATGAACGTCTCCATTTGAAAAACATCTTTAGAATGTATTTTTGTTTCTGTGTAGTTTTTTGAAAGCGCCTGCTATTCTTGACATTGACCATCCCACTCGATTGCATATTCTTTCTTTCTACCTTTTTATGCAAATACTCACACATATCTGGAGTCCAAATAATCCCCCTCCTTCTGCCTTTGTTTACCCCCAGTGTTTGGCCTCTTTAATTGGAATTTTTTCCAGTGTTTTACCGTCTCGTAATGATTTTATTGCAGGCTGTTTTACACCAGTGTCCAAACCAGCAGCCTGGGGAAGATTTAGTGTGTTGCTTCTCCTCCGTACTGAGCTTTAATTGGAAGGTCAGGGGGACGTGTTTCAGACTAGCAGGAGATCAGCGCTCACCGCCGATGTAAAGGTTATCCAAACCCACCCACAGGCATGAAGATGTAATTTTCTTATTATTTTAGCAACCCTAAGGATGGTGGATATTGCACGGCTGAATTATGCCTTTAAAGCATCATTAGTAGAGATTTTATTGCACGCGCACCCCGTGTGCATCATTTGTACTCTTGTCATGAGAGACGTTTGTGCTATTTTGAAAATATCAGCAGGTGAAATCGCCATCTTCTCACACCGAGAAGATTCTTTCCATCCAGCCCAGCCACGGCGTCTCTCTTAAGAACAGCTGCCTCTGGCCGTGCGCGGAATGCCAGCAGTTTAACCACACTCAGACGTCTGTGTGCTTGTCGTTCCGAGGGGCTCCCTTTCTTCATTTCGTGACGCCTTTCGTGTCTATCGCCCGCTGCCCTTTTTCTCACGCTTGCCCGGTCTTGTTCTGTTGATGGGCTTCGGGTCGGAGTGAGTAGGATAAGTGGTCGATGTCTGGCGTGCGCCGCCAATGTAGGCGAGGTCATGTGGTGAACTCCACAAAGATCTCTGGAAGATTCTTGGCACGCAATGTCCTGAATGCTACATGCAGACTGCATTTGGCCAACCTGCTTGTGTATCCAAGCGTGCCTTTCCACCAGCCTTAGTAGTCGTGCTACAAATATCGACAACAGAAGGCAAGGTGAAGGTTCCGCAGACCAAGAGGCAGAATGTGCTGACCGGGGCATCCGGCAACAAAAGGCGGCAGCGGCGGCTGTGTGCTTTGGGGAGAAAGAAGATATACCGTGAACGGACTGGCAACACTCCTCAATTTTAGTCCTCTTTTTTTCTATCCCTCCTTTCTTCTCTTTCTAAAGAAAATAGATCTTCTTGTCCCCCCGGCCGCTCCTTTTTCTTTTATTTAATACCCCTCCACAGTTGCTGAGCCCTCACAGCAAGAATCGATACAGTATCTGCATGTATGCTGGGATAAAATACAAGCACAGCCCCTCGTTCTACACTTGGAGTCAGCGATACATAAATAAAGTGTAGGACAAATATCAATATTGTGATGTATCGTGTCATTATCTTTCACGCTACGGTGTCATTGGACCTATCAATCAATCGTCATTCATAACAACACGTGATGTCATCAGTTTGGGCCGGCCCACGACTCACTGCTCCGATCTGTTTGTTTTGATTAAAAGTCGTGGCACCGTTTCAAGATGTGAGCCAAATTTTGCTTTAATGAACCAAGTGCTGACGACTTTGGATAGCTAGCGATGCTCACTTGCAATCTTATTGATGATGAGCGCTATACAAAATAGATGAATGTGTCATTTTATCATTAGCAAAATAGTGTTCCAATCCCAAGTTATAAACCAGCCTTCTCTCGTTCTTTTTATTGTTTGTCACTTTCTCCTTATGTCCCCATGCAACTTCCCGCCACCCCTTTAACAAAAAAAAAATGTCTATCCAATCTAACCTGGGCCGTCACCCTTTGTGAATTTAATCAGTTTACGTGTACAGGCGAGCTCGCTCTCATCACAGCAAAGATGTAATGCAGCAAGGTGAGAAAGTTAAGAGATTGAAAATGCATTTACGGTGGCCCTCGTCCCCCTCTTTGCCTCTTCATCCTTGAGATGGCTTGTAATGAGGCTGGGAATGTTCTCATTGTCAATGCCGAGGCTTGCTCAGAGGTTGCTATGAGAGTCCAGCTTTTCTTTTTTTCTTTTTTTAAAGATGACACCGAAAGATTATGTCTAATTATAATCAATATAAAATGTTTTTGTTTTTTGGAGAGGTGGTACATCCATGTTTGATGAGAGTGGCAGCTCAAATGTGTGGGGAACATGCGAAGACCCAAGTCTCGTCAGTTAATCGGGCTAATGTTGGATTTTGCTCAAGTTGCAGCTGTCACAGCAGCAACAGCATACAGCTTTACAGACATGGACGGATTGTCTGCAAAAAAAAAGGTTTCCTTCAGCGCTCACCTGCTCTTTCAGGCTAATTTAAATGTGAAGCTCTGTTCCTCATTTAGTGACAGATTAGATATGGCAGCAATTTCATGACAAAATGTATTTCACTAATTTGACTCCTAAGAAAAGTCACCCAGGAAATCTTAAGTCTGGAAAGGTGTGCGGAATACCTCCAAGAACCACCAAAATTATTTGCTACCTCCCGCATAAGTAGAAAGGCCGCATCCTGTTTTGGTCTTGTTGTTTTGAAGACGACAGTGTTATAAGACAAACACAAAAGGATATATGCATTCAATTCAAACAGCCACTTAGTTGGAAATGGAAGTCTTCGTGTAGCGTCAAGATCGAAGGCAATATTCACGTTGAATTTTCATGTTTACGTTTGAGCCGCATCTCAAAATTCCCTTGACCCTTCATTGAATTGCATTTGATTTCTGTTGGAGGCGGATTTTCTTAAAAAAAACACATAAATAAAACATGATTTTCTTTGTTATACCTCTAAAGAAAAATGCAAGCCTGGATTGTGTTTTCCTAGCAGACTTTTGACATGTTTGAAACTGTGAGTCGTGCTGTGTCAGACCTACATTAGCATGCATGCTGGGATGACTTGCCACATCAAATCAATTATGCCTTTGAAGATACATGAATATGTGCAGATAGACTTAATATTTAGCATTTTAAACACTACCTTCAAGTAGGTGGTGATTAGTCAGATGCTGAATATATTTCGGTGCAGCTCGGTCTAATGTGCTAATAGCAGGTCAGATCAGAGTCGGTGTTTGTGTTGTTGTTTTGAAAGAGGAAGTTCATTTGTACTTAATGAGTGGGTTCTTAGCTCCTGCTGCGCTTTAAGGAGGTAGAGGAAAAAAAGGTGGGGGGGGGTGCGTGAGGGGCTCCATAGATTAGACACCATCTGTTGGTGAACACTTAGCAAGACACAAAGTGAGTGCACACGCGTTAAACAACACTGACACGTCTTCACACACTACCCAGCGGAACTATGTTTTTTTTTTGGGGTATTCTTCCTTTGGTAGTCTTCTGACTTACTTCCAACTTGCCCCTCTTTCCTGTCTGATCTGTGAATCATGTTCCCCACTCTGCCTCCCACTCCCCAGTCTCCTGCTGGGATTAATCATCTATTAAAGAGGACACATGTTAATCTTATGGCGTGTGCGCTTGCGAGTATCTGTCCGAGGGCATTGTTATTCCAACACGGCACGTTTTGTTTCAACCCGGCACCCCTCTGCGCCAGACTCAATCCCTCCTCCCTCGCTCAAGCACCCGTGTTATGTGTTTGAAGAATTTGTACAGTTCCAAGTTCAGAAGAAGTGTTAATGTTTGTAGGTGTGTACGTGAGTGGCATTGTTGCCGTTTGTTGTTTTCATCCGAGCGCCGGGATTCGGTGACACTTGCGAAGGTCTAAGATGACTCGGTGGGTGAGGGTCAGTCATCACCGTCTGCCCTCCATCGCCTCCTCGCTCAATCTTGCCATCTATTGCTTTCATGTGTTGCCTTCTCGCTGTCCTGTGTGGCTCGTGGTATGTGGACTTTATTAAATTTTCCTGCGGGAGGGTGATGGAGAAGACAGGCTGGGGATCGGAGGGGGCGGTCATCCCTTCTTTCATCCGTCTGTCGGTTTTTATTCCTGCCAGGGGACTCTGGTCGGTGGGTCTTTGGGGCGGTGTAACCCCAGGAACGTCTACTCTCTCTGGGCCTTGTGCTTTATGACAGGCACCTGATTCTGTATGGAGGTCAGATAACGGAGAGGAGATAACAAGATCTCACTCCCTCGCTTTTCAAATATTAAACTGAGGCCACGGTGCTCAGAAGTGACGACGATGACTCGAGAAATCCAGCTAGACGCCGAATGTGATGCTGAGTGAAATACAGGGCAAAGAGCTGCTGTTTATCAACTAATGGGGAAAATACAAAAGGGGTTACCTTAGCAACCAGAAAGTGGAATGTGCGTTAGTAGCTAACCAGGGACAGGCTAAGAGTAATTCAAATCAGATGCATATTTGAGCAGGACAAAAGTGCAGCAACCTTTTTAATCTGCTGGCTCGCTTCTTTTCGCAATCAATCTGGTCCATTCGATAATTATGTTTTAAGTGAAATGAATGCACGTTTTAACAAGAGGAAGGACAAACATGGAGCAGAACATCTGAGGTCCAACACAATGTCCCAGAAACAAAACAGTTCTTGCCATAGGTAGTAAAAATAGAAATAACTCATTCAAGAACCAAACTGTCAGCATGATAACAAATTTGGTCGAATTTCTAATTTTATGGCCTCGGGTACTTTTGACTTAAGTGGTTCCTTTGTAACTCGAATAACTGCGTTGGTGCACATTTTGAAAGCAAGATTATATACTACGCTTATTAAAGGGGAAGTTTTGTTTTCATTTTTTATGACTCTACAGTCTAAGCTGTGACTTATCATTTTGCTTTACAGTATCTTGTCCTCACTCAAGCTGTGATGACGCTGCAATGTTTTTGTTGGGTTTTTTTGGGGGGTTTTTTTTGTTGTTTTTTTAACCACCATGAATCACACTGCGGTGTATCCTGGGGCTCGCTGACTCACTCTATCTTTCTTACAGTTGGGAATAAAATGAGCTAACTGATTGCTGAAAATGATCTTCTTCCCCTTTGGGCTTCCAGCGCCATATCTTTTTTTTTTTTCTTTCAACCAGTTTGAAACACGACTGTTTGACTGACTATCTGTTGAGTGAAACGCAGATTTGTGTCAGGGAACATGCAGGTGTTTATTACAGACACTCTGATAAATAAGGCGCTCCGTTCCTGTCCTACTCAACTTAATGATGTCATGCACGATGATTAATTTGAAAGGAAAATAAGACGGTGAGTCAAACCTGCAGAGGACTATTATTCAACCGCAGCCTTTTATCACCTGTTCATATTCTATTCTTCGTGCAGCATATTGCCAATGACCTAACCCCGTATTTGCCTAATGGGATCTTCCAGAGGTCATGTGTTTTGATATGAGCCGTGTTTGCAAAGGGAGAATAATCTCCTGCTAACTCGGGATTCGCTCATTGCGGTCCCACTAGATATCGCAGGTGTTTGTGTATTTTTTTTTTTTATGTTAAAATAGATTCACAGGTCTGTAATTTCAGCTTCCTCTTCCACAGTAGCCAAAATGACACAGCGCTCCCATCCTTCACTAAGGGGATGTTCCAAATCACAGCATGAGCAGATATGAGACCAGGGAGGAGATCTGTCACCACTCGCCTCTTTTGTGCCTACTGCTCATTTTTCATGCTTCTGGATGGATTCGGGTGTAGGGGGTGTTTCATGGTGGTAAATGTGATTTATTGACAGAGATGTTTGGCGCTGGTTGGAGCAGCAGTCAGACTCACAATTAACACTGATTTATCCGGAAGCACTGTCAAAGTCTCTGAATCAGCAGATGCGGCCGTAACGTACACGGGACTGGACGGCGGCGTGAGCGGAATTCTTAGTAGATGCTCAAGATTTGATCATGGGTGTAGATTTTTGTTTGGTTCTGTCTGCAACTTCCACGTAATTGTCCTCCCGACTAGTGATCGCTTGGCAATACACATTCTAGTAGCTCTATTATGTTTATAGCCATATTGCAGAATGAAAAGGCAGGCTCAGGCACATAATAGAACACAAGACCGAGCTCGTGTAAGGAGCTGTCGGCGTCAAAGCCAGACGTTTAGCGCTACATCATTAGAGGGGAT
Source organism: Syngnathus acus (assembly GCF_901709675.1). Classification (NCBI taxonomy): domain Eukaryota; kingdom Metazoa; phylum Chordata; class Actinopteri; order Syngnathiformes; family Syngnathidae; genus Syngnathus; species Syngnathus acus. The sequence goes on from NC_051094.1 coordinate 6,579,322, forward strand.
TAGAATGAGATTCTGAAAGGCAGCGCTGGAGCCGTCGGCCACACTATGTGTCATTTAAGAGCAATAATACACTCCTTTACTGCAGAAAAAATGTGTTCAGTAGAGGCCCTTTATTTATACATGGTCTTTACAGTTTTATCCCAACCTAAAAAAAAATCCACCACCTCTCAGTGTTTATAGAGAAGCCATTGTCTCAAGACTTTTTCTTTCCCACCCACGCTGCTTTTTGCTGACGCTTGGGGAGGACAAAGCTTTTTATTTCATTTTTGGACCAGGGAGTTAAAGGTTGCAGGACTAAAGCAGTGTAGATTTTAATCTAATCTACCCCTGATCTGCCATAGCATGAAGAAATCGAGAAAGCGGGTCACGGCTGGAGGTTAGGTCAAGTCCCCAATGTAAAGCCGGGGCATTCTCTGAGTGTTAATGGAGTTTTGCATTTCTGCTTTTCGCCCATTTGCGTGTGCGCTTTGTGTCCCATTTTCTCACGTGGTACCAGATCAACATTTATTTCCACCTTGGCGTGGGGACCAGGGGTCTCCGAGGGCTTTGGGTGTATGCTAAGACCCTCATAAAGGGTCGTGATTATGAAGGGTTGTGCGAGAATGTGTTTATGTATGTCTGGATGGGGCGCCGACAGGGCTCACACTCTGGGTCGGTTTTAATTCCAAATGGACGTGTGAGGAAGGGGAGTGTGAAATGTGTATGTGTCTTTGTGTGTGTGAAGGCGGTAGCAGTAGGCACGGAGAGCATGTATTTGAGAGGCTGTAGATTCAGCGTGCAAAATGGTTATTGTAGCGTAATCAGCATGGCGACCTGACTCAGCTGCGAATATTGAGGCGGTTGACCTTTCTATGTTCCTGGGTCTGTTTTCCGGAGAGAAATTTAGTGAAAAATGATTTTAACATTCTATATGTTTATCATGTGCGTGAGGAAGCGAGAAAGATGCCCAGTCATTGTACATTTGGTAAAAGTTGAAAAATACAGCATACAATTCATTATCCTGTTTATAAAATCTAATTTGTTCTCGTTTTTATATTAGGAATCCTATTTATTATCTCTCATCCACATGGGGGGAAAAAAAGTCTTAATACACTCACGTCTTAAATCTTCCCAGTAGTTTTAAAAACCGCTGTGCTTGTCTTCCGCCACGTCTTGAGGTCCCTTAAGGGAGCATTCAATGCCAACAGCCCCAAGAGGGGAGCCCCCAGGCTGGGCTTGTTATTGGACCGGGCGCCCTCGCAGGGGTTAGCGAGCTTCTAAGACTTTAAGGTAGTTTCACAAGTTTAAAGATGTAGTAAATAGGCGGGGATTGACAGAAGAAAATTGTGATTTTCTTGTGTCTTTAATGTATTGTTGTGAAAAGATCTCTCATGTATTGTTGTGAAAAGATAAAAGGCTTACCGCCTGTTAGCTGGACGGAGACGTGACACTTGGCTGCAGTGGTTTCAAAGCTTTGAGGGATGTCTCACATAAGAAACAATGCTGGGTAATTGAACTCCTTCATTGCCGCAAGTGTGGCTCATGGGCTTAAGCATATGTCAACACCAGAACAAAGCTCTTTAAGCACAGTCATTCACGGCGAGAAAAATGCAAAGCATCTATTTTTTGAACGAAAACAACGTATGCTTCCTTCTGTTTACCAACGTGAAGCATTTTCTCTGATATGGTAAACGACATTCAGTAGCTACACAATTGCACCCTGTAATCTTGGTCGCTTTGTGATCCAGCCACCCCGCAAACTATCAGCTGTGATGGACAACTTTACAATGGAGAGACTTTTGCCAATTCTGTTTTGTCAGTTCTGGATTCATGTTTGTGAATGAACAGGAAGAACGATTAAATGCACCCCGTTTGAGTGCCTCTGTCTCCAGACCTTGTGTGTGTGTGTGTATGTGAATACCAATTAAGCCATTAAAAAAAAAACGAAAAAAAAAAAACATACATAGCTTCCATAGTTCTTTTGCCACATCTATGGCAGAAATTCTCATTGTAGTTTGCTATGTGCTGGTTTTGGCCTAAGCCAGCCACATCTGTTGACGTTTATGTTCAGCATTCAACCGGTTCCCGCTTACCACTGATCCTTTTAGGGATTATTGTTCTATGTCAAAGCAAGAAAATTATTGATTTTTAGTCATATCCACTACAAAGTGGACAGAGGCTGCTGAGTGCAAACCTCAAATGAGAATGTTTCCAGGTTTTTGCAAAGGAGAGTTGACAAGAAACCTTTCTTCGTTTCTGTCAGTGGCTTACCCGAAATCTTTTTATCTTTTTTTTCTTACAGTCACAGGAATGATTGTTTCCTGATCATAGTAAATGTACCTTACAATTTGGACTTGTACTTGTTCGTTCTTAACCAAACTGAATGTCATCTTTAACTGAGGTCAACGATATAAAACATACACGTGTTTCAACAGCTTAACAATCAGTTTAGAACTTCTTCCGACACAACATAAATTCATTTTTACCACAAATCAAATTAGTCAAATGACATTTTACCCATTCACCACTTGGTGACCTCATAATAACTGATCTATTTGGGCCCCCTCTCCTCAGTTTGTAAAACCCACCAAGGCATAGACGAAAAAGTCAACAGGTATATTTTTTGGCCTGCAGCTTCCAACGGTCTCGCAGGGACTGTTGACTTCTGTTGACCTTTTATTTCAACACATAACTACAATTTATTTTGAACTTCTAATAATAATAAAAAAAAGCCATTGCCCCCCACCCCCATTCTAGGTGCATTTATGTGCCTCAGTTGCCATGACTCTAGCTTGCTTGGGTCAGTCTCACCATTCAACTGCAAAGAAACTAGTCGAAGAATACTGTGCTCTGATTAATATGCGGCATCAATCAGTACTAATTATCACATTGTTACAACACTCGTTCCAGTAAATGAGTCTGAGCTGGAGAGAGAGAGAGAGCGAAGAGAGCGTGTGGAAACAAAAGCAGTGAGGCTTCGAGTCACAGTACACATGTGCAGGCATGAATTTAAAGTCTCCGTTTGAGTCTTAGAATAATTATAGTTATTTGACTGCTCATTGGTAACATTTTAAAACTCTCCTGCCTTGTGGCATCTTCAAAGATTAAACTTGCAAGTCAGTTGCGTAGGAGATTTAAATGTTACTATTTTAAACACATTTCTGGTGCGGTCCACTTTTTTGGATTACGTGCCTTTCATGATTGATTACCTCAAGACTTGAACAGGCTCACGTTGGGCCGTAGATTGCACCTTTTCTTATGAAGCATCAGAGTGTAATATTCTGAAGTGCCGGGCTAGCAAAATATTGTTTCACCTGGCGTTCAAACACAAAAGTACGTACCCCTTTCACATACTTTAAAACAACTCGATGGCAGCGAGTGACCCCCCGCTCGTTGCCAAGTACCCGGGATGGGGGCCCTCTGGCTCGTCAGGCCTTTTAATGGACTCCCTGACAGTCCATTTCTATTGTGTAAGCGCAACAACCTCAGTGAATGTGGCAAATTAATCACATTTGGACCCGGATCGGCCACCACTGTTCACAGCGAGCCCCCTTGCTAAGGTGCGACAGGAAGGACTCGGCAGGTCAGACGCGCACAGAATGGAAGGCCAAGTGGAGAACAGGGGGGAAGGCTTCACTTTAACCTCCAATTGAAAGAAGAACAAGGCCAGCATTTTGTATAGCACATCTTGTTGAATATGTCGCTGTGTTTTTGTGCACGGTTGAGCATTAGCGCTGTTTTGCTCTAGCAAAGGTCAGCTTATAGTGCCAGCTGCAGAAGGAGGCCTATGAGGCCCTCCAGATAGGAGGACCTTGTAAAGAGGGAATGAATGAAAGCAGATAGTGGTGGGGTGGGGAGCTGGGAATAGGGGCTGTTGGAAATGAGGCCGACGTAGGTGTCTTACAATTTAGATTGGCTGAGGAAAAAGGTCAGTGAAACAACATCTTATCAGGGGACGCTAGTAGCTAACTGGAAAATAGACAAAGTAGCAAAAAAGAGACTCATGGCTCCCAGTTAAGTATGCATCCTTCCTGTTGAGATGATGGGGGGCAGCAGTTGACCGCCATTGTTCCTCGGATCTTCCTTACCATTTGAAAAGAGAGATGGGTAGAGGAGAGGAAGAGAAGAAGGCCAACCACAGTGAGAAGGTTACGCTATGGGGGTGACCCTTGACCCGCTGTGACCGATCATGACCTGCAGACACCCATCACAAGTGAGGCTTTTGTCTGCGGATCGAGCTCTAGGTGACCTCTTCCGTGTAAAATTGACGCCCCTAGATTCCACCCAACCCCCTGTCAAACTCATTTGAATGTGACAAGGTCAGGGTTCAAACACAGTCAGGGGCCTTGGGCGGTCAGATAGAACTGGGAAAAAGGATAATGCATGCGACTTTGGTTTTTGTAGTTGTTAAAAAAACGGTGGTTTTGTAATAAAGGGATGGTTTAATCAATAGCAGAATTCCCTCACTGTTTATTTCCCATAGCCAAGGAAGTCAAAATTCAAAAGAGACTAGATTTGATCGTTTTTCATCAACCCAACGCTTGATGACATCAGATATCGTTTGAAAAGAAAGAAAATTAAACTTGTGCTTTTGAGCAAGACTCCTCAGTCTTTATGTCTCAATCAATCCCAACCCGACTTTTATTTTATGTTTCGGCTTTAATCATCCTGGTTTCCACGCATCCAAGAGCTTATGTTCGACTGTGAACTTGCGGGAGCTTGACTGTTTCCATGTGTTGTGTTTTATTGCCAGTTTCCTGCCTGGCTAATGTGGATTTTATCAACTCGGTGTGTGATATTGATGTTTAAGAAAAAAAAAGACATTTCCTTTTTGCACACATTTCCAACCAGACGTCCTTGAAGCCGTTGCTGCTTCAGCTTTGGGTCTCTTGCACACATTCACGCCTCTGCGTAATATGCTTTTGGGGTAAAATAAATCACCACATGATCACACGCTCCTTCGCAGTCAACTCTTTGGCAAACCATCCAGCGATTTCAATGCGTTTCATAGACCTGGCTAGCGACGATAAAACAGCTATGCGCACTTCCCGCCCAAAAGTTCCAGGATTGTCGAGTGGACGAGGTGGGTAGACGGGACGTGCAGCTGGTAAAGCTTTCTGATGGATGGAGCATTTAAAACCTTTGGAATGGGAGTGAGGGAGGGGCAGACAGAGTGAGAAGGCGGCTAAATGTGGAAAACATGAGGATGCTGGCGCATTGGAACACGAGGGGGATCGAGCAATTGAGTAGATTTGACAGACCTCCGTCAAACTGGTATAATTACTCAACACCCCAAATTACATAGCCTCATTTAGTTGTACCCTATCATTTACCACTATCCACATAGCGTTCTTTGAACTTCTCCTTCACATCCCGCTCTCGCACTCTCCTTGCTTGATCTCATCTCTGTCCGCCTTCTTCTTCTTTTTAATCTCTCCAGTCTCCATCCGTCATTATATTTCCATTTACAGTTCTTCTCCGGCGTTCAAGTATTATGCTGTAGCGTGTTCGCATATGAATTCACGAGGAACATGTAGCATGTATCCGTGTGACGCACTCCGTAATTGCAGCGCCACAAGACACTCCGCAAACACATCTCAATAGGTTTGCCTTTTGAAGAAGAATATGACATCAGTTATGAGAAGTTGAGCTACATCCACATAGACGTCTCTTATGGCACAATTCCTCGATGTAACGTTCATTTGACTGGCACTGAAACAGAATCAGAACATTCAGATAGAGATCCTAAGTCATTTAATAAAAAGTGATGATTCATTTAGCCTCAAAGTCACTCAAGGAAATTAAATCGAGTACATATCCCAAGTGTGTTTCCTCAAACTCCGATATATATATACATACAGGGTGTTTAGTACAGTGTGATATTGAGACGTATGAGCTCAAGCACACATAATAGGCAAACACTAAGGCCTTGAGTGTAAAATAACAACCTCATTTGTAAGACACACAAGGAAGCTTTCTCTACTTTATAAATTCAATCTCCTCGAGGATTTGAGTTCTTGTTAGGGGAACATGTCTTAGCGTTAATCCCCACGACAGCAAAGAAAAGGGCCTTTCCAAAAACTCAGCCGCTTTCATTTCTGCGGGTATAGTGGAGCGAACCAGATGTTTGGAAATTGGGACCTAGCCTCGGTTTGGATCAGGCTCCATGTATACGTCTGTGGATTCCTTTGTTTGTATGTCCAAGTGTCTGTGCACATTCCTCTGTATGAATAGTTTGGAGTGTCTCAATGAGCAACTGCATTATTCCCCTTGAGTTGGCACTGGTAAGTGGTACATGTAAGTGGCAGAAGAAACACCGGAGGAAAATGCATATATCCAGTATCCCACTGCCTTCCTGTTTGGTTTTCCACGTGTAACTTTCTGATTGAGTTGAAACCTCTCCCCCGTGCTGCTTGCATTACTGACGTGCTTCCTTCTGCTTGGAGAAGAATGAACGTTTGAGGCACAAAATCCCGTTCCCTACAATTTGTGAGTGTTTGCATGACTCAAGACCTTTTGGATAGATCGGACAGGTCTGAGCTCAGTGTGCAATATCTCTGCTCTGGCAGCTCACTGATGATGTCATAAACCTGCTCCAGCCCCTCTTCATCATGGCTGACGTTTTCATAGCTGATGGGACATCGGGAGGGCCGAGGACCTCGACAGAAGTGGGAGATTCTATTACTGGTCTCGTAACTCCTCAGTCGGACACTCGCCCACAACCTTTTAGGGTGTAAACGGTTGGGCATAGCCCATCGGACGGCCATCTTTAGGAGGTCCCAATGAGCACATTCCTGCTTTTTGAGGTCGAGAAGTGTGCGCTCAGATGGCCATTGCGCTTATAATCGCCGGCATTCCCCCTGACAGATTGTCCCATGAATAGCCCACGAAAGCCATCAGTGGACTGATGCAGATGAGCAAAGAGGTAACAAGATGAGAAACGACAAGAGCAATTGAGAAGCGAACAAGACAGGGCTGTGATCAATAGAGAGTGCTGTCCATTTGGGTAATGGACAGGGGCATCATAAGTGGCCGGGGTCACAAGCGGATTCATTATCCTCTCCATCCTCATCTCTCGCCGCCACCGGCATCCGTCTGCGCGCATTCAGCTTTAAGAGGATGTACAGCGCCGGATCAATTTATACGCCCGCTATAGCCGGGCCGTGAGTCAGCTCCATTATCTCACCTATCAGCTCTTTTGTCTCATCTCTGCCATGTTAAGTGAATTAAAGCTGAAAGAGAAGATGGGGGGGATCAGGCGCTCGATGTGAGGAGTTGACACAACTAAAGTGACGTCCTCAAACGTAACAACAACAAACTTGATCTGCATGCCCCATTTGATTATTATCACTGAGCCCATCATAGTTCTGTTGCGCTCCCTCTTTGTCTGATCTGGAACGGGCATCCCTCCAGGCCGAGGCCTGCATAGCAGCGTCGCCTTGTGTTTTGAAGATGCAGGTTACGTTTCCAATCTCACAGCTGCAGAGTTTCCCAACCTTTGGAGCAATGCTTTTGAAGTGTGCATTGTGACGACCTGCCAGCTTCTCCATTTACCTCCATTGTCTGTCGTCTTCTGTCTCTATTCAGCCCGTCTTGCCTCTCAGTTTTCTTCTGCCTCTTTCCCTGCGGATTCACCTTACCGTTTTTGTCACCTTATTCTTGTCAGCTTTTTCTTCTCCGACTGACTTGCTTTTTGTCATCTGAAAGGATGATGTGTTAGGAACCGTCAACACCGTGATCATATGTTAACTTCTTACTATGGGCAAAGATTGCACATTAGCTTTTTGTGAATTTCTAAAGACCTGTTGAACAGAACCCATGTAGCACCGCCCCCCCCCCCCCCCCCCCCCCGCCCTCCTCATGATAAATGAAGTGACCACTATTGTGTTTATTTGACTTGGGTGATGTAATACAGCAATTTAATGACACCAATCCATCTTGCTAAGTTTCTAACTGATACGCTATTGTATGACCCCACCAAACAAAAGTCTTTTGAGGAGATACACCCTCTGAACAAAAGAATTGTGGCAAAAGACACAGGAAGTCCTGCCCTCAAAGGTCACGGAAGAGATATACAAGATTCAGGGGGGGTGCCAACATTCATGAACAACAATCGCCATTAACAACCACTAATGCAATATTTAGACAATTTGTTCTCAAACTATATGTTTGTCCTCGTCTTTAAGGGCGTTGAAGAAACAAAGATTGTAATTCTGCACCTAATGCAGGCCACTGACGTTTAAATAAACTAAGGCTTAGCTTTGTTACTAAACTAATGGCATGCAACATGTGGCAAGCACGACTCTTGATAAGATGCAAAAGCCTTTGTGCAGTGCACCCTCAGGCTGGCTTTTCACATGCCAAGGTAGGTTCCAGCTCAAAGTGTGTGTAAGCGTATGCGCAATCTGAATGAGTCTCATCTGCTTTTTATTGTCTTTCCAATCTTTTAAACTGTACTTTCCCGTACACATACAGTCTTTCTGTCGAGATGGTTATAAATGGCGGGGTGTGTGATGCCTGCAAGCTGTCATTAGGAAACCATTAGGAACATGCAGGCGAAGGACAAAACGAAACATAAAGGAACAGGGGGAGGAAACATGCAACCGAGATAGTCTCGGATCAGCCACACTACATCATCCTCCTCTTCCTCATTCATCCTTCCAGCCTCTGGCAGATAAGAGGTGCATGGCTAATGGCCACCACTGCTCTCTTTAACTGCCCCACCCCCTTCCCCACACTCGCCCCTCGGTGCTGCTGTCAGACAGAATAATATACAGTAAGGAAGGGCTGGAGGTGACCAGAGGGGAGGGGGTGAGATGGGGAGTGGAGACAGATGAGGAAAGAAACCTGGCAGAGAAAATAAATACTGAGATTAGAGGAGAGAAAAGAAGGTAGGATGAAATAAAGAAACTTTTTTCCCCTTTTCTTTAGTAGGACGCTCTTCTAATGTTGGGGTTTTCTCGGTTTCTCAGGCAGCAATTGATCAAATAATACATCAATAAACAGATACAAAGAATCTGAAGAGAATACAAAAAGGAACAGGGGGGTGGGCAAGGGAGTAAATAAAATAGCTTGCAGAATAGCTGTGTGCTGCTTGGACATGGGGTCGCCTAGCAACCAGGACCAGCTATGAATTTCTTTTTTTTTTTTTTTTCTCCTTTGATATCCTTTGTAAGGACAGAAGGAAAATACTGATTTGGAGACTTTGGTTTCATTCACTCGAGGCCATTTTATTCATTGTACAGTCAGTACATGGAACCTCTCATGTCAAACTGAATCTGACGAGGGTTTTTTGTCCTGGAGAAAAGAATTCAAATTGAAATCATTTTGCAGACAAGCATAATACCTTGATTGACTAAAATGTCACTTAACTTGGCGAATCACATTGTAACATTCTTGACTATCATTGTGTAGGAAAGAAAAACTGATTATTAAAACCGACGCCTGTACTTACCCTGAACTCTGAAAGTGTGCCGTGAAAAAAAAAAAAGATGACAAAAAAGCAAAACTTGAGCTAATGTCTCACATGCTAAAATTCTGTCATCCATTCCAAGAAGTCAATATTCAACTTCCAAGTTTGACGTAACAAACAAAGTTTGAATTCAAGTAGTTTTGTCAAAAAATATAATCATAGACGGCCTAACAGTTAGCAACAAAAGTCTGTAAAGTTCAAAGCAAGCAACATATTTTCAGACCCATAGGAGTAAATTACTAAGATAAACCTCCTCGCTTAGTTTCCTATTTTCCTGTCCCATCTTCAGCTATCCATTTCATTCCCTATTAGGTATTCCGCCTCACTCGACGGCAACAAACCAATCATTTCAAGTGTTGTGTTCCAATGCAAACCCGCTCAGCATCTCTCCAAGAACATGTCAACAAATGGCTCAACTTGGATATGCGCTTTTGTTGACGTGTCTGTATTTGTTTTTTTTGTTACAGCAGCTCGAGACATTTGTGTAATCCAAACTGAGAGTGAGCAAACTCGAACTGGGCACCACAAGCCCCGAGATCAGAGAAAAACCCATCTTGTATGTATGAGTGAGCTTGCGCGAGATCCCTCTGTGTGTTTTCCATCTCGTCTAGCCCGAGGGAGCCGTTGTGGATAGGAGCCGGACTCCGACGGAGTGGGGAAGTTTTATTCCGAAAGCGGCAGTTTATCAACACAAACGGCCATTTTCAAAGGAGTCGCAAAATAGTCTTCGTAGTATGTCATGTGTTGATGAAAATGTGTTGTCGGCATGCAGCAGACGGGATGGGAAGGAAGGCGTTGGAAGTGGTTAGAGATTGGATCATAACTCAAGAGTGACATGACGGCACCACCCAGAAATTCACAATCATCAAGGGACTCGACAAGGATAGGAGGACAGTGTGTGGCCGACAGCATGTTGCGTGTTTTTAAAATAGATCAAATGTCTTGTTAAGGAGACGTTAATTATAAATGACCACAAAGACACCAGAGAAAAAAATAATTATTTACTGCATCATTCTGATTCTTGCTAAAACCTGTTGAGCAAAGATAACGGCTTTCCACTTATTTCATTAAGATTGGCGGCTTTTATTTGTGGTTGTTTGGTGGTGGGGGGTTCTTGTATGAACATTGTTTGGATTTCAGTGCCCATCTATTTTTGGATATGCAGCAATCACGTCTTCCTCAGATGTCCCATGTTAGTGTTTTGAGGCGCTATCTTGATTGACCTGAAGATGAGAGAAGGGTGCATTCCTGAGTAACAGCCTGCCAGCTCTTGTTCTTGTTTACTGCAAACACACTCATGCCAATTACTTCATCTGCCGTTCCACTCTCAGCCGTGTAACTGGGAGCCAGTATGCCGCTTGGGGCTTGTTTCAAAGTTTGAGTTGAGCTGTCGTCTGGTCTTGAGTCTTATTCTTGCATATCCAAGAAATTATTGAAGCGGTGATGAAACACGGCTTGTAACAAGGAAAGAAACGCACACCTGTCATCTGCCACTAGCGTACACATGCAAGAACTCGTGTCAGTTCGTCACTAATCAGCTGCCCCAAGGACACAACTACCTATTTACCCATCCACGCCGCACACCAAAGACTCAACCTGGCTTCCAGCTGGCTTCGCAGGTCTGTTGTGTGTATTTGGATATCGTATTAGTCGTCCTGGCAGACGTGACAGCTCGCCGGAGGGCATGACAAAAAAGGTGCACATTGTTTGAGATGAGCAGAGCGAGAGCGAGCGATAGAGAAGGCGAGTCGACATGAAAAGGCAGACGGATGAGGGTGACAGATTTCTTTAAGATGTGGCGCATGCGGGCAGCCTGCTCTCCAGGCATCTGGGTGACGCTTGATCCAACTTGATGATGCACAGTGAGGGATCTGCAACATATCAGCCAATGGCTGTCTGACCTGCTCAATGTGTGTGGGGGGGTGAGAGCGAGGTGGGTGGGTTAACAGCCCCCGGCAATGAGTCGGTATACTGGCAAGATGGTGAGAGGACACTTGGGATATTTGTTTATTTATTTTCTCCCGTATGCCGTATCCTCTGCAATGCTACTATGACTCGGCGCAATGAGGCGTAAGGTGAACGCTCCATCAAGTTACTGAGGACGAACAGCGAGTTGGTCCTTGAGAGCACACTGCTCCAGTTTCCGGCTTGTCTGGAATTTTAAAAAGGCTCAGAGATGAAAATGTTTGAGGTGTTTTTCTGTAGAATTGAGGAGAAAAAGACGACAAAAAGTTTGGCCATGCATTACAATTCACAATACTGGACATGTGTGAGTTCATGTGTAAACTCCTGCACAAGTTAGAAAACATGCAGGTTCTGAGATTAAAAAATATTTTTTATTAAAACACAATATTCTGTCATAAATTTAAAAGCCTTCAGGGCAGGGATTTGAAGTAAATTATTGACAGTGATATCCTGATGTCTTGTAATTAACCCCCAATACGTACAGTATACGAACCTGCGGATTTGTCCACAGATGAAATCTACTTGGAACTCTTCCCTCCGAGTGAAAAGCGCTGCCTCACTAGCTGCTTTGAACACAGCCACGCAGTTTAGCATAATCTGCTGTGACAATATGGAGCTTTTTAAATCCAGTCAGGATTTGACAATTAAACCATCAAGTGTGACAGGGCTGTTTCATGCATTGCTTAATATTATCCTCAGCAGATTCATCCCGTAACGGAATTATTTTTTATTTCACAGCCACTTTGTATATAGGTTTAAGGAATCCCCGCAGTGATGACAAAGATTTCTCATGCATGTCAGAGGCTTGCGATCATCAGAACCACTAAATGAAATTCCCCTTTGACAAAATGGAATTCCCCTGTAACTAAATTAAATTACCCTGTATCCAATCACAATCTGATACAGAAAACACAAAACTGTTTGAGGGTGAGATAAGCTATCTTTTTGGACTGAGTCGTCACTAATTAAGACAATTTTAAGATAACCAATGGCGCTAAAGATTAATTGATTTTTTTTTTATTGATGTGAGTTAATTTGATTGATTAATTGTTGATTAATTGATTTATTTTGACACCTCTACTCTGGATTAGATCCTTTACAAGCAAGGACGAGATTGTGTAAATGTGTACACCTTGGCCTCTAATGATGAGTAATTTGATTTTGAAAGCAATCACATTAAAGGTGCAACACTCCAAGTGTAAATGAAAACTGAAAACTGTCTCCTAGCTACTATCTCTCCATCTAATTTTTTTTTTCTTCATTAAATGGGTGAATCAGATTCTAATTAGCCCGTCAGCAAACTGTCACTCACTGGCCGGTGAGGGAACGTGAACATAAATCGGACAGTATTACTCCTATGTGTGTGTGGGTTCTCGCCTGATAGCGTTTGCTCTCATTCTTGTCCCGTGGGGCGAGATAGAAATCTCTGGTAATTACTTTGGTTGCACCAGGAACAAAGTTGAGAGCAGAAAGGAAGCTGACAAAAACCAATCAGGGGTTTTGATGAACGCCTCATGACATATAAAACTATCTGTAATTTGGAAGCAGTTTCACAGTTGCAGCTTGTTAATAATGACACTTTGCATTTCTGAATATTATCGTATATTATTATATTAACAACTCCTGTGACTCTTTCGACACAATCGGGACATTTCACTCTCATTCCAGTCCTGCGCAGTGATCATTTTTATTCTGTCATTCAGCATCGCATGATGAGCATGAGTTCAGTTTATTTGCCATGTCAACACGTTTGTGTGCTCGCATTCTGAAACCAGCGGCGCTTTTCCCCCGACCAAACTCAATTTGAATTAGTTGAATTGCTGTAAAACACTCCAGGAATGACAGTCCTTCTCGGAGAAATAGCTTCTCGTTAGAATTACAGCCCAGCGGAGCAGAACAAGCCAAGGTTTCCCCATCAACAACGCTCGTGCGGAATGTCAATGTCGCTCATTTCTTATTCGGAGCCGAACGCAGGCTACTTGGCTGTAGACCGACCAAAGACTTGTTTCGGCGCCTATTGGAAATTGCATTCACCTCCTTGTTGCGTGCCAGCCTGTAAAAGTTTTAATTGGGTAAGGAGGAAAGAGGAGCTGTGTTGTTTCTGAATGTCCGTTATGTGGGAATCGCAATTTGGTTGTACTGGCAACAAAGACATTCCTGCATAATGTTCACTTTGGCATGTTAGCACGAAAACATCGGCCAGAAACACTCTTGCAAATGTTTGGAAGTTTGCATGTGACGAGGGAATCACGTTTCACACTCAACCTGAACAAACAGCTTTGGTCAGTTTCATCAAGTCTTGAGCTCATTATTCAGGAAAACAAAAGTCTTTGGCAATTTATAGCTTTAGATGTTAATTTTGTATATTTGCTTCTCTTATTTCACTTCCACAAGCCAAGCCTGGCTGAAACTCATTCCAGCATACCGGGTAGATTAGTTTTAGTTGTCTCCAATTCTCAAACTTTTGTACATTGTATGATGGAGCTTTGTAAGGCTATAACAATAAAATTGTCGTCCAATAAAGTGTTAGACGAAGCATGGGAAACTTTTGTCTTTCCGCCCTTCATAGAGAAATGACATCAGCCTTTGTAAGCCCCACATTTATGGCTCCTGAGAGTATGTTTGTTTATTATGCTGTTGCCCAGGTTACATTTTATCAAGACGGAATCATGAGTAATTCGAGATGAGCAATGCTGATTTAGCTCGTTTTAGTGATTGTTGAAATACAATGTGCCATTCAGGTCCTGTAGGGAAACAGAGCCTTATTTGTTTTTTTTAGTATCCACTGGTAGTGTGTGCTGATAGTCAAAATCAACGCACCACATCTGGCCACTGTTATTTGGGCCGTTAGACTTCAAAATGAGAAGGATACCTTTTGGCGTACGCTCGACAGTCTCCATAGCTGTCAAGTCTGAATGGCTTCAAACGTGCGCACTTGATGATATAATGGCCGTCACTGTTTATGTTTTCCAAGCAATTTATAAGGTCAATTAGTTGAAATAGGGAGCAGTCTCAGGTTAACCCGAATTTGATGGGGACGTATGTGGAGAACCATGTATGGGAATTTACTTGAAAGACATTTTGAGACTCTATTGCAGTGTAGTCTTGGGATTCATATGATTCACCAGCAGATGTGTTCTCGTCATTATAGACCTGAGGGATGGGCATGATAAATTCATCGTTAAGAAATATTTCCAATATTTAATGAAGAGGTTTTGTCAAATACAGTATGGTGCAGCCTTCAAAAAATCTCATCCACTGTTTGTGTATCATCATGAGGGTCCCTGTGTTGTTACATAAACCTTTGCAGAATCAAAGTCCCCCATCAATCATGGCCAGATTAGCTGACACCCCTCTCCTTCCCACACTGCCTGCCTGCTGGCACTGACTTACAAGTGGGGTCTCGAAAAACTACATACGCACTTGCCCGAGCAAGAAAAAAAAATTGAATACAAGGTCTCTCTCCTAGCTTGCGCATCCACCTCCCTTTGCTTATTTTATCTCTCTGTCTTGGTTTGCACTCCCCTGCTAACTCAGTATTTCTTTTTCTGCTCACTGGCTGTATGAGTCTGTTTTCATTTATATGACTTCTTGCGGCATATAAATGTGCACTTATACGATCCGGCCTTGGGGTGCAAGTATTTCACTGATTGCTGTGACTCCCCCCCCCCCTGTGGGGTGGCTCTTGGCCCACTGTGCTGCGTATCAAAGCTGATCAAATCAGCAGTGCAGGGGTGGATCCCTGGTGACAGACGGCAGCTTTAGATTGCTTGGGTCTGCTCTTGACCGCTGACCAATGCAGCTTGGTAGTCCTGCCCACTCAGGAGGGAGGACTAATTATTATACACAGAATGATAGAATGTAAAAGATGGAGGTGTTTAAAGTACATAATTGAAGTGAAACCACTCAGGGTGCATTAAGGGCCAGGTGAAAGGTTAATGTTTTTTGTTGTCAAATATGACCCTGATGAGCATGTATGGAAAGGTGGATTTTGTTAAGTGTCACATCCAGACAGCTAGCAAGCTTGTCATCATTAGAACTGAGTTTAGAATTAACTCAACGCAGTAGTGGTTTAGTCAGTAATTCTTTGCCGGAGAAGCATTGTAAGCAAAAACGCTTCTGCGCTTCAGTGCTCTGGCCCTCCATTGCTCCTCCGCAGTCGCTCAATGGTGATAAACATTTAATGAAATCCGAAAAGTTACCTTGGGGAGCTCATGTGATAACTTTGTCTCTGCGTGTTTGCGATGGGTTTGATGCCGGTATTTGTCATCCTAATTTGCTCCATCGTGAGTGGATTTGTGCTCAATCACAGCACCTTTAATTGGCTTTGTTGCCAGCCTATCGAAAAGCTCATGAAAGCTCTTTAAAGCCGATTGGACGATTGTCCGCAAAGCTTTGTCCGCTTTCTTTTATTTTGTTTCTGTTGGCCCTGGATGGACTTTGGGTAGTTCACACACAAGTGGCCACCATTCCTAAATTCACTCCTGGCATGAGAATGCAATGTTTGGTGAACATTTGCAATCACATCCCCATCTCCTTAACATAATCAGTCATTTGTGTATCTTATTCTAATGAAAATTAAATCAAGATAAAGTCACGTCTCCTTCCATCCATTTTCTACAATTATACTTGTAATACCCACAAAACCTCACAATGTCTGATTAACTCAACCTCGGTGCACATCAATTCACAAAGTATCTTTAATTTTTGTTTGTTTAGTTCACGAGAAATCACCTGGCACATGCTCAAGCTGGAGCCAAAGCATAATTTTCGAGCTCTAATAGGCAAAGTGAAATGGCTGACGCATACTGTCCAATTCGGCTAGCCTGTTGCGGTCCTCTCATAGAGTGGCAAAAATGCGGATAACCAGTGTTCAAAAGTTTAATTTCTTCATTAAAGTCTTGAGTGCGCGCCTCGCAATCATCTCTGTGGGGAAGGAGGTCATTGAGAGATATTGAATGCTTCAATAATGTCGAGCTCTGTTGGGCCGTGTAGCGTAAACAAGGCCATTCATTCTGTAATATCCCCGCACAGTAGGTTGCTTTCAGTAGCATGAACCAAAGAAGGGTCC
Organism: Syngnathus acus; assembly: GCF_901709675.1. NCBI lineage: Eukaryota > Metazoa > Chordata > Actinopteri > Syngnathiformes > Syngnathidae > Syngnathus > Syngnathus acus. Next base: position 6,595,809 of record NC_051094.1, read on the forward strand.
AATACACACACACACGTTAGCTAAAATTTGCAGACCACACAAGGCAAAGAAACTACTACAGCCTTTTCTCAATTAATAGAGTGTGAAGGGATTACGCTAATTCAATCCATAACTATGGGGCTCAGTGACTCACTTATTCTACAGGTGTACGTGCTTGTTTATCTTTTTTTGCATGGCACTGCACACATGTAGGTGAATGGCTACAGTGCAACAGGGTAAACCTACCAATCCCTTTGTGCCCTAGGCAAACATTTCAGACAGGTTTTGCTAATCCTCCTTCTCAATCTTGAGAGGAAAAGCGAAGGAGTATCACTATAGAAAATGCCTGGATGGAATATCGCTCACAATGTGGGAAATAAATGCAAGTCAAATGACTCAGTGTGATTTGACAGATGAAGATGTAAAAGAAGTAGAAGGATTGGGATGAGGAAAGCCAGGGGGAGTGGGGGATTTCTGCTATCAAGGGCCAATCCAGGCTTTTTCTTTGTTAATGATCACTGGCAAGAAATTCATGCATTCAAAAGCTCCAGCTTTATGAAAAAGTCCATCGCCTGCCCCTCTCTGTTCTCGCTGTCAATTATCCAGATTGAGAGATGCAGGAGAATAATAGCTTTTATTCCTCTGCAGAATACAAATTGGAGGTGGGGGGGAGGGTCTATGTAAATATTGCCAGATTTCTTAGCAATTTCTTAAAGTAGCTAAGTGTAACCTTCCATTTTTGTTTCTGATTGCTTAACGATTCTCTCGGCGGCTCAAATGCAAAAGCGGTCACGCTCGCTTCAACACACTGTAAAATCTTGTCGACGGCATCACTCCAAATCTTATCCGGATGATTTTGTAAACAAAACTGCAGGTTTCTTCCCCAAACATTTGTGCCCACTTGTCACACAACACAACCAGCTAACAGATTATCACGTAGCGTTCCCGGAGGCTGCCGGGGGCTTAAGAGGAGCCAAGGATGAATTGAACGCGACGAGCCAAAGATTAGATGGATGATGCAGATGGTTGTGGTGCCACAACCCGTGCTACCCCCAGAAGGATACTTGTCTGTTTTCCTCCCTGTCACCCTCATCTTTTTTTCCCCACCCTCATCTGCGTTTATAAAGGATGGGAAAACAGGAGCTGTGTTACGCACGTTTTACACGGATCAACACCGGCAACTTCCCCCAAACAGATATGTTGGAAGCAATGCAGACATGTGTGGGACTTTATGAGCTATGCAATAAAAGATAGTTTCAGCTGTCTGTCATTCTGTCCCGTCCCATAGTGGCAATAAGCACACAACTGTTCATTTTCTACCCCTTTAAACCAACAATATGTATTAAATTTGACTTTAAAATAACAGCTTCACAATTACAATACACTGAAAAGTAATAAAGAGTGCAGCATCTCTATTGTTGTCTTAGCATCTCAGGTTCATCTACTTTTGTGGTTTGTGGACCAGCCAGGACACATCTTATGTTAGTGGTGCTCTAAGTCATCAGCCAGCGATCGTAACTGGGTGATTTTTGTGGAAAATCACACGTCGATCATGTTGATCAATTCCTTTCATTGCCGATCAGAAAGAAAATCACCCGCGGATAACACTTGGCAGCCTGCAGCCAATCAGAGACACTGCATAGGAAATTCAGAGATCTTTTTTTTTTTAAATCTGATGATATTATAAAAATAATGATGATTAAAAATAATTGAAAATCATTATCGTTAATATTTACTCATGGTCCTGCCAGTATTTATATAACATAGATTACCACATAATGCTGTTTAATCGTGATTATACTCATCTTTTCTATTGTATTAGCCGGATTATACAAAAGACAGACTGATGTTTAATGTATCTAATGGAGGTTTGCAGCTTTAATTTATTTCATTTTAGGGAAAAGCACCGTCATTTCACATAGATGACATTTAGCTCTTAACTGAGCTTTTCCGATTGTACTCAAATTACAAGTACTCTAATACTGTATTAGAAAATCAAATTGCAATCCTTGAAAAGGAACAGAGAGTATAAAATATAGAGTCACAACTGAAAATGTCAAGCATGTTTGTTAATGACCAGACCGCCTCCATTGAGGTCAAAAGCTCGGCAAGGTAATTAGACGAGGACGCATCTCGCCTGTTGCTGTCAGTGCACTTAATCAGGACGCAAATTTAATGCACACTGACAATAAGATGCGTGCATGTGTGCGTGCTTTTAGGCAAAAGTCTGAATATTTCAACTCGCTGCTCTGTATTTGTGGGGGTGCAGTGTTTTTACTAGTCTGGATCCCGTGAATAGAATATCACTGGAGGCCCCATCGCTCCAATGTTTCAAACCGACAATACTTATTCTCGAACCCCTTTCACTCGTGGGCCCTTTGAATCGTCATCAATTTCTCTCACTTAGGGCCCCCCCTCTCTGGTCCCACCATGAAGGAGGTCACACGTTGTGTTAAATTGCCACCTTAATGTGAGCAAAGGCACCACACAGGCGCTTTCAAGTCTTTTCCTCTCACTGTAATCTACTCTTCATTGTTTAAAAGTGATCCTTTGGGAAATACACTTGACCGCCCAATATTTCTTGATTCAGTTTATCCCGCACAAGCTCATACTGTAGATGGCCAACAGATAATAGTTGTCCTTTATGTATGAGGTAACCCCCCCCCACCCTTTCACCCGTGCATCTGTCTCATTTCCTCCCCTTGGTCGCTCTCGTGTGGCGCCAAACAACAAGCTGGGAGGAAGCGATCTGGACGGGGGGGGCACAGGAGGACGTGTGGTCGTAGTCGAGCAGTGATCGTTTTCTCCTGCTGCGCTGTGGCTACTCAAATGACTACATGCTCTTTGTGTCTTACATGGTGTTAAAGTATGAGATGTTTTCAAGGCGCTTTGTTTTGGGTGGCTTATGCCGTTGGCGTCTCGCTCACCCTTTGATTCCTTGCCCTGATTTGGGACTTCACCACTCGCGACCAGCTGAACCTATCCAATTAGTCTGACCTAAATAGGCAGGAAGCACTTAATCATTTTTCAAATTATACTCCCACTGGTAGCTAGCCCAGCTAGAGTTGCAATAATACAGGTATGTTTCCTCATATAGAAGTGAGCGATAGTTCATAAACAACAGAAGCTATTTTAAACATTCGCTGGGATCGACAAAGAGACTGACACAATTTATCCTGTAAGGTAAATAAGGCCACCAACCTTTGCCAGAAGTTTGCCATGTCCCAACATAACTTTGAGAAAGTTTCTCAAACATTTGTGATCTTGAACAAACCCAGACTTGAACACGCCTTTTGCTACCAACAGTCGTAAATGTTAGTCCCTCAGTGTGATTTAAGGTTTTGTGATGATGACAATTTGATTCTGGAAGTAAAAGATTCAGTTTCCATTATTCTTTTTTATGGGAACTTTTTTTAATTCAGACATGCTGGACTTACCATCATGCTATAACTGAAAGTCAATTGCTTTGTGGGATATTTCTAAATACGTACCCACCGCAGCTTTTTTTTTATTATTGTTATTTTGGTCTCACATCTTTAACGTCTGCTGTTGTGCTTCTGACAGATTTATTGTAGATTTCTAAGTAGGCTGCACCCCTTACTCTCGCCCCCCCAGACAACACCCATACCCTTTTCCCTCTGTCATTCCACTTCACTTTCCGTTGGTCTTTATTTGCCTCTGCTTTTTACTCCATCTCGACTTCCTCTGCCTCTTTCTCTTCTCTAATCCTATTCATGAGAGGTGCACACTCCATCATTCTGTCTCCCTATATCTCTGTCTGCCCTTCATTTTCTCCACACCTCTCTGCATCGTAGAGAGCAAGTCGAGGAGAGGGGCAGTGAGGAAGAACGAAAGAGAGCTGGGGGTAGGGAGAGATGGGCAGATTAGGTGACAGTGATAAGCGATCGATCTCAAGGCCAAAGCGGTCCTGGGAGGATCGCACCAGTCCCCGCTACCTTGCATTCTTACCTCAACCCTCCTTTAAGTCCTTCCTTCCTTCCTTCCTTCCTTCCTTCCTTCCTTCCTTCCTTCCTTCCTTCCTTCCTTCCTTCCTTCCTTCCTTCCTTCCTTCCTTCCTTCCTTCCTTCCTTCCTTCCTTCCTAACCTGTGTTCTGACAAGGGTTGATTAGGGAACCACTTTGGCTGCACTCGCGCATGTAAGTGTGTGGAGGTGTATGCACGGTTTTGCCTGTCCGCCCGCTCGGTTGACGGCTCATGAAGGATTGCTCCCCAGGGCATCCCTCAACGGCTTTTAGTGGTTTTCGATCACATGCGAGCAAGCAAACACATACGCAACAGAAAAGCACTTGATTAGATCGGACCTTCATGCATGTTTGAGCATTGTTTGTGGATGTAGATGTGCACTGCCAGGACCTTTGTTTGGTAAATTTACACATTTGAATGAAAGCCAATGCGCGAGCCAATTCAAAAACTGCCATTAGAAAAAAAATTCTGAGGTTGTTATACATGCTAAATGTATGTAACAAATGTAAATGACTCCACTTTCTTGCAGCAGTGCAATTTTCTTGCTGTCCTCAGTCATCGTCATCAAAACAGTTTCCTGTCATTGTTGATTGCCAACTTGAGGCTCTCATTGTTTTTTTTGTTTTTGCACTTTTCAGTATTATTTTGCAGTGTAAAATTCTGCAAGTATCTTGGCCCAGTAAAGGCTCATAAACACGGATATAAGTACTATTGTTGTGTACTCTGGATTGACCCACCTTTGTCCATCCACGTCATCATCCTACTTTCCCTAAAAGTGTGTCCGGGGCAGCAAACAGCCCTAACGAGCTTGTCTATTGATTAAATGATGCTTTTTGTGCTGGATTCCCTGAATGGATCTTAAGTCACTTGTATGGAGGCCGGGATGATGACGACGATCACAAGAGGAGCACTTAAGAATCTTAAGTTAAGATTCTTGATGTTCACGGCCAAGATCAATTTGGAAGCCGGTGTCGTTTTTAGATATTTTGGGTGCCCTTAGAGTCTATGATGTTGAAAGTCAATCAACTGGATGGCACTTGATGATTTGTTTTGACTCGTTTGTCTAAATTATTATGCATGTTTATTTGCTCCCATGTGTTTATGCACGCGTGTTGCTATGCCCACCGGCCCGCTGGTTTAATTTATGTCCAACCGACTGTGACCGAGAGGCATGTGGACATATTTCCCACAATTCCTTTCACCAAATCCCAAATGCACTTCCTTCCCTGAGTGAGCAGCTTTCTCCTCATAAATAATCTTCTCCAGCCAATGATGTTCTCTGATGTTTATTCATAACACCTCATCTTCGAATATTCCTTATTAAATTTCATTTCATCTGGAGATGGATTGTGGTGTTTGTGTGTTCAACAGGGGCTGTCAACAGCTCGACTTGGCAAGCTTCAACATTGGTAGTATTTTGCTGGACATTGATTGCTTCTGGCATCACTTTGATCCATTGTCTAGTGTCAGATTTGCTTAAACAAGATTTTACTCTGTGGTTTTCCTCCGTCTCCTTTCCTGAGCTGCCGCAAGTTGTCATCCCAGCTCAACAGTACTACAACCAGCAAAGTCTGAAACTGATATTGAAGCCGAGCCCCTCGTGCTTATGCCACATGCTGATGTGCTGAACTTCAGAGATGGTCACGTAGATAGTCTGGTGTTTTTTATAATCACGTTTCTTTCCGTCCCACCCTTGCTTTTCATGAAATGTTCATGTTTTGTTTTCATGGCGGCAATAAAAGCTTAGTCTTAGATAATGTCGTGTCTATCCTGAAGTGTGGAAAAAAGAAATAAGAAACGCTGCCTGATGTTTCTTTTGCCTGGAAGGGAAACAAAAGGTCAGCGGTATTTACGGGCATTGGCGTGTTTATCTGGCCGCTTGAAGGCTGAGTTTTCCGAGGAATAACAAGGTGGGGAGATATGACGGAAGCTCTCGGCAGCTTCTTGATGTTGAAAAGTGTAAAGCTTACGGAATGAAGTTGGATTTGCTGCTTGGAATTAATTTGTTGAGTTTGAAATGACCCATGACACATTTAAGGAGGTGTGGAGAAGCACTGCTCGGAATGGAACCTCTTAGACACAAATGGAGATCTTGGGCCGCTCTTGTTGAAGGGGCCCCTGCTGTGTCATGAGAGGGACATCAATGCCAGGCGCTTCATCTTTCAACACACCGGCTGAGAAAGTGATGAGAGACACATAAAGATGAAGTGATGGACAGGATAATTATTCAGATGATTGGCAAGTCCAGCTGTATGCTATTAGTGAAACCTAGAAAATCACAACACACTCAGAAATGCTAAAAGTGTCTTTATTAAATAATTGAATTGATATATAATATAGAAATTTCAGAACACTGTGTAAATTTGTACCCTATAGTTGCTCAGAGCAACATTCAGAACCACTCAGTCATTGTTGTCCAGGACCAGACACTTGAAGAGGACTTAGTTTTTCCCATTCGATTATTTTATATTTAAGGCGTATGTTTTCAAACAAATATTTTCTGCAATTATAACTTTACTATTGCTTCAGTGTATGTAGGTCATATACCAAGTCATTCCAATCGGGTTGCATTAGGAACGGAACTCTGTCATATACCAATGTGTCTTAAATGTGCACTTTGTTGGCTTAACAAACAGACTGTGGTTTGCCTATATTTTTTTTAAACAATAATATTTTGAGAAGCTTAAAAAAAATAGCAACAACACAGTTTCACATAAACCCGACAAATTGTAGAATGCCTGCTCACCGTATAGTCGTATAAAGACCTCGTTTTGCAGTAGCAATGGCAGACAGCTCAGGTCAGAGGATGAGATGAAGAAGACAGCTGCGTCCGAGCCAGTGTCCGAGGATGGATGAACTAAAAGGATGGGCAGCATTCTCCAAGTGCTCTAACTTTAGAACACACATGTCGGTAAAAGTCCCAAAACCTGTCCTGAGCGTGTCAACACATGCTTTCATACCCCCGCCCCCCTTTTGTGTGCACATCTCTCTGTTTGCCCAACCCGGCAAGCGCTCATAACTAAACAGCACAAGAAGGGGCCACAATCATTGCCTAATATAACAAATCCTTCCACTTGTTGATGTTTCATTTTCTTTCCAGAAGCTTCTTGTGTCAATTTCCTGCCCTGACTGTCGAGTTCAAAGGTTCACGAACTCACAGTTGGAAGTGTGAAGAGCGTGTAACAGATTCGACCCGCAGACCTTATTTCAGAGCCAAAAAACCTTCTGTCTTACCTCCTCAGGGAAAATTCAACCAGGTCAATTAGTTTGAATAGAGCAATTTAATTATCAGACATTTTACAGAGGAACAGATTTTGAATGTTAACGTGTGTGTGTGTGTGTGTGTTTCGCTTTCTGTTTCTTGCCGAAGATTGGATAGCTTTTTAGTTCACGGCAGGTCCTTGGTTTGGTGATTTATGCAGTTTCAAAGTTAAGAACGAATGAACTAGTTTGCTCTGTAGCGTATCAATGCATCATCATTCCGCATAAGCAGCCACGCTCAGTTTTTAGTGTATTAACTGGACACAAATCTCTACTAAGATGACAGAGCTCCTGCAGGAAAAAAGTAGCTCTTTTAAGCGCCACTCATTTAGAAGCAAAACCTTAAATGCACATGTGAAGTGGCCTCTTCAAAGCATTTAGCCTCTTGGTGCAAAACTGCCCACCTTTTCGCTCTCACGCAGGTTTTTTCTAGTTTTGAGTAAATTAAGCTTAAAAGAAGAAATGCCAGAAGACATCATGGGGTTTCCTAACTCCTTTTTTCATGTTTTAAAAAAAAAAATCCAAATAAATTATTCCTATGTACTGGCAGGTGACTTTAAGTACGTAATCAAGTCCTTATTGAATAATTTTATTTTTTAAGACGATTTTTGTTGTGTATGCATTCTTTGTTGTGTGCTTGTGTGTGTGTGCCTACAAGTCTTAATCTAGTTATTTCCTACTCCCAAATTCACCTTCTTCAGGTTAAGGTCGAACAAAATGCTGTAGACACGAGGGTGTCTTTTTCAGACAGCTTCCTTTATTGGTTTAGTATTGAATTATTGTTCCCATGTTTGGCACGGTGCAGTGAGGATACTGCTTTTTTTTTTCTCTTAAAACTTTCTGACCCCAACCACGTCTTAACAAAGCAGCCCTTTGTATGTTATTTCTCGTGACCAGGGCTGTCTGTATGTTGCTATTGTACACGGCCTGTGGAGAATAAATACAAACACGAGCAAGGCCTCATACATAGAAGACAACCACATTGAGAGCAGCACAAGGATAACTGCAATCTGGCCCTGAACTGTGCAAATTAATTTGAGTGGAATAACCATGCACGTGATGTACAACATTGAGAATTGTATGTACGTTGTGTATGTTCTTGCATGCCCACGTCGATATTATCAAGTGACCTTTGCCGCCCAATAGAATGCAGGCACTATCCGCAATAAGACATGCAGTCAAAGTACCCGACACACCACTTAACCCCCCTCCTGGAACCTTGACAGCTTCTCCATGGGAGGCTGACCCAGAAGGTCCTGTAAGATGCTTCGTTGATACCAAGCACACACACACGAATCCGACCTCCCACCCTCCACATGTAGCGTGGCACGCATAACTTTTTGACAGTCATGAGGTATGGGATCACCACTGACAAAAGCTCTGCTGTCCCATCTGGAGTTACAGCGCTCGCCTTGTCATCCTGAGCGGCCTCACTATGTCTTCCTGCCTTCATAAATCACGGCAAAGACACGTGCATTTGTGCATTAGCACTCATTAAATAAATGCAGACCTACTTAGTCCAGGACAGGGTGTTAAAAAGCAGGAAGCCAAGCAGACTCAAGGTCGTAAAATATTCATCCTTGTGTGTGTCTCTTTTGTATTACCTAACAAAAAAAGGGGTCGTAATTTCAAAGTTACCCAATCAAAAGCGGGCATGGTGACCTTTGTAAAGTGTTCCTAATGATGTGACCAGAGAGACACATCCTTAGCGATTGTTCTGAGAGAATTTCTGACTCGTATTTTACAAAGCCAAGACTCAGATATGCCACAAAGTAGTTGTGACATCCGTGACGTCTCGAAACGATCCTAAAATATGCCCAATCCTCTCTTCACTTTGTTGAAAAATGTAAACTTCAAAATCTGTCAAGTGAGGTGAAAGGCGCCCGTGTGATCTGATTGTGATGGCACTCTCACTATTCCGACGAAACTATCCATTATTTGTTATTTTGGGGAGGGATATATTTCAGACTTTGCAAGGTGGTGGGCGGACAGCTATCAGGAAATACTGCTGTTTTTATGTCATGTGACGGGCACGTCAAGCCTGCCTACCAAGGTGCGTAAACTATGCTCCGACCGAGACGATGTGCAGTTTAGCAGATAATGGGAGGGTAAGCGTGACATGATGTTGTAAAATATTGTCATCACTGGATGGCAGCAGACAAGCCAATGGCTCAGGAAAACTAAACTCTGAAATCATAACCGTAGATCCTGCCAGGTACTCATTTTCACTAGGGTGCTTTTCTCCGATATGCAGTGGAAACATTTCAAGTTGAATGCCGCTGACGTTTTGATTTCAGACAATATTTGGACAAGTATTTATTCATAATTATAGTTGGCTTTTTCTTGGGGATTTGTTTTTCGGTCTTTTCAAAAAATTCACTTTAAAAGCCTTGGTTTTACTCGCTCTTACTTTTTATCATTGCTACTCCTTACACACAACAATAGATTATTTCTATTATTTCTTTTCGAAAAATGTGTTCTATAATTGTAGTAAATGAGTATCCGCTGTGAATTTATTTAACCGAATAGCTGGCGGTAATTAATAATTACATGATTAAAATATAAACTGCAACCTCTTCTTTTTTATTAAAAGAGTGAAAAGCAGATAAGTTTTCATTTGTATTTATCCAATCCTCTCATGAGATCAGCTATTTATCCAGGACAAATTCCGCCACCTAAGTATCTGTATATATTTTAATGATCATTTAGCACTCTGTTGGCGTGTGCAAGCCTCACCCTTGTATACTGGCAGCTGCTTTTGAACTGTGAAAGGGTCGTGACTTTATGAAATCAGTGACATTCTACTGTCCAGAAACAGCTCCATGGAAACCCACCTTGAAGGTCAGCGTGTCTTTGTCTGCGAGCATGTAAAGTCTATGGTTAAGGGGGATGCCATTATGTGTCAATGCATACGTGACAAGCGCATGTGTATGTCATTGACCATCACTTCTTTATCGCAATATTCTGCAGTTTTCAGAACATATAAAGCCTTTTTTTTTTTTGGTCCAGCTCTTCACATTTTGATCTGAGGAGCAGATAGTGTCAGGGGCTGGCATTCAAACAACTTTCTACAAGAAAAGTGTCTTAACTGAGCGCTATAGAAGTATTTTTCAGTAATCTAAGACTAAACTACAGAGAGCGAGAGAGGCTTCATAGTATGCGGATGATGTAAGTCTACTTAGTGCCGCTCCTGTATTATTTATACAAGTGCAGCACTTCACAAGCCAAACACATCAATTTAAAAGACAATGAGCACTTTTTCCACTTTCAAAAAGGCTATTTTTAAAGGTCTAGAGCGAGTACTCAAGAATATATAGTTGCTGGACATTCCATTAAGTACAATCTACTACAATTCCACACAATAGTGGATATCTCAGTCATATATATTTTTATACAGAATTTTTTTTAAGCATCATATCAATATTTTACAGCAGAGGCGTAGCCAAGCCGGGGCGAGCCGGGGCGGCGCCCCGGTTAGGACTCCCTGCGCCCCGGTTGAAAAAAATCGAGCTTTTTCGATTCTTCATTTTCATGCCGTTTTTTTCTTTCGGTCTTGCGCGAATGTGCTTGCGCTATTCTATGTGCGCGATGTTATCCATTCACCGTTTGCCTCCCGGACCCGGATGTTGTTTTAGCGATCAGCGAACGGCGTGGGTGATGTTCGATTTTTTTTCCTGTGGGCGTGCGCCCCTACTGGAAAAATACCTGGCTACGCCTCTGTTTTACAGATTCCATACACTTGTTTAATACTTCATAGGGTTTGTCAAAAAGTCTAAAAAAGTGTAAAATGGCTCCACTTTGATTGACAGTTACTGAGGTATTCTTTTTAAAAACTGGGGTTTTGTCACTGCATGATACGGATCCCTCATATTTCGAAAATTGTAAAGTTTTGAAGTACTATTTGCGAGTCACTCACTCCATTGTTTCAGCAGAGATGTGTAACTTTGCCAATGCTTCAACTGGGAGAGGCTTCTGTGTTCTTAATTGTCCCCTCCCAATTTGTCTCCAATGCAATTGACTATTAATTGACACTAAGGGACTGTCCGTGAGCATGCATACAATGAATGAAGCACACGTCTCCTCTCATCCCAGTACACATTGTACAGTATTTACAGAGGCATTGAAGTGGCTTTGGGGAGGCTATAATTCACAAGGATGGCCCCGGGGGCTGACAGGATGTTGCAGGAGGGATGTGTCATTTTTCCCAAGACTCCCTTGGTGACGGGCGGAGACATAAAGAAATCCTTTTACCCCCGACCCACCCCCAGTCTCCACACATCAGTGTTTCACACCCATAAAAATGGTCGGTTGGCAGAGTGCTAGAGCTCAGAGGAAGTATTTGTCTCTCTTTCATTCTTTTCCACATCTCTGATTTAGATTTGAGCCACGGCATAGCTGATGCGGACATCAAACATTCGCCCGGGAAGAACAGAACAAGAACTTGTCTGTCGCTGCTCTTAATTCATTGTCTCCGTCCCTGGGGCGAAATGAGCACTGACAGACGTAAATGGCAGAAATGAATATGGTTAAGATGGCAGATGAGGGTGACGGTGGTGGGCAGGGCAACGGTGGGTTGCGGTTGCAGGCTGGTGACAAGAGCGAAAGGGGAGCATGAGCAAAAGGCTTGATGATGAAAGTGAGCGGGATGAAGGAATGTATGAGGAGGTGCCTCTCTTTGCTGACAGACACTATATTATACTAGCTTGACCACCTGCTCTCAGCTTACCACCCCCCAATAAAGCAACACCACATGTAGAGAGTAAAATGCACCATGATGCGCAAGCCGCGACAATAACCAAGAAAAACATGTCTGCCTTTAAAAGCATCCGCAACGTTTTCCGCCTGCATCCACATTAGCGGAAATATCCGACGCACTTTAACTCTGTGTGTCTTCTTACCAAACTCGCGCTGAGACCGTAAACCTATCGGCCTGTTAGCCAAGCTGGAATGCGTCTGTCAACTATGACTTCAGTGCTCCTGCTTCGGTTGCTTTTTTCCAGTACTTTGATACCTCAGAGCTTCCCGCTGTCTCCTTGCAGATTTATGCCAAGGCCAAACAAAGTGAAACGTGACGGTACGATTCTTTTGATTACAAATCATAACATCTGAAATCAACTTTGCATGTGCAGCGCCATCTGCTGAATCTATTTTGCCACTACTCCCACCTGGCCCAAGTTGTGTATCAGTTGGTTGTGTCATCATTGTCAATCACAGCAAAGATTATTTTTTGTATTCTCTGGCAACCATAACGAACAGTAACAGAACTCCAATGACGGCGCTCTACATTCAACACTCTGTTGTGCTTTCTGTGAGAGGTTGTGATCATTATTTGGGTTTAGGACATCTGCTCAAACCAATTTGAGTGTCTGTATTTCTTTTCATTCCAGTCTGACTTTGTTGCAGAAATGTCATCATACCATTTAAAATATTCATTTCCTCTCTTTACTGTTATCTGCCACAGAAGCATGTCTGAGCCTAAGCGCAATTTGCTGTGATAGACGAGAAAGTCTGTTTTATGTCATGGACTTCGACTACTACTGAGGGTGGCATTGTAATTTCTTGTCGGTCCCTCGGACAAAAAGGGAGAAAAATGTTTTCCATTTCTGAGCTTTTGAAGAAAAGAGACTTGCAGAAATGTTGAGCTGGTGAGAGGAATTTAATTTAACAGCAAAGATTATTGCGGAGAGGAAATATTGGATGCACTTATCTGCTGCTCTCCTTCTCCTTGCTCTTCATTACAGTCTCCTGCCATCAGACGTAACAAGGTGAATACCACATTGGCTTGAAGAGCCATTTGGAAAAATGCAATCGCAAAGAAATGTATTACAGTACACTTGGAATTTCGAAAGTTGAACACCCTTGAGCTAGAAATTATTTTTTGTGGAAACAAAGCTTTTTAATTCAAACATCATTGTAATTTGGCATGTTCCAGAAATGGAGCAGCTTCAACAAGCCGGACTAGTTGCCACCAGAGCAGAATTAAGACTCTTTTACCATAATTAAAGAAGCTGGAGTACCCATAGAAAGTCTCGCAAGCTATGGGAAAACCTGCAAACTCTACACAGAAACACTCCAACTGAGATTTGATCCCAAATCTCTCGAGTGTGCTGCAGAAGTGCTAACCACTTTTGACTGTGCTGCACATTATTTCCTATGGGAAAAAATGTCCAAATCCAAAATCTGCTCGACCACCATGCTGGAACAGATTGATGTGCACGATGTGGCATTGCTCCTCTTATATCACACTGGTGGTGCGTGCGTAATTAGACATCTGCACAAACCACCACAAAGTGTTTGCGCGGTGCATCTGCAGCATACAAAACATGTTGAAAGATCCTGGATAGTTTTTGCATGGATAATCCAAATACGGGTTCAGTCTGAGTTCATCCCCTCTTGACATATTTTCCTTCTGGAAAAAATTCAACAAATGATCAATCACGTCACCAACACGTAGGCTCTCGAGCATACAAACACTCAACAAGATACACAATTTGGAGAAAACGATTGCACTGTTTTTTTTTTCTTGTTAAGGTCCTTGTACGTTTCTACTTTCTAGGTTTGTGATTTGATTTATCAGGCAAACAAAACAGTGCCGGAGGATATAAATTGAAAATCAGATGTATGAATTTCACCAGGGAGAGGTGTGGTAATGTAAATAGATCTGATTCAGGGTCACACGCAAGGCGGGTGAAGCGAGGAACTCAGGTAGGCGTAAAAATCGAAAAGTAAAAGGAAAAGGCTGCAAAGACCTATTATGCGTAAGGGAGGAAGAGCTATTGCTCTGTCACGTGAGCGGCTGTCAAGACAGTATGAATTGTTTGCTCTTAAAAAAAAAAACGGCATTCGGTCTGTGTGCATTTTGTTTTTTTTGGCGGCCACACAAGGTCTGTTTGGTGTGTGGCTGTTTTTGTGTGTTTGTATAGTTTCGGCGATATAATCGAGATGACTTACCTGATTTCGATCAGCGCCCAAGATGAGAAATTTCCTAGTGTAGCGTTTGTTAGCATAAAAAAAAAACAAGTGGGGTAAGTTGGTGTGTAAGAGTTTAGATGTGAGCTGAGGCCTACAGTAGCTTGGGTGGTCTTTGTGTTTTACTGTTTTCGGGTGTTTAATAATTGTCTCACGTGGCAGCATTACAGGAGATAAGTATACGATCAAAACGCAGATTCTTTTTTTTTTAATGAAATGACTATTTTTTCTCTGTCAGGTGTCACCACAGATAAACAAATGGATATGTTCCACCAAAAAAAAAAATCTGTGATATAACCGGGATGCAAATGATGACGTATTGTGGAGGAGCACTATTATCCCATCTTGAAGAGAGAACGTAATTTCGATCTCTTTGTATGTCTTGACGTGAAGAAATTGACAATAAAGCAGACTTTTTTTTTTTTTTTGACATTTCTACTGGACTGCACCTTTTAGCAAAAATTGCCATTGGATCTCAATTTTTCATCTGATTTGGAGGACTTGGATCACTTTTCACTCTGAAAAGGTGCCTGATGGGAGTCCATTATGACATACGAGCGGGGGACGGCGCGTGTGCCGATAGGTGTGCGTTTGTCTCCCTGCGGTCTCACCAGGGTGTGTAATTGAAATGGAAATGAGCCAATCAAAGAGTGTGATGGCGAGTCACAGGTTTCCAAATTTAGACTCTTCATATTGTAGCGTGCTTGTGTGTGGATATTTCTTGACCCTGTCTGTTGGAGCATCATTGTTATCAGTTGATGATAAGATTTTGGACTCCCTCCCAACTTTGGAACATCCAAGCCATGTCTGGCCCTGGTTGATTCGCCTGGCTGACTTTTGTGGTGTCTTCTGAGACAGCTGCACCATAACACAGGCATGTAATTATCACCATTTTACAATTAGCCCACCATTTAAAACTGCTCCTTAATTAACTGTTTTTGTGCCAGATATCCTCCCCTAGCTTGCAAGTTAATTGTGAAGAAGTATATTATAAAATGGAAAAGTGATTATAATGGATTGTTCAAGTGTTTTTTTGGCTGAGTCCTTCCACAACATCTCCAGGTTTATTTTGCCAACTTTTAGAATCAGTTTTAATTGCTGCTATTAGTTCATCGGCATTACAGATCTGAGGTTGAGGGTTTGAAACTTGGCTCAGATTCTAAACTGACCATAGTTGGTGACTATTTTGTCCTTATGTGCCCTGCGATTGGTTGACGACCAGTCCAGGGTGTCCAGGCCTCTTCTTCAAATGTATTAATATAATATATTATATATTTATATATTATATATATATATATATTAATATATATTAATTTTCTTGACAGGGGTAATTTAAAAGAGAACGCCGAGAATTTCCGCGACTACATTACCAATATCTTTCATCGAAGATGCTCCCAAAACCTTTAGAGCTCCCTCAGCTCGCCGCTGTTACGACAGCATTTCCCCTGCCTCCATTTCACTCATTTTACCTGCTACAGTTCATTTGAATTCCGCTGGTGCGTCGCATACAGATGTTGATGTCCATATTTTTGAACATGTCCATTTTATGATGAAGAATGACTTCCTCTCCCTGCCGCGGGGCAGTTGACAGAATACTAAGAATAGCCGCAAGATGGCAAGGCAAAGATCCAGCCGATGATGCCTCCTTATTTAGATTAGCATTTTCGATTTTATACATTTTGCCAGATGTTTGCGTGTCGCCTTCCAAATACCGTGTTCAGTACAGTGTGGTTTTGGTTTCCGAGAGTTGGAAATGGGAAAACAGACAGACCCAAGTTGAGCTGAGCTCATATTTGGGAAGTAACTTGGAGCACATGCATTTTAGCTTTGGTCATTTCTTTCAACCATATTCGTAGTCGTGCACTCAGGTCGTATCAAAGATTCACCGTAAGTTAGGAACTGCGAGTATTCTGCTTTCTCATGTAAACTTTGACTTTTTTGGAACCAAATGCTCTCTTCCTCCTTGTTCCCTTACTGTTTCTCACTTGGTGCCAGCTTCTGGCTCTCACACCGCTGCTTCTTTGCCAAGCACCCTGCTCTCTTTGCGCCAACCTAACACAGGCAACCAAGTGTGCGTGGAATTGCAAATGTGTTTCTTGCATGTTTGGGTTACATGACACATATCTTTTGTATCTGATTTTACATGCTCAGCCGGCCAAACAACCTCAGCTTCATTTACAGTCGGGTCCAGTCGCCACCGTTGTGAATCCCGAGGCTCGAAGAGAAGGGCAGATGAAACATCACACTTACACACACACAGACTTTCTAAATCTCCTCTCCATCACATACACACCGGTGGATGAAAAGGATGTTACCATTAAGTCGGTGACATTTTAAGACAGGAAGAGAGATGCGTGGCTTTTCCTGGACCCCAGCAAACTTGTTTTAAATGAGATGTTACAGATGAGCTGCTTGATGCTTTGCTTGTAAACGCTTCACAACAGTATTTACCCTGCAAGAGTAAACACAGGCAGGGGAGGGGGAGAAATGCTCACACACACACACACACATGCACAAAAATGAATATACCAAGCAAAGCCGGCTGACACAGATGCAAGCTGTAATGTAAAATGTCTGTGGGTACATTTGCCACTTTATTGTGACATTAATCATTCAATTACACCAACACAAATGAAGTGACAAGTGAAGGCGCTCCGAGCAGATTGCCGCAATTGTTGTGTGAGATTAAAAACCCTCGTGTGATGTGTGTTGGGATTGCTTCTTTGTAGATTTGTAGTGCAGCAGACGCCGGATCAGCATTCTAGTACATATGCAGCGACTTGATCCGACAAAATCCATCCTCGAGTCGGAACTCTCCGATGACGCAACTAGAGAAGGTTGAAGTGAGAGCATATAAAGTGAAAAATAGCATAACAAGGATGAGAAAGGAAAAGCTGCCTGCAGTTTTCTGAGAATTCTCCTGCTAGACAGTTTTAAGAAGGAACAGAGACAGAGTTTACCATGATTTATATATGTTAATCCCGAGCCTTCGAAAGTTTCTCTCATGCATTTTGGGGTGCTCGAAGAAAACCCTTCCCATAGTCTGAAGTTTTCAATTAAAAGTTTGGTCCCGTTTTACGGACTAGGTCTAAGCCGACATGCCAGATGGTTTGTTTCACAAATCCATCAAGGGAACAGTGAACTAATTGGGAAAAGTTCAAGGGCTTAAAAAATAACTGTTTAGATGGGGGGCTCTGCCCGAGACATCCATTATAGGCCAATCAGATCAACAAGTAATGGAGTAAACAACTAGCTTACCTAAAAGCCAATGTCCCCTTGAGAACCAAAAACATCCATGTAGGTAATCAAGAAATGTTGCTGCTGTTTTTCCTGATCTACTTTCTCACGTTACCTTACACATTGTATTGATTTGATGTATCTTACCATGTTGTTTAGTCTGTTCAGTTTTTAATTGTCTGGAGATATCAAACTTTCCTAAAAGTACTAGCTCACCTTTCCGGTGTTGAAATGAGTCAGTGGCACCAACTGTGCATATGAGTGTCCATGTCCAATTTTGTGGCCTTAACTGTCACATTGAGGGCACTTGTGGAGAGTGTTAAAAGCGCATACTGGCATGTTTTACAGGCGTTTTCTCAGTGACCCTGAAGCCAGGCCACTATGGACCCTCACAGCAATTGCTCTCTAATTTGGAGCATTCGGCAGGTGCGGGACCTATTCTGTCATCAGCAGATGAGATGTGTTGAGTGCGTGTTTAGGTTTGTTGTCGACATCTGATGAATCGGTATGTATCAAAGCCCTCTGACCCTCGTGTGGCCTCGTCTAGCGCAGCCATCAGGGACCGGCCGCAGTGTTTTTCTCATCATGACATTTCTCATCTGGACCCCCTTGTATCGCCGCGGTCTTTTGTACCACGTCTGCGTTTGTCCTTCTGTCGGCAAAGTGCTTTTTCTTGTCTGGAGAAGCATTTCTTTCCCACACTTTATTTCACTTTCTGTGTGTGTGCAGATGTGTGTGGAAGTATGTGGCGCAATGACAGATTTATAGATATAAACAAACTCGTGTAAAGAAATTTATTGAAGCTTGAAGATGAGAGCCGGCTGCCAGTAAATTTCAACGCCTCACTGACAGAGTGCAGAGTATCGAGAAAGCGATGTCTGCATACGTGGGCTAAATTTTCACACTTTCATCAGTGCTAATTTGAGCGATAGTTCAAACTTCCTTTTTGTTTTGTTTTCTAGATTCCATCGTGGGGATTACCACATCGACGTGTGTATAAATGACTACCTGGATGTCTACTGTCCGCACTACGCGGACTCGGTGCCCGTGGAGCGGACGGAACGCTACGTCCTCTACATGGTCAACTACGACGGCTACAGCACGTGCGACCACACCTTCAAGGGCTTCAAGCGCTGGGAGTGCAACCGGCCACACTCGCCCACCGGGCCGCTCAAGTTCTCGGAGAAGTTCCAGCTCTTCACTCCGTTCTCCTTGGGCTTTGAGTTCAGACCGGGAAGAGAATATTACTACATCTGTGAGTCTTCATTTCTTTATTATTGCTTGGCAGCGTAGTGATGTCTCAATCGGGAGTAGAAATGCAGCATTTTGTGATTTTACCAAACTGGTGACTCATATAGGCCATGTAATGGAAATAAAAGTGAATATTAGCCAAATTGAATCTAGCTTCCATTACCCAGGAAGTTTTCCTAGCCCATTGCAACCTGAAACAGTGATTTGTTAAACGATTCAGAAAAAATACACAAAAACATGCATGCACAAAATAAAACAAATTCACCCATTATGACTTTACTCAAGGCGGCTCGGTGGGGCACTGGGTAGCACGTCCGCCTCACAGTTAGGAGGGTGCGGGTTCGATTCCACCTCCGGCCCTCCCTGTGTGGAGTTTGCATGTTCTCCCCGGGCCCGCGTGGGTTTTCTCCGGGCACTCCGGTTTCCTCCCACATCCCAAAAACATGCTTGGTAGGCTGATTGAAGACTCCAAATTGTCCCTAGGTGTGAGTGCGAGTGCAAATGGTTGTTGTCTCTGTGTGCCCTGCGATCGGCTGGCAACCGGTTCAGGGTGTCCCCCGCCTACTGCCCGTTGACGGCTGGGATAGGCTCCAGCACTCCCGCGACCCCCGTGGGGACTAAGCGGTTCAGAAAATGGATGGATGGATGGATGACTTTACTCAAGCCCTAAAATTTTGCTCCAGGACTTTGTTTGGCCTTAGTAAGGAATTTGAATTCATTTTCTCCTCTTAATAAATCACAGAAATAGAATTAATCTCTTCCATCAGGCCAACTTTTGCTGTAATAAAATTATAAATCTATTCAGGTAACAGATATACTAACATTTTCGCATGAAACGCATACCAACACAAGCACACAATTCGTCAGCCACATTTTCACACCGAGCGCTGAGGTCGACACTTTTGCGGAAAACCTTTCCCTAAAATGGAAAAGTTATTCGTAGGCTGGGGGGGGGGATAATGAGGTAGCTCGAAAGCTATTGCTCAATTCTCCAGCTGCATTATACTGGAGACTTCAAAAGATATACCTTCCATCATACTCCTCCTCTTCTTCATCTCATGATAAATGTTCAGTTGTCTGCATCTTAGCATTAGTAGCGAGTCACTCTGAGGTTATCACGAGTTGATGGGCGCTTAAAGCAAGCAAAAACCTCCGTGGCTCAATTGCATCGGGAGGAACGAATGGAAGGTTCATGGAATTCAGTCAAAATAAACTTCAAACCTTTAATACATTCTTAAAGATTGATATGGTACGTTGAATTAAGTGAATTCAAATCAAAAGATGAAATATATCATTTTTTTGACATAGATTCTAATATGTTGGAAATGACCAATTCACACTAAATTTGTATATTACAATCATTTAATTGTTAGTTGTAATCTTATTTCTTGAGATTTTGTTTCTTGTAAGCTTTAGTCATCACCTTGTATGTAGTGAATTTATGGGTTCCTCTCTTTTAACTTAAATACTGTTTTTTTTAAGCCATAATCTAATGTATTGAGATGCACTTCTATATAGGAACATATTTCATATACTGTACACGTTATTAATCTGTTCATATAAGATCAAGTTAAGGCACTTGAAATGTGCTTTTATGGGAGAAAAGATGATTGAGGGATGTTAGTCCTCCCACAAAAGACACGTTGCTCTTGGGAGATGGAGGAGTGGGCGCAGTCGCTAGCATATGTCAAATTTAATACAGAACTTGAAAATTGATGGCACATTTACGTTCTGAAATGGGGGACCATTAGTTTCATGTCTGGTTTATGCATTATTGATTCAGCTGTTTGGAGGGAATGTTTTAAGGTTTGTGCACTTTTTGCACTAATGAGGGACAACAAGTTTCTCTCCAGGCAAGATTAACTGAACATTCAGACATAACATTGACAAGAATGGCAGACCTCTGCCAGGGATGAACAATACAAATTTGCATCTTTGTTAAATGATGCATTACTCAGAAGTAAGGTGGAAATTAGTGAAATAATATATCCTGAAGCAGCACCAAAATGTTGTGGAATCTTCTTTGCTCCTCGACACGGCCTACACGTTTGTGATCAAACCTCCTGTATCACGGATTTTAATCCACTTGGTGTGGAACGTATTCCCCACGATGAAGCGGCCTTCACTGTACTCTAAAGCCCAAACACAGTCCAGTCAGTTTCGAAGTACTTGAAATTGAATTAACCAGAATCAAACTTCCATTTCTTTATTAATATTACAGTATTGAAATGGGCTAAAAACATTTTTAAATCAATAAATCGTTCTTCAAATGAGGTAAAATGAAATTCCTCGTCATTTTAAAAATTATCATAAAAGTGTAACAGTTAATCAGTGCCGAATCAAAAGCACTCTCCATTTAACAACAATAACAGTAACAGTGATGGCTAGCTTCATAGCACTAGTAGCTAATGTAGCGTACCAATGGATGTCTGTCTGGAAAATCATTCAGGATTGCGAGTCACTCTTTTAGAAGAGGCTGGTGTCTTTTCCTTGTGTCATTTATTGGGAGACATTTGGTGTGTATTACCCCCACCATACCTCCGGAGTCTGCTCTAACGTTGTCTGCTGCAGTACGATAATGATTCAAACCTACAAGTTTTTCCGCAAATGTTGGTCAAATTCCAAATTGTCCAGCCGTTCGGCCGTTAAAATTTTTGGCTAACACTGGAATATGAGTTTGCCTGTGAACCTTTTATTGTGTTTTCTCCCCAAGCGACAGCACGGAACGGGTCAGCCGATTAGGGCTTTGATTGCAAAGATGTGTTTTCTCCATCGGCTACTTTTTATGCTCGCCATTAACTGAAGTGTAACCGTAGATTGCTATCCAGGCTTGATTTGACATTTTTCACTCCTTCTGCTCCACCACACCTTAATGCAAAGTTTGCTGTTGATTCTGTGCTGGAAAACTAAACTGGAGGCCTTACACTTATCTGACTATTTATCTTTATCAAAATTCGCAATAAGCTCCTTGTCATTTTGACCCAAATTACGCAGTGTCTTGCTAATGAAGATGAGAGGAGGTGGAGAGCTAGATAGGGGTTAGCGGTGGGTTACACAACTCCTCCACTTGCTCATGTCACGACTTGTAACGTTTATTTTTTGCTGCTGAGAGATGCTTGTCCTGGGGGCCAGATTAAATTACCCTGCGACCGACGAGGCTTCCATGGAACACATGCATTTGGCTGTAGCACGGCGTATTGCTTTTGTGTCCCGCGGCTTCATTGGCTATTGAATGATTCTAGCATACTGGCTCTTTGGCTAGCATGGCGGATATTAAAGTCATCTAGCATGAAGTCGTCTGACATGTGATTTCCCGCCGCCATTGTGTCCAGCTCCAATGTCCATAAAAAGCAGGCGGGACGGCCGCTGACGGATTGGCCTGTCTCTTTGGTGGACAGAATCTAGAGCTGAAGGAAGATTAAGGCAAATACACTTGTACCATTCATTCATCTACTTGCGTCTCTTTCATTCTCCACTATCATCATCACCGCCATCAAGCAAAGTTTCACTGGAGTAGAAGTACAAGAGACCTCTCAAACTGCATCTTTGTATTCCGATGCAATTCCAATAATCCCGTGATAAATACAACTATTCAACTGAGGCAGTTAAATTAAAGCACTAGACGGGCAACCTAATTGCTGTGATTCTCTCAGGTTACATTTGGGTTTAATATGCTGTTATTGTGAATATTCAGGAGTTAAGATGGTGGAAAAAAAACCACAGCGGCTCAGACTTGATTATCTCTAATCTTTTATCTCTAATCCTTTTAAAAGAGCAAAACTGAATGCCACAGCTGCGGAAAATCTTTGGCTAATCTTGTTTGTGTGCCACGAGCAGGTCTACTGGCTTTGCTTTATGGTCATCTGAGTGTTAAATATTGTTTCAGGACACTCTCCGTTTCCTGTGTGCGTAACGTGCTTACATGCTTGGTTCAATGTATTAACAAGAGAGCGTTTGAGCCAACTGTTGCAAACTGGTGACAACAGTTATCTGTAAACAATTGTTTCTACATTCAGCCTTCTTACAACCGGGACTAAAGCAACTATAAAATAATGAAAGATTTGGCCTATTCTGTATTCATAATTGTTATTTTACCAAGCAGATTATTCAATAGAATTTCCAATAGCATATTGAAATGCCAAAATATTTCATAGTTACAGCCTTAGTCATGATTCAGTGGCTGTACCCATCTAGTGAGGTGGTTTGGATATAAAATGCCACATTACCCAAATGTCTTTCTAAGCAGATGGATTTTTGGTAGCGCCTCCTAAGAGTTCTGACTGGGGGGTAAATGTTGCAGATTTAATGTCAAGGCGTCATGTTGAGTTCTGTAATTAAACTGTTAATTTCTGAAACAAACAAGAAGCGCAATGCATTGTGATCAGCTACACAAGGTTGGTCCAAAGAGGATTAATTGGTACAGATACGAGGATAATTGCTAACAAACCATCATCAAGTCTATTAATCATGTAAAGACGTGGGTAAGGAAGGTTTAAAGATTTAGCAAATATGTGTAACACTCAAATTGCGTACTGGCTGCCCCATAAGTAAAAAAAAGTACAAATACATTTATTGAGCCACATCGACCTGTCAGACAAACGTTTTCACAACCAATTAGTTAATAGATTGGGGCCCTAAACATGATCCCTGGGGCCCCCTCACATAACAGACAAGAGACTCAGAAAACAAGAGCCACATATTAATCAATGTGTTTAAAAAGAAATACAATACTAATGCAATTCAAATAAAAAAACAACGTTGTTTTATATTCACCAGTCACCCAAACGTAGTGCTTGATTAACTGGGGCAACAAAATGACCTTTTAGTTCCCTGCAGGAAAAGTAATTAAGACAATAACATCCAATCTAAGTAACACAGAATGTTGCCATGGCTGCATAAATAAACACTACATCACATTTCCAGTTTGAAAGTGTTGACGAGCTCTGCAGCTCAGCACAGACTCAGCAGTTAGACGGTGACCTTGTAGCACATTTGCCTTCCCTGTGTGAGTGCATAGTGTTGTGTGGCGTTGCGTAGCTAACAGAGAAAATTGTATGCATCATTAGCCGCCCAAGTAGCCCATACTGCACACCTGCACCAGACACAAATGCCAATGTGTCCTGTGACAAAGGTCACAATCCTTGAACGTCGAGATTAGTCATAAATTCTGCACTCATGTACGATATGAGGGGGAGCAGTATATTTTTTAAAGGATTCGTGACATCGTTTATTTGGAATTTTTGGATGGGGAGTTTCCCCAATCGTTATTTCCCTACAGGTCTCACTCATATTTAAAACGGTCCTTAATGGAATACATACATATAGTTCATGCATACATAAACAGCCATCGTGGCTGTTTGTCATCTCTAATAAAATTCAGAGGGGAAAGCAGGATGAAAAATGAATAGTCAGGGGTATGATTGATTAGCTTTCTTGTTTGTAGATTAGTATTAAGACGTCACATCATATTTATGTGCAGAAAGCGCGGCTTAATGATGTTTTCGCCCCTGCAGTTTACTGCGGGTCGAGAGGTGATTTTTGTTGCATCTGAAGAAATTAAATAAGACGAGGCGGCGTGCTCTGCTCTGCTAACCAAAAGAGATTCATCAGCATGAGCGGGGCAGCGGGAGTGTACTCACATGGAGGTCATCATTCTTCAGTTTTGTTTAATATCAGCATCTTGTCACCGTCAAGAATATATATTATGCGAATAGTGAACTGGAATTATTATACCATTGACATGAATCGGGACTTTTATGATTTCCTTTCTAAAGCATATTTTTCCTGATTAAAAAACTACTTTTGATACATTGTGAAAATGACTCCAAAGAAAAATAACATTAAAAAAGTACGTATGACTGTTGGGAATGTTAGAATGTCCATGCAGTAAAATCAATGATATATGATCTTGGAACAGATTATTACAAATAGGTTACAAAATACAGTACAAACAAATCTGACATCAACCAGCATCCCAAAACACATTGCGGTCTACCTCAGAGTTTCCATTGTAAATCCTTTTTATTGGCGCGATGTCTTTATTGGACACTGAGGTGCTTTGCAAAATGTAGCAATGTTGGAGCTAAATATTAATGTTACTTGTGGAACCCACACATAAAATATTCGTTCAGTTTAAATGTGCTTTTTTTTTTTCCCCTGCAAAGCCGTCTTGGCTTCTGAGGTGGGTTATTGTCAGTGTGTGTCAAAATCAACAGCGGGATTTAAAACCGTAGCGCTGAGCACATACATAAGCAATTCAGCAAAAGCTAGCATTAAGAGTGAGGACTGAGTGAGTTTCTTGGACAGACAGGAGAGATAAGCGAGGACAGCAGGAGCGCTTCTCGGGTCAGGGATCACAAGGCTGCGGCGGTTTAAGTGAAAGCCATCTCCCGGAATGCTGATGCAAGCATGTTTTTTTCATAATATGAACACCATCTTGTATTTGAGTAATCTGAAAGAGGGCAGATATCCAATATCAGCTCATCTGAAAAGATAGCCAGGCTGACTGGGTGGGATACTTGATGTGTTCATGTGGTGATTCTCTAAGACCACAGCATTAGGTACAATGGATCTGCATTCCTAGCATTCCAAATTTCATCAAGTAGAATTTTTCATTCCATACTGTGTTGCTTCCTCTGGCATCTCTTTTAAAGATTAGAGATTATAGCGTTTATTGACAAATTAAAAAGGGGTTCAATGTTTAGAGTCGGGATCGTTAGCTCTTTGGGAGGCTGACTAATGGTGACAAAGAGCTGGCACCCGTTCCATTGGCGGAACAAGGGTGGAACCTGCATATGGGTGCCGCCATAACGCAGCCCTCTCATCTGTTTGTATGAAGAATCAAGCCTGGTCACCGGCCAATGGAGTTATGTGCCTGGACCTTCACGATATACGCATGTGTCGCCTATTTTCTACGCACATTGAATGAAGAGGGGTAGTAGCCGCACGCTGTCTAGAATAACGTTATTACGGGCCTGATTGATGGACGGCTGTCCCACTTCCTCTTTGGCTCCGTCCATTTTCACAGCACATCCTCCGTGTTCACCTCACATCCCTCATAATCAAAGCCTTATTGGCTCATAAATGTGTAATTGTAAAATATAGAGAAAAGAAGGATTTGTACACGAGAGGATATTAACTCATTCACTACCATTGACGAGTATAAACGTCAAATAATTGATGTTCACTGGGCTGGCACTGAACGAATTAAACACAAATTCAGCATTTTCACCAAGTGTGTCGGACCTCAATGTATGGCTGCTCATTGTATGAATGTCAAGTTTATGTTTCCTTGGGAACATACGACACTCATCCATTTTCTAGAGGTGGATTTATTCTCGCATACTAGTTCATTGCATCCTGTCTAAAAGTAGATTGATATGCCTGGTGCCCATGTGTACTTGGTTACAAAAAAAGGTTCAAAAATGCTCACCAAACATAAAAAAAGACAAAGTGCTTAAACGTGAGAGAATTCTGAGAAAAAAAATAGAAACCTATCCCAAGTATGTGATGTGCGTGCCCATATTTGCCGACCACAATTATTGATGCTTCAACCGGGTGTCTTTAGAAACTGATCATGATTCACCACCATGAAGACGCTATCACTGGTCGTTAACCTGTGACCTGTATTGATAATTGCCAATTATTCCTAATTGTTTATTTCCCATGCATTGTTGTTTTGCCTCCTTCCTCTTCCGTCATTATGCTTATTTATGCACACTCACACATGCTTGCACTTTGAGCGTTTTGTGGAAACCAAGGCCATAACAACAATATTATGATAGCAAGAGATAGACTAAGTGCAGCAATGAAACATTATGTACTGTAATTTATTATAGTGTGGTCGCTTTAAAAAGCTCAACTCCACAAGTCACGGTTTATTGTGATTTGAATATGAAGACGACCAACGCGTCGATGTAACTGTGGATCACAGTTTAGCCTTGTCGATTTTCAACACATCACTAAAAGTTATAGATAATTATGGATGAGGATAATCGGTTGGAAATTACAATCAGTAGACATTTGACCTCAATTAGTTTGGGGTGATTCCACCAAGGTGTCAATCCTGAATTGATGTGTTCAATTCTCAGAATCTGCTTTTCAACAACATAGCGCAGTGATTTACAGGAAAGCAAATAAGAAGGAAAACAGAGCCATTTCCTTTCACCCTTGTTATTCCTCATCGATGTGACCTCTTCACCTTGGCATTGGATGCCTAAATAATGACTTTGGTTTACATCGGCTGGAAGCTCGAAGATGTCGGGCCATT
This sequence comes from Syngnathus acus, assembly GCF_901709675.1. Classification (NCBI taxonomy): domain Eukaryota; kingdom Metazoa; phylum Chordata; class Actinopteri; order Syngnathiformes; family Syngnathidae; genus Syngnathus; species Syngnathus acus. The sequence goes on from NC_051094.1 coordinate 6,622,759, forward strand.
GGGACATGTCTCCGCAGCTGCGTGCATGCAATTTCTTCTATTTCCCTACTTCATCATTTCTTTCCTGTAGCGCGCTCACCGCAGTAGCATCTGCTTAATGGGCCTCGGCACTGTGGATGCTCTTCCATCTTCTTACTCCCTCACAGCATGCAGACAAGCACAAGCACGCATGTAGATTCTCGATGATGATCTGTAGTTTTTACTGTTTTCTTCTATTTGTTGCTAGGTGCATGCTGTTCTTGACAATAGATGCACTATTTAAAAGTCATCCCCGGATGCCTGCCTTACTTCTAACTTTTCTGAAGTCTACTCTTTCATTGTCTCCTTGCCCTAGAGACAAACTTTGCAAATGCTCTCATTAGTAAATGCAAATGTACACATGACAAAGCAAAGTTTTACACATATTTATCAGTGCGGCCCTCTCTCTTGGTTTATATAAAGCCAGACTCCTGAATCTGCTGTTCCCAAACACAGCTGCATTTTCATAAAGCCAAAACCAACTCGGCGCGACGTTCCTTTCTCCGGTGAGCTGGCAGAGCTACCCGGTTCGGAATGTTCTGCACTGGAATCCTCGTTCTGTTTAGCCCACATTGACGTCACAGTCAAGAGATTGTGTACAAGAAATCTGCTAGTTTTAATAATCTGTATGAATTACCTCTCTGAGAAGAGATTTTACTCAAAATATCTCACAACACTTGAACAGAACATGTTTTTGGTTTTACCAATCACTATTGAGCATTTGGACGTACGTATATATCAAAAAGTAATAACCACACTGCACCCGTATTTCTAATGTCATGCTCGGAATAAAATAAAAGGGAATAAATTCTGGTTGGCTCTCTGCCGCCGGCTCATTTCAATATAAAGGTCCTGTTAATGGTCCTACTCTGAAGAACAGCAGATGTTCAATGTGAATTCTGCGTGTAAATGTCAGTGCTAATCATCATCGTCATCACTATCACAGCCGGCGACAGATTCAAAATGCAAGACTTTAACTATTTCATTGTTAAAATGAGCGGCGCTGTATTTATTTACAGACTGTGGTCAAAGCATATGGCAGTTGAATTCTTGTCCTAGTACGCATCCTTAAAAAATCTTAAAGCATTGAAACCATGAATTTAAAAACAAGGCCTTAATTAGCAGTAACATGACTTAAATCAATCTTTCAAAAGTCTTAAAATAATTTAAGACATACGTAAGTATGATTTTATGATTGTGAACGGTTTTAAATATACAAATTAATTTACATTATTTAAAATAAATTACAGAACAGGCTCTCAACAAAATGGCCTCTCATATGAGGCAGAAATGCTAACCACTTGGTCACCAAGCTACCCCAGGATCATTTTGTAAAAAGAAATTCTTTATCCGTGATATAAACAATATTTTCCGGCGACCGCAGAAATTTCCAATGGAATGGTCAAGGAAATGTGTTTTGCAGATAACATTACAGATGCAATAAGGTTTGGCTCGATGCGTGATTGAAACAATACAGCACCTAAGCCGCGTTGAGCCCACCTGTTTGTTTTTCCGTAATTGGATTCTGCTTCATTCCATTTGCCTTAATGCTGATGCATAATGCAATGCACTGCAGGGACCGGCCATTACCAGCTTTGGGACGGGGCTTGAAGAAGTAACCGGACCCGCCGTCCTGACCCGCCAAATATCCCTGCAGCCCCCCCCCTCTCCTTCTGCCCATCTGTGGGACAGCATTTCTCAAAGCCGCCCCTCTGCTCATTCTGCATGGATTGATGGAGGAGGCTGGCTGGTCTTATGGGAACCAGAATAGCAGGTGTTGATGTTAGAGTGTACTAGAACAATAAACCGGCTCTATGCTGTATGTTAATCCAAAATAAACAGGCACAGGCATGGGCCGCATGGGCCAGGGTGGAGGGATCCTCTTCAGAAATTGAGCTTCTGCTAACAAGACAGGCATGTGGAGCCAAAGCTTCATCTTATTTTTGTAGGAGCAACAACACGCCCCGGTCATGTGGAGCGTCCCAGACATTAACACATCCGGGCTTGGCCGCTGGACTTTTCCCACTAGGATGGAGCCAAATTCACTGACTTCTTTTTTATGCATTTGGGGATCATAATTCGGAGCATATTTCCAGTTGACTATTAATCTATTATCTATTAATATAGATGCACAGTTTTAATATCAACAATCACCTAAGAATTAATTACAATCAAATATAGAGAAATTACTAAGCCTAAGTGTCATGTATATTTACTATTATTGTCAGCTGCTTTAAGATCATTCCCAATTTCCTCACAACAGTGCGGTTCAATATATCAAAATAAAAAAGTTTTGATTGAAATAGATTTCTTCTAATTGTGTTCACTATTCAGAGTATCTAATTGCAGCTGTAAATATCTTGTAGCTTGGAGAACTTTGGCCTCTGTCGTGTACACGCACCAATAAAAAGCGCTCTCTTGTCGCTCATGTAATGTTTTTATAACTCATTCGCCGCAGACCATGTGCGCTGTGAACAAACGTCTAAATATGCCAGCGGCTCAGCTTCACTGTCATCACGACGGAGACCCCTCCACGTGCTCTTTGCCCTTTTTTTCGTGGCAGCCGTACTTCTCTCGCGACCAGCTGCCGCCGCTAAGTAGCTCGTGTCGATGGCCGGGGCTCAGATCTGCCCATGACGATGGTGATGATGATGAAGATAAGACATCTGGAGGATGTGTGCGTGCCACTAATTGTGTGTTTGTTAGCTTTGTGTGTGCATCAAATATCATAGTGGAAGATAAGAAGAATCACATCCATTGTGCGACTATGGCCGAGGTTCGTTAGCGTGTGCCGAAATAATAACTATAAGGGCTGGCGCTCTCTACTCTGCTGTGGAAAAGAGCATCTAATCTGATCTCCAGTCACCTCCCGCGCACGCTGACACATGACCGAGGAGCACATAAAAGCTGATGTAGCGTCAACATTAACGCTAACAGAGCACTCGAGAGGGATAACACTGGCAAGATGGAGGCTTGATGAGCTGTGGAAATTTGGAGGAAAAAAAATAAGTGTGCCTTTGATAGAAAATGGATTTTATATTCATTTAGAAAAACGCAAGTCAGCAGTAGATATTTTTATATCGGCTCCCCTCTAATAAGAGTTGAATCATTTTGTGATGACTGAGGGGTCTGATGAGGACAACAAAGGTACTTTAAACAACTCTTGTGTTAAAACCCAAAGTCGTGACCTGTGTATTTTTAAAACGCTCCCCCAGGATGGATGGTCCCGCCGCACTCCAAGTGACCATGTGTTTGACCCCCTCACCCCCATCCTCATTTTAGTGGAGACAACACCTGGTGCCTCACTACGTTGCCATTAGTGGTCAACCAGCACACACACTATATTGGCACGAGGGATTATAAGAGCACTCTGTTGCCTGACATGGCACATGTGGCACAGCCTGTACACTAGCTGCGAGTGGATCTTTTGTCTGAGCACTCAGAAAAGACACACCTGAGCTTTGTCTAAGAGAAGATTTTTCAAGAATTATATCATACTTTTTATAATTTCTGAAAAATAAAGTAAAATAAAATATTTTAGAGATTTTTTTTTCCATTCATTTTCTAATAATAAACTTGTTTTTCCAACTTGAGTGAATGAAGTCATAGTTTTACTTTTACCAAAATAAAATCATGATTAAATAAATAAATATACATACGTGGCACCTGAGTTGAAATAAGGACGATCTTAGTTTTTGCACGGCAACGCTATTCTCATAATGTTCCTTTTATTTCTTTGGAGTATAGCCCTTAAATGTCTTTTTTTTTTTTTTTTGGGTTGTTGGCCGATGCGTGCGATGCATCATTAATCCTCTCCTCCAATTTGAATGTTTTGTTTTCCAGCCTCCACCGTCGCTGAGAACGGGAAGAAAACCTGCCTGAAGCTGAAGGTTTTCGTCCGACCATCAAGTAAGTGCTAAGCGAGGCTTTGTAAGTGGAGCCCGTTGAAGTGCACAGTTAATGTGTTTAAAAAAAACAACAACAACAAAGAGCTCGATGTCGTCTCTCAACTTCACGACAAAGCTTTTTTGCTGGCTGTCCCGACATGCCGCTCTCATTTGTCTCCAAACTGCCGCTACTCGCTAAGAATATGTTTGACTTAAAAAAACAAACATCCAAAGTAGGAGGCCAGCTCTCGTCCTCCGTATTTCATCTGAATGTTGCCATGAGCTTTGTTGCTTGACGTGTTGACTGTCAGGGCTGAGAGGGGGGCTTCAAATGTCTACCTGGGGTGTATAAACCTCTATTGATGATGATTTCATTCTCCCTATCTTCTGTTTATAGACAGCTGTGTGAGAACTATAGGTGTACATGACCGTGTTTTTGATGTTAACGACAAAGTAGACAATACGTTAGAACCACGAGGTTAGTATGGCTTCCTGCTTTTTTTTACTCTCTTCGTACATCTGTCTGCCTCCATGCCTTCCTCTCGCCACGCTGTCTGAACTTCACATCCCTCGCATGATCTCCTCAAAGTCCAACATAGCTCCATGCCTTCACAAAGATATTTGGTTAAGTTAGTGGAGCAATTTTCAGACAAATTAAATAATGTCACTCTCCGATGAAAACATTAACAAGAATTACAAGAGTTGATATTAAGGCTTTCACAGCTCGAGATTAAGAAGGTGATTTATTTATTAAAGCAGAAAAAAAAATCCAAATAAAATTAGAACCACTTCAACTACATTTTTTGTCATTGATTCCATTTCCGTACTCATGAGTCTGCATTTTGTTGTCGGGACACACATGGCGCAGTCGTCACAACAGGATATTCTGACATTGGTTTAGAATTGCATTGCAGATTGACATGTGAAGACAACGTGCGGACGTGCAAAGGCCTTTGACATTGATGCCCTACCTTCCGCTCTTTGCGCCTGGCCACTTGCCCACCACATTGCCATGCCTGCTTCTACAGTACTGTCTACACTTTGCATGCCTCAGTTGTCTGCGATGCTTGCTTCAAAACATGAGCTGCGCACTGCCTGATACCAGCTTTGTGATGTCTGCTTTGCCCCTTTGCATGGTCCTGCTCCTTTACTTCTCATAGAAAGTGCTCACGTCGGAGAATAACGCTCTACAGTGGTACTTTGACTCACACGGCCTTTCGTATTTCATACTTTACAAGTCGACGCTTGGTTGATTTTTTTGTTTTTCTTTGAAGAAGTTGGGAGCCAAAATTGGGGTTAAACGCGAGTGAAGATGAAAAAAAAAAAGAAGGTTTTGTAATGCCCTCACAAGTGGCCGATAAAATGTACTCGATCAAAACAGTCATAAACAGAAATGTAAATAGAGAACACTCACAAGGAGCTGCTGTTAGCCAAAATTCACATTTGTTCGCTTACCAACAGCTTTTGATTTCACTAATTAGGCCGAACCCATTCAACAAATGAAAACTAGAGTTACACCTACACTTGATGTGGTCAGTTTATTTCTTCACGCTATCCTTGACCCCCAAATTTGTGGTGTTTATTGGGGAATACGGACCCCCGTATATACAGCTAAATAAATAAATAAAAAACAATCTAGATCAAAAATAGACTTACCAATTTTAGGTCAATTTGACCCAACTCTCCATTTTTGGAGTTGTTTGATAACGAAATGACCCAATTATTTTCACGTTGGCAAAATTGACTAAAGCTTGGTGCCACAACGAATCAAATTCCCAAATCAAGGTACCACTGTATTCGTATGACATAGCAACCCAAGTTCATATGGCAACTCAGAATCCACTAATAGTGTCTCATAAGGTTAACAAGAGTCAATAATCCTTATGTGGCTCTATTATTTTTACACTCCCACTTCATATGACAAACAATGGAAGGATTTGATGTGGAGTCAAAAGAGTGTTAATATTTGAGTGTAAAGTAGCATTCTTTCCCCCCCATTTTTTAGACGACACGAGCCATGAACCCGCCGAGCCCTCCCGGAGCGAGGAGACAAACGCTGCACCGCACCCGCCCCCCTTCAGTCGACTCGTGGCTTCACTGCTGCTCAGCCTGGCGGCGCTCTTCATCTTATAGCGCCCCCACCTGTCCCGGAGGGGCAATTTACACCCAGCGTGGCCTGAATCTGCCCATGGTTGCAGGGAAAAGGGGCGGGATTTGAGGGTGGAGCTTGTTTTGCTTGATTGGGGCATCCCAGCAGGCTTCGCAAGGAATCCCTCGATTTTTGTTTTTCCCCAGACAAAGTTTTAAGTGTCTCACCGTTTGTGAGTGGGGAAAAAATCGGGAGAGACAACCCCCCTCGCAAGCCTAAGATGCCAAATCTATTTTTTTTCTGACACTTAGTGATTCTTACTTTCCTGTGACAGCGCTTTACATTGTTTTTAACCATTTCAGCACACACAAATGCAGTACACACACACAAATACACACACACACACATGCTCAACAAATCTCTTCAGTGTTTTGTTGTTCTTACCATGTTGTGTTCAGTAGCATCGTTTACAGAGTAGGAAAGTGAAGACAGTAGACTCTTAGGAAGGACTGTACATAAGTGTGTAGGTATCTCTCTCCGTTGTGTTGGCTTCGTGTTCTGCTCGGTGCATAAAGTCTGACGTTTGACCCAGCGGGTCAAAACGATGGCAGTGAAGAAAACGGACTAGCAGTTTGGGAGCCCAAGCACTGGAAAAAATAAATGTACACAGCCTGCACCTTAACCTAATGATGTCCAGTTGTTTCCTAATTTAATAGTAACACCCGACTGTGTCAGAGGAGGATAAGCTACTGTATATACATGACCGGGGATGGGTATTTGACGAAATTCCCCATAATTGACAATGGGGGAAAAATTAACGATGAATTAATCGTATTTTTTTAATGCAATTTACTTTCAGCATGTTCTGAGCTCCAATTTCCACAACAGGGTTGTGTTGGGCAGAGGAATATTATCCATAGAACCACCTCAATTGTGACAAAAAGACATAATTAATCAACAATCAATTCCACACATTGGATCCAGTTCTTAGCTGTCGATTATTCAAGAAATCCAAACCCAAAGTCTCGTGGTTTGCTGCGTATAACAAAACAGAGAAACGTAAACTCCCAGCAGGCGCTTTGCGGGCCGCTACTAGATGGAGGATCGATGTCTTTTAGGAGTTGCAATTTCACGGCAGCAGTCACACTCATTTTGTGTTTACTGAGCTGGACAAAGAACTGTTCTCTTGGCTCCATCCACTTACGCTATATGCTCGCATCCATAATCCAAATCCAAAGATTGAAAATTGTTAGAAGCTTAAAGGACCCTTTCACCTCACCAGTGGTAATGGGTCAGATATTAGTCCGTGGATTCTAAAAGAGGCTAGCTGCAGGTACACACCACTGATTCATTGCTCTGCTTAATTCAATGCAAAGCACAGCAGTTCTGTCCTTTTGGCTTTATAAAGATAGCACTTATAATCAAGGATAAGGTCACTGTGTTTAATAACGTTCAGCTTCATTCCGTCACAATCGCTCCTGCTGTCTTTTTCTCAAAGATTGGGAAAACTCCAAAAAGTGCCAAATAAGCCCCCAGAAAACAGAAAAGTAGATGCCCAATGTCGGCTCCTCGTGTTGCTGATTTAAGTGACTCTAATGAGGTTCAAAATGATAGGCATGCGAACCCCATGTTGCCGCAAAGGGGAGTTATTCCTGGTATTAAAAATAGACGGTAGAGGGCTTGAAGGAAGGGGGGTCTCAGGAGAAGGGGTGTAGATTTCATTTGGGGCGGCGGGGTTATAAGGAATCGGTGACCTTGCTGTTTGAGGGAAGTGATGAGTGACGGAAATGGAATCCCGTAGGAGGGGTTCCGAGATGTGGGGTAGCTGAAGGTAATATCATTGTTAAGGGTGCCTGGTGTGAAGTAAATAAATGAATAAAAATTCATGAAACTTTTTGGAAAATGCAGTTTGGAATCATTCATTCTTCAAAATTGGAACGTGTTAAGGCCACACTGAAAAATGTACATGAGGAGAATCAAGTCATAATTTTCAAAGCAAATAACAAACGTAAAAAAATCGTAAAAAAGGTCAACTAATGCCCCAAATAATCGATTTTTTTCCCCCCACATAATTAGTTTTTACAGTACAAAATAAAGACTTGATTCTTGTAGTTTGACATGTTACAACTTTTTTTTGCTTTCTATTCACTGTGGCCCTCATGCGCCTTCAAACACTGTTCCATGTTTGCTTAATTCTAATTTTCAAACGTGTCTCTGCCTTTGTAGCCTATCAAAGCCTTTTTTTTATTAGCTATGCTAAAAATGTACACTAGTTACTTAGCTGTTGCTTGACTTCAGGCCAATGAATGAGGTATCTATGTCACGATGAACATTTTCCGTTCTATCAGATAACCAGCTTCAAGTTGACCCTCTTTTGTGATTACCAATATTACTGCCTGTCTTTTTTTTTTTAAGTTTGCTATCATCCTATTTTATTGTATACCACGGCCTAACCTTGGAAATGAGGATCAACTTAAAAACTGGATACTGTGTATCCTGAGGTAGTCAACCATCAAACATGTAGTGGTAGGTTATAGCATCTGTTTTGTACCTTCTGGATGACTAAAGTTAAAAAAAAAAAAAATAAAATCATTGTTAAAACTGTATAATTACTGTTATGATGATGATAAAACTATTATTATTATTATTATTATTAGGGAAGACTCCTTGTTGTAAATAGTGTTTGATATTAAAGTATTAATTTGGTTCTTATGTCTTTTCTAAAAAAAAACAACAAAAAAAGAATATGGTAATATTGCTGGGTTTTGCTGAGTGCTTTCAAACAATGCATTGTACGCTGAGATCCTCAATGCCTAATGAAGCTCCGAGCTAATATGTTAAAAGTTGGTACGCACTCCAGTGGGCAGAAGATAACCTTTGCCATCTCTTCATGCGAGGATTTTAAGGACTTAACTTGGACCCTTTTTTTGTTGCCTTCAGTTTGGGAAAGCATGAGAAAGAACTGGATGGAATCCGGAAGGAACTTGCCGATTTCATGATGTGGCATGCGCATGAACTTAATGACGTAAGAAAAAAAAAATAGTTTTTAAAAGTTTGGGATTTTTTTTTTTTTTTTGCTTGTTTTTCTTTATGGTGTGTTAGATTTTCAGCTCACATTCACGTCGTGCATTTTACTTTGCATCTACGATCCGAGTGATGTCATAAAGCCTTGTAGTGACAAGATAACAAAAGTGCTGTACAAAAACCACCAGACATTGTTGTGTACTTGCAGTGGGGCTTGGCCATGTTGTCTTTTTTTTTTTTTTTATATTTTCTTGTGAAAGACTTTCTGATGACGTCATCCCGTGGACTTGCTGCCCATCTCCTCGGAGGAGCGCATCCATGTGAAGGTTTCTCAGTTGGACGAAAATATGTACGAGCCCTTTGCGTTTGGTATGTGTTTCTCATGTGGTGCTGTTGCCGTGAATGGGAAGCGACGAGCCTCTTTTTGGCAGCAGAGAGTGTTTCCCATGCCTTAGACGCTCTCCACCATTGTGCTTTGACACAACAACAAAACAGGGGCCCATCGCCTCTCCTCTCCCCACTTTTTAACAACCCTCCGCCTCGATCTTGTGTAGGCCTAGATGTCGCTCCTGAGTACCATGGAAGAACTAGTGCATCCCCCTCACCTCCAAACAATGGAGGTCAAGACCATGGATCCAGGTTGTGTGTCCCTCGTTCATGTTTGTCTTCTGGTGATTGTGTCGCGTCCATTGCATCACGCGCTGTCCTTCCTCTTTGTAGCCTGTGCTCACTTTGTCATCAGTGGAGCAAGATATTTCCAAACCTGCTCTTTTCCAGTATATAAATAGAGAAAAAGCCAACAAAAATGATCTGTATTTGTATATACACGTGTCTGAGCATCTATGAGTAATACAATAAAACTGAAAAATATGACAAGCCTGCCGTTTTATTCACTATTGCCGGAAATCCATATTCAGTTATGGTGTTCCCTGGAGGGCCATTATGACTGTTAACCCGTATTAATGTATGACCACCTCATACACAAGAAATTGATTGACTAGTTTTGTAAATAATGGTTGGTTTAGCTAGTTTTTTCAATGTATTTTGTATTTGTAACAAATTGTGCATGTCTCAGTGTTATTAAAAGTGAAGACAACAGAAAGTCGATACATATGATTTGCCTTTGCAGACCACATGGAATAACCCCCCTCTGCATCATTCAGCCTAGCACAACACGATTATAACATTTTGTTGGTTATGATTGTGCAACACAAACCCTGCCCAGAAACAACTAAGTGACGCCTGCTACATGAATGATAGATGACAATAGTGGAAACGCAAATATCCTGGGGTATAGTTGTTGATGCCCTACTTGTTATTCAGCATATAAAAACGTCACGTATTGGTGATTGTGAGCATGTGTTGGCGTTTGTCACACTATTAAATCGAATCAAATGCTCATCAGCAAAGATTCGAGCTAATAGACAGAATGAGCAAACTCTTGTGACACTCCATCATGTGCCACATACTCCACAGTGCAGATCTCCTAAGACAGACTTCAGGGGACCACCGTCCATCCATCAGGATCAGAATAAGACTTTAAAGCGCCTTTCACATTGCTTGGCCACTAATGAGGACACCTAATAACCTTCTGCTGGTCCCCACCAGCACCATTTAGCGTCACCCTCCATTATCTCTGCTAATTAGACTGAAAGCCAGTGAGCCCACAGGACCGAAATGAGCGAAGTGTGTGTGTGGAGGGGGGAGAAGACCCGTTGAAGAACCAATTGTTTATTTTACTTTATATACATATATGTTCTTGTGGTCAAGTGTTTATGAAGCTAGAATAGTAACCCTTTGAGATGTTACAGGTTACAAGTTCAAAGACTAAAAATCCATTGGGGTCTCCCTGCTCAGGTTTGATTCCTTCAAACGGTTACGATTTAGGAAAAGAATCAGTTATGGTTGTCGCACCATTAAAATAGAGCTACCATCTTTTGTATCATTCCTAACCCTAAACCCTTAAACTAACCCCCAACCTTAACCCTAGCCCCTAACCCCTAATCCTAAACCGTAACCTCCAATCCTAAACCCTAACCCCCAATCCTAACCCTAAACCCTTGACTAACCCTAACCCCTATCCCCTGACCGCCACCCTAAAATTAACCCTAACCCCTAACCTAAACCCTAACCCCTAAACCCACTCCTAACCTTATCCCTAACCCCTAAACCCTCCTCCTAACCTTAACCCTAGCCCTAACCCTACCCATTACCCCTAGCTATAGCTCCAAACTCTAAATCCAACCCTAACCACTCACCGTAACCCTAAACCCTAATCCCTTACGCTGACACCTAACCCTAACAACTAACTCTTATTCCTAATCCTAACCCCCAACCATTTTTGGTGGAACGTAATCACATCAGCAGCTGCAGCACAGCATACGCTGCGCAGGCTCGATGCTCGTTCCGATGAAAGAGGAGCACAAGTCCTCTGTTTTACCGTTTTTTTTTTTTTGGCGGTTTACCTGGGGGGGGACACATCATGGTCCTAATGAAACTGCGGGGGACGTGCCCCTACCCCCATGCTATCTGCACTTATGAACCCCAGACTTTTCTTGATGATTTCATGCAATTTGACTTCATGCTTATCTTCTTTTGGGGAGGTGAGGGATGGGTTGATTAAAATAAGAAGAGGGTACAAGTGCTTCTTCTCCCAGCTAGGATTGAAACATACTAACGTTTTTTTTTTAATTCCCCAAATGGCACAGGAAGCCAACCTCTCCAATCTCTTTCCGAAAAAGCGGCGCCCTTTCGGAGGCTCCGAAGCGACACTTTATACATGGAGACACTCCACATGATTATGCCAATTAGCATCAAGTTGTTCTTCCTGCTGGGAGCTGTCGAGATGCAGGTGTGTCTCCACTGAGACGCCAATAAAGACAAGCGCCTTGCACCCAATCATTACTTTGACTGCGAATGATCGTTTGATGTCAAGAGGTATCCCACACTATATCAAAGTTTTTGTGGGTTTTCACAGCTTTCAACAGGAAAATTGACAAAAAAGAAGTTGGTGATAATTCAGACATAGTAGCTAACATGAACATAGAAAGACTAGCTGATCAATTGACTTTTCTGTTGCTGGGAGTAATGTCACAGACGTGCTCTTTTGCCAGTGAAATGGATAGTGAGCTATAAATCTGAAATTAGCAAGAAGGCTAGCCATAATGGTTTGCTAAATTTCCCAGACAACCGAAGAAAAAAAAATTCCTACATTCCTTCCACAAACCCAATGATGGTTTGCCATTTTTTTAGTTCACAGTCTTTCATTTTGAAGTGGCTACTACGTCATTAGTCAACGTTTGATCTTCTCTGTACATCTATTTCCGACATCCACTTGATTTATCTTCCCCACCCTCAAGTGAACTTGAATTCATTTGTTTGGTGTTTTTCAAGGAAATTGAAAAAAACTGGGGGGTGGGGGGAAGTGTATCCTCATCTTTTGTCGTTCAAGTCAGCAAAAGTCACTTGCCTTCTGCCTCTTGGAAGAAACTCGATGCAATGTCAAATTTTGTGAGGCCGCGCTGACTGTTTGATGACAAATACGGAAAAAGACCACTGGCAAATTGGGGAGGCATCGAGGAACGCTGTTCATAAAAAGACAAACGAATGATCACTCTTGAAGAATTCATTATTGCGACAGCCAACTGTTAATAACAGAGGGACTCATCTTGCAGTTGATTATATCTGTTCATGTAACAAAAGGACGATTTTGCATAGAGGAAATAATTTAACAATTCAATTCTTATCATGAAAGAAAATGATCGTGCTGGGAATATAATTGATGCAATTAACTTGTCTTAAACTTAGAATTCATTTTGTGCAGTGTGAGATTTGTGTTGTTATTTTCCTGTGTTGTCTTCAGTTACAATCTTAACGAAGAAGCACATCAACGCTGGCGGTGGCCTTTCAGTCAGGTGCATCGTTACACCCGACGCCATTCCCGAAAGGACACGTCAAGGTTTTTCTTTGAAGGCGTCGTTCTCAAGTCTTTTTAAAGCCTCGTGCTGTTTTGTTTCCAAGCGCTGTGATTGACAGCTCCGAATGACGTCTTCACTTAATCGCTCCAGTGGTGTGAAAAGGTCATAAATCACACAATTATGCCGCACCTCTTTATGAATAGATATTTGCGTCGGGATGGGCCAGAGGGGTGGGGGTGGGGGGGAGGCCTCCAGGCCATATCAACTTTGTCAACCTCGTATTTATTGCGAGTTGGTGAGCCAGAAATAAGCGATAAGCGGAATATATTTTACAGGCTCGCTCACACTCGTCAGGATGGGATTCAAGGTCAGGATGTATGATTTATTTGGCGTGTCGCATGTCAGCAGAAGAGACATCCTGGTGGTGGGAGGAAGTGAAGGGACGGCGATGGAAAGAAAAGAAAAATGACAAGAATTTAGCAGGACCAAAATGGAAGCTTTATATTACGTTGGCAACATGACATCTCTGTGACTAAAAAAAGTTTCTGCTTACATCTTTTTTTCTCCAGCTTCCTCTTTTATCCCCAAAGCATGTTAGGTTCCTTGAAGACTCTAAATTGTCCATAGGTGTGAATGTACGTGTGAAATTTTGTTTGTCTATAGCGCACAGCCTCTTGCTCAAAGTGGACCAGGGAAGACTGAAGCTCACTTGTGACCCCAATAAAGACAAGCGCTATGGAAAATTGCTGTTTATTCAAAGACTGAGAATCTCAAAGTTTGGATGCTAAATGAACAAAGAATAAAGTAGGTCACAACTTCTAATATTTCTTATCCAACCACCATCTTTACCAACATTAAAATTAAAGTTAAAAACAACTGAACCATACTCGGGCACCTTTGATTGTTTCATGTACCACTAGAGGGAGCCCTTTTGCTCACACTTTGAGAATAGCAGTTCATATAAGTGTTCTCTTAATTAGCCGTGTTGATGGTTCGGTTTTAATCAATATGCAAACACAGACAGAGGCTTGTTCGGGTCTGAGGTGGTTTTGCTGCAGGTCATTGCGTTTTACTGATGCTCCTCACACAGTGACCTTCAGGGCTGAGCGATGACGAGCTGCAGCCAATCCAGAGGAGGATTACCGGAGAATGTGACGCCACTACAAATATCAGCTTGAAGGAACATCACACTCACGGCCACTGAAAGAAGTTTGGTGACTAAGGATCATCATTGCTTTATCCTCGAATGTTGATGAAAAAAAAAAAAGGAACAAAAGTCACTCCAGCATACGTGCTAAAGCTGCTATGAGGTTTTGCTGGTCGCCGCTCTGCATGTTTTTACACATTTATTCACACGCCGGTGGATGTGTTGCGTGAAATATTCAACACATGCACAAATGAGCTTTTCCTAGTTGAAACTGACAGCTAATTTGCACTTGAGAAACGAAGCCAAAACACAAGGGGAGCATAGTCAAATAAAGAGCCAGGAAAAAAAAGTGAAACAACCCAACCTCCTAATTCATATACTGATAAGACTGTGCGTGTCCGTTTTATTTTTTTTCCTCTGGACTGCATGAATCTGTTATGCACCTGTCTGATCTGAAACTTACCATAACAATCTAATAAATTATATTATTTCTCTGGAACTTCCAAACAGGTGGGCCGGAGCCAACATTCAAACCCCAGAACTGTGAAGCAGAAATGCTAACCACCAGGTCCATGTCCTCATCAGTCATACAAAAGGTAATATTCCATTTTATTGCTGACACAAAATGTTTTAAAATGTATATCAATCCAATGAATGCAAAACAAATGATGAATGTCCTTTAAGGATGAGATCACAAAGAGAATAAAAGTAAACATGTTACCCTTTAAGACCAATTAGCTTTTGCCAGCACTTTGAAGAGTAATGACATGGAGTAATAACCACTTGGTTAATTGTAATCTTTATGACAGAATTTGTAATAATAGTAATAATTCTGCAATTGCTTCTTCATGGATCCACCAATTTAAACATCCACTATTATAAGACAGTTAATTGAATTGTATCATTTTTAGGATCGTGTCAGGAGCTAATTGCTGTGCACTATCATGTCTGAGTTGATTTGTTTCAAATTTCTGGAAGGTTTTGACATAACAGCTCCGATGAAAATATCCTCTCGGTGTCAGTTGAGTCGTCCGTTAATTTTAATTGCTGATCTTATAGCTCATATTTTATGAAGAGACACTGAGGGATCGTCATCTGTTCATCAAATCACTGTGGGGAAGGCCCGCCTCCTCGTTTGAACTTTTGAAGATGTCAGACACTTAAGATGCACCCGCGTACTCAAAAATATGCGCTACTCACAGAGATCGTTTAATCCCGATATTTTGAGTTAACTTTTTTTTTTTAATGGTTTTGATCTTTTTTGGAGTTTAGTGTCAGTCTAGGCATGAAGTGACGTCACTACCAGATACTAAAAAAAAAGCCCGGATATAACCTGTATCATTTACACTTAAACACAGCGCAACACAATGAAATATGACACTATCAGCGGCAACTCTGTTAATGCATCCACGCATTTGCAGAAATAAAAGAAATGGCCAGGCTTTGTAAAGTGAGATATTGTCAGCGGGAAATCGGATTAAAGTTATGGAAAACCCCATGAATAATGTAGCCAACATTTATTTCTCCGTGAAATGTAAAACACAGCGAGAGCTCTTGCTCTTTCTTCCACTCAACTCTACATTTCATTTCCAGAGCTAATGATGGATGAGACGGAGAAGTAAACTAATTAAAGCAGAAAAGGAAAATGAATCGCAACAATATTTCTTTCCATCATCTTGGTAATGACACAATTGTTCATCAATTTTTTGCCGTCAAAAATATTAAAAGCATAAATCAAGGCTCACCAAAGCAAAGGCAAACGGGGAGGAAGTTATTGTTGTAAGAGGATGACAAAATCATTAGAATGTAATTGATAACCTCCAGGGCAAAGACTTCACATTGATCTAGTGCTGGTATGTCATTGTAATAACCCTCTTATTGCTTTTTTAGCTCATTCGTTTGATGGCAATTACTTTAGGCTTGAATTAGCCACATTTACTCCGAAGGGAAAAACACTGATGGAAATTTGTCCCTGAGCACATTGTTTTCGAAGCCTCATTCAGCCAAGGCGTAGATTTTACAGTCTTGTGATACAAAACCAAACACATGTGTCAGAAAAATAATGCTTTCAAAGATGCTTTCCTGACAAGTGGTTGAGTTCATGCTGTGCACCGCAAGGGTTGACATTCAAGCATGTTGCTTGATGTTGTAAAGCACAATGAGTCAGCAAGGGTCACGGCGCCTTTACCGTGCAAATGCTGTGAAAACCTTTTTGACTGAGTCAATTATAATTTGTGTCAAATCAATCCAGTTACAACTTAACATTAAAAAGAACAACAAAACTAGTGAACAATGCCAAACTAGAAAACGAATAATCGCGTAATCTCTCTGTCCTGATAAAACGAGACTAGAGGTGTGACGACCATTCGAACTCACACTAAGGAAATTTTGGAGGGCAGTCAATCGGCCGACCAAAAATGTTTTTGAAATGTGAAAGGAAACCCACACAGGTATGGTAAGAACATGCCAACTCCACACAGAGCCAGAATCGAACCTTGCATCTTGGAACTCTGAGGCGGACGTGCTAACCGGTGCACCACCGCGCCACCAAAACAAATTTTAATGCATAATTTATTCCGCATTTAACATAACAAGCTTACTAAACACAAGCTTCAAAGTAGTACAACTAAAAAGTATTTAGCTATGCACAACTGTGTTTATTTTAAAATAATGAGGACTAACTGCAAAACGATACACGAAATGCAACCCCTTGCAACATACACATTACTTCTTACACTAACTTTCTTTGTGACTGCAGATACAAAAATATATTTGCAGTAGCCATGGTAATATAATCGCCATCATTCAGATTGAGGACGATGATAACGACTGATCTCTCCTTCTATCTAATAAAAGAAGGTATCACGATGAACTAGTCGAGTGCATCAGAGTTACTTGGCATTCCACTTGAACTCGGGTGAACTGGGGCTCGCTCTGTCTCTCTGAGACTGTGTGTATAAATTAAAGTTGCAATGGTACCTTGACATTGTGTTGGTCACATTGTGGAAACTTTATTAACTAAACATTCATTATTTCATTACAATTTTATTCAGCTTCAAAAAAATCACTACACTGGTTGTCATCACGTCATTATTTAAAATGAGTCATATTCCACTGTTCTTCTGGATGATGGTGTGTGTCCTGTGCAGTTATAAACATGCCAGTCAGGCCGACCCCCCAGTAAGAGGTGACCGCCAGTAGCACCAAGGTCAAGGACATGGAAGACCAGAGCCACTAGAAACTGAATATTAAATTCACTGACCCGCTTGGAATGTGGTGGAGAGAGAAACAGTGTGTGTGTGTGTGCGTGCGTGCGTGCGTGCGTGCGTGCGTGCGTGCGTGCGTGCGTGCGTGTGTGTGTGTGAGGTTCGGAATTTGGGCCTTCCAATTTCAGTCTCCGTTTACAACGTGTACTTGGACATGCTTGTTAGTATGAATTATGAAAAAAAAAAGAAAATCATAAAAAGAGAAAATCCAAAGTTATTGTGTTTGGAGATAACAGAAGCGTTCATGCATGCTTTTTGTTATCTCACGTTTGATCTTCTGACAGAATGTAAACAAAAATGCAATAATGATGTAGGAAATGAGAGCTCTTCATCTTGCAGAAACAGAAATGGGAATCAACAATTGATCTCCCGACGCTTTCTAATGGCGAGGGGGACGCTTGGAGTGGCCGTGATATCATCTGGCTCGTGTCCCAAAGGGTGGCTGACTAATGTTCATGTCTTGCACTAAATAATGCTCATTCCCTGCATTTTAATGGTCCTATTGATCTCACCCTTATTTCTCCCCCAGAAAGCAATACACATTTACCATATTATTTATCTGTAATGCGACAAAAGTAAGAGTAAATGTTATTCAGGGTCACTTTATTTCTATAAATCCTCTACCTTGAAAGTTTGGCTGATGTATTTACAACATGAAGAAAAAACTCACTTGGGTTCACTATTATATATATATAAGATTCAAGATTCAAGAGTTTTTATTCACCATGTTTGAGCGTGCCAAACAAGGAATTTGACTTCGGTAAAACACACCCTCTGTTCAACATATAGGTGACTAACAACACTCAGGACATGTGAATAATGTAACAAAATAAAGTAACAAGGCCGAATGTTCAAGTGCTCGTGGATATTTGTTTCCATCAAGACCGCATTGATCTGTCTTACATCATCGTTCGCATTGTATAGCTTTCGGTTCCTTACTCCAATATTCAGGACCTCCGTGGAGCGAATCATAGCAGCCTTTAAACCGACTGACTTTATGTGATTGTTTTATAGGTTGGCATTAAAAAGCTTAAATCACTGTACATGATGGAAAGCAGGGCATCCTTGGCAACCCTCAATGAAGTGTTTTAACACATGTTATGGCTAATCTGACTGCGTGGGGTATAATCACAAACAGTCAAACCCAAGCCCTAGTCCTTAATTCTTGCTTTATGTGCACCATTACTGCATGTTTAGTCCAGAAAGTCACATAAAGTGCCTTTTTTTTCCTTCATTGTAATAATGGGCCCAACAGCCTTGAAGATTTGAATCTCCTACTTTCAATAACGGGCTTTTCACTTCATTTATTTCTATCTTGTGCTACTTAGTGTAATGCAAGGCTGTAGTCTTGGGCTAGTGCCAATTAACTATGCTGCATTTCCAGTGAAACAAGTGGAGAGAGTTGCTTAATTGAGACTGATGGCCAAACTAAACCAAGCAGACCGGAGACGTTCAAAACACAAGAAAGGGAAGCGGTGAAGGTCTTTGGGGTACTTTCACTCACTCCCTATGCTTTGTGAGTTGCTTAATCAAGTGTAGTGCATAGTGAGGCATCGATTGTCCGTTCGTGTATTTTCTACACCAGTTTCTGGAGGCGTTAGAAGAGAATATTTTTGTCTTAGAAGGCAACAAGGGTGCAGAGATGACTGAACAAATCTGATCGTGGAGAGCTTTCAGTCCACAAGTTAATCCTTGTGTATGTTTGTATGGATTGAATTTGTTCCCATATTTTGACCTTCAGAAACTTTCCAAGCCAAACTTTAAAGAGAAATTCTTCATGACTGAACTATTGGCCTTGAACCACGTTCTTCAGTTGTTATTAAATGAAAGCCTAGTTTTAAAAATTGTGTCCTTCCAGGCCACAATTTGTCCTTAAAGAAATTAACTTGGAAGTGTAGTTTGGTTTAAGTACAAAAACTAAACTGGCTTGATTTCAGAATCCCAAAAATCTGCTTTGTGATAATACTTATTGCTGCTCTTCAAGGATTTTAAACTATTTTGCACAGATAGGTCATCTTTTGTGAAAATCGCATTCAGCCCTCCTTAATAGTCGGTCACATCATAACTTTGACAAGGTTTTTGATTTTAAGAGGATACTGACATTCTTCCACTTGCACAATCGCTACTAGCAGCAAAGTTTCCATGGCTGGATGTGATTATCTAAAAAAAAAAAAAGTGCTTTTAATTTTGATACTTTGTATAGTATTTTTCCGCCTGGAACATCTATGAATAAATCTCTTCATTATCTTTATTTACACTGAACATTTCCAACTGTTGCATGTGTAACCTCACATTTCCGATGCAGGGGAAATGTTAGCTGAAATCTGAAAATCACAGTCCACGTGACGTCAATTATTTTTCAGAGGAAACACTAACCGAGGGCATCGTGAATGTAAAAATTATGTTGGGCCTTTTGGAAACATTCATGTGGAAAAATCATTTGCATGTACAGAGAAAATTTGGAAAGTACCTGCTTGGCCCTCAGCTTGACCACAGAGGTCGTGGTCGAGGTCGATAGTCCGACATCCTTTCCGGAGGAGACTATAAAAGTTTGCCTCTGACATTCCAACGGAAGTCGTTTGAGGTCCATTTGAAGCCCTGTCAGTAAATGTGCAAAATGAAAAACATCCCACAAAGCTACTAAGAATGGCTACAAGCACACACGCGCACGAACGGGCACACAGATTTTACACAACAGAGGGCCATTGACACTTCATCATCTTAGATTAGCAGAGTGCTGAAAACTGTCGTGAGCCTGCTTTCACAGAAAACGTGTATCTGTGTGTGTGTGCGTGCGTGTGTGTGTGCGCTGTACCGTAGCCAGTGCTCCATGTTGTTGAAGGAAAGTGATGTGTCTATATGTGGATAATAAGCTCCTTTGGGGGAGAACTCGCTCTCTCTGTAGACCACAAACTAGTCTTTTACTTCAGATGATACACTCCATCCAGGGAATACTACTTTTCCTTCTAGTGATCTCAATTATACCCCACTTGTATTGTCTTTTCACTGTATATCTCGCATCTCTGTTGCCATGGAGGTAATGTGGAGTCGATTAGAGTGCCACGGCCTGCTGTCCGGGTTACTGTAAAAAGCTTTTAGCCTTACCCCTACACCAAAATGTAAAGAATAAAAATGGTCTTCTATAAAATACGGTACTGCTTTCATTTGATGCACTTGAACCCTTCGAACGGCTCCTCAGTATGTAGACAACCTTTCGCACTCATAATCTCACTTACAGAGAATTTGGAGTGGTCCATTGGCCAACCATGCATGTTGAGAGGAAACCAGAGTGCCTGAAGGAAACCCACGCAGGCACGGGGGGAACATACAAACTCCACACAGGAAGACCAGAGCCAAAATCAAACTCCAAACAGTGCACCAATCAGTATATATCATTTAAAACTATAACAAGTGGAGGACAAAGGTTGTGTATCATGTGATGACTTTCTTTTGTGTGCAGAGTCACAGTGGATATGTTCTGGGTTTGAATCTCAGCTCAGGAACTTCCTATATGGAGTTTCCATGTCCTGCTGGTACTCAGGCTTCTTCTCACATCAGGTAAAAGACTCTTGATTGCTCCTTGAATGTAAGTTTCAATGTTTGTTTGAGATTGTTTAAGAACTTGCAGAAAGAGGCCACAGTATCCCCAGTTCCGAACAAGATTGTCGTTTCTGGCTTTTCTAGGACACTCGGCATGTGCTCAGGGCCATGCAGTCAGCGATGGTGCAATTGTCCTCACCAGAAGGTTCTACACTGGCTAATGAGAATCCCAAACACATTTGGGGAAAATGATCTTTTTTTGCCTCACTCCTTTATGACTCACAGGTCCTTGTTTGTCTCATCTTGAAATCCGTAGTGTCCGTTGCAGTCCTTGTTATCCGGACACTGTGGCCTCATCTGATCAATGAAAATATGCCGATAGAGTTTATTGACAAGGCGGTGTGTACGAGATAAGGTGGTTATCACAGGTTGTCTGCTCTCTGATGTATAGTCCTGACTCGTGGCGGAAAAATCATTAATTGTGCTGTAGGGAAATGAAACAGCCAACATATTGCTTTCAGTGTTGCAAAAGTGACCCTGAATCCACACGTACACACACGCACACACACAAGTTGAGCAAAGTCGTTTAACCAAAAATGGTCAGTATGTGTGAGGCAAATGAAGTTGTTATGAGATGAGATAATTTACTGTCTTGATTTTGCCTTGAGTTTTTCTTGCCTGGATCAACTCATAAATAAACTTACTCAAACCACAGTAAATGATGGCGGTGCTGCTTTTATCCATCCCAAGTAAATTATAAGACTTAAATTCCATTGAACCTATTTGCCAACAATGTCGAATGTGAAATAATGTTCTGGTTAAGCAGGGCTTCGAGTAGGCCCCACATCTGACCTTCATGTTGTCACAGACGACTGGCCAAGCACTAAATAATAACATTTCACAGTCTCTCTACGGGGCGCCATCTGAAGCCTGTTGCCCTCACACATATTTTTGCTCTTGCTGAGTTGAAAGCTGTTGTGCGCCAGAGTGCGTGCGTGCGAATGTGCTTTTGTGCATGCAAAATTGCATTCTTGTGCGGTTGAATGTCACGGGGCAACATGTTATGATGAGTGAACGGCTATAACCTTCATCAGCTCTGCAAAGGTAAAACATGTGTTTCCAGGGGTAGCCAGCGTTCCACTCAGATTTACAGAGGGAAGTGACATATCCCATTTCTGACATGGAGTGTTAAAAAGTGAAATGGGGATGGAGGCTGAGGCGACGTGCACCTCAGGGGTACAACGGAAAGAACCATAAAATTTGAGAGAGGGGGAGATGCATATCCATAGTTGAAATCTTGTAAAAGAAATGTAGCCTTGACTTTTAAAGATATTGCTTCAGCATAGTACAGTAGTACATTTTAGAAGTTGGACTTAAATCTACGTTAATTCTAGATTGTAGTAGGGCCACAAAAAATACTTACACAATTAATTTGACTCCACACATTAAAAATAAATTGTCACCTCTGGTTATATTTATTGTGAATTGTAGAAATGTGCACATTCCCACTTGTTGGTCCAATTAGTGCTCTTCAGTGCTTCTGTTTACCTCACCCTTGGAGCAAATGAATGAAAAAGTTCATTATTCACTGGCCTTAAAAAAAGCATAGCCTACAGGCAAAAATATTCTGGTAGACTTTTAAAGCCCCACACAGCGGGTAGCCTGTTGGATGTCTCCATTACTAAGACTGCCGAGGTGTAAATATTTTTCCTGTCAAAGTCTTTCCTTCCTATTCAGCAGTCAAAATTCATTCTGTCGAGTTTGAAAGGGTGAAAGATATTCATTCTGAGCCGAATGACACGTTTCTAAGAGATGCTGTCGGTACGCAGGGGGGCTGCTTTCCAACAGTTCAAGGTGGTCCAGTCCCTGAGAGAGGAAAAGGGTCGGGCTAAGAGTAAGAAAGAAGGGAACAGAATCCAAAACGTTACTAACAGACCGTAGGGAATCCTGCGCTCTCAACGAATCCATCTCGACCTGGAGATTAGTCTCCTCTAGCGGTGTTCTCATGTCAAAACACAATGAGGAATCTGACAGGCCTACTGACAATGGACGTCTTTGAATCCACAAAGTGAGATTTCAGCAGCCCAAATGGTTTATTACACGCTGACAGGCACATCAACCTTGCAATATTTATCACTGAAATATTTGCCCTTTTCATGTGGGATGTCCAAAAACAACCCAAAGCGTTCGCTCTAAGTGTTTTCCGATTGACCGATAGATTTGGGGAAATATACATAAAATGTTGGGATAACTCAAATCGCATCCAGAATCTTCCGCAAGAATGCAACCGCAGCAGTTTGACACTAAGCCAAAGTGAGCTGCGAGTCGGGAGACAGAGATGAGTTCAATCCAGTAGACTAGTAATAGCGACACACCTTTTCTATGAGAACCACTGAAAGGGAGACATGTGTTTTCATTTTGTGCGTGTGCTTGCTCATATCTGTTTATGTGTGTACGTACACTCAAACAAAAGCCTAGTGGGAAAATAAAAAAAATGCAATTTGACCTTTACCAATACTTAAAGAAGGGAGCAAAATGTGATAAGCATTACGGGCCCATCACAATTGATGTCAATTTTTGGGTTGTAGATTTGTTTTGGAAAAAACATCGTAAATGCATTTGTCCTCCTGCCGAAGGTTAGCTAAAATGTGTGATACCACATCTGTGGTTATCTGTACGAGAATCTGTCCAGTTATACCTATACCCTGAAAATGCATCTTCTCTACCCACGTGCACTAGTATTATTTTGTGCAAACACTCATGCCAGCTATATACTTATGATTATAAACAGTAACACAGTCAAATACAATATTATGGGACCAAGAATCAATGGTCTGAGAAGGGAACCTTGAGGGACCCCACATGTTCTTGAGAACCAAGGGAGTCTTTCCTTTGTGACTAATGGCGTGAAAAGCAACAGAAGGTTCCAGTAACATGAGGGACGTTATCAGAAAAAAAGCCTGAGAATAATAAATGATGCCATTATAAACACAACAACACAAGACATCGTAGAGGACAATAAATCTAGTTTGGAGATTATTGGGATGCTCCTTTGACATGACAGAGATTTGAGGAAACCAGTAATAAATTTAAGATTTAATGTCATCCGGTAACTCAATAGCTAAGTGGCTTGATAACTATATTTTATCCGATCCTGACTTTGACAATGTAATTTGTTTATTCCTTCCAGTCTCCATTACGATGCGAACAGTTTTTAAAGTGTCGCCTGTCCCATGATTTATCGGCGCCGCTCGAAATCACTCTTACACTTCCCCTCCTTCCTATTCTCTTGTTTTTCCATAAATTGTCAAGGAGACGTCAACGCAAGCCAAGTCCCGGTCCTGGAAATGAGCATATTTGTCCTGGCTCAGCCACAGTCCAGAAGATATTAGCTGTGTAGGAAATGTGCTGAATATTACAGGGCCTCGCCATTGCAGGCCAAGAAAGACAGTTGGTGCAAACCTCAGTCTGCTTCTCTGCTGCGATTTCTCAAAATGTCAGAGCTTTCGCGTTCACAGTGTGCTGTAGGACAAAGCTGGCTGTCCCACGTGCTGAGTCATTGCGGTAATTAATTGTGACTGGGCGCTGCAAGGTCAACTTTGGATGTCTTAACGCAGTCCAAAGGAAAGTTACAGGCTCATTAGTGAGAGACAAGCTGACTGACTTTTCCAGTTTATTTTCTTCATTTGCACCTTTTGGGTTTGTTGGTGACCCAGTTTTCCTTTAACTGCAATTGTTTGATGAATCGATTAATCCACATGTGTGAGGTCTCAATGCCACATCATTCATAAGTGCTGCAAATGAGCCCGAAAATGGAGTTGACTGGTTTTCTAATGGTTTCGTGTAGTTTCCTAAACTGGCTAGAGCGGCTAATGAGCCAGACACAACACAATGAAAGGCAATTTGTAGCATCCAGTCCACCTGTTTTAGTGTATATTTCGAGGAGACTTTGGAAATAACACGCCGCTGACTGAGCCTTAGCACAAATCGTGAGAGAGGAGGAGAAAATAAATCACATCCTCAAGTTAAAATAATTCAACTTGATCCTGCGAGGTCACTATAATCGTAAACTTTTCTCAGAGAAAACACGAATCATTGCTTTTGGCAACACACACTGCTAAAAAGTCTAATTTCTCAAATCCACGCCTCTTGCGATTGGTCCATGAAGCTCTGGAGGCCATAGTGCATTCATCGTACAGCTTCTCACAATGCCAAAAAAAGTAAACATCAGGGAGTTTTAAATTATTAGTATTTTTAGATTTATATGATAATTGTGGGAATCTCCAAGTTGTGTAAGGTCTAAATTTCAAGGCAACAAACTTCATATAAAATAGCTTATAATAATAATAATAATAATAATATAAAATAGTTTCATTTTATTCAGGTATAATACAATCAAGCAAGTCAATAAATAACGTTATGTGCTCTCTGACGTGCCAGATCTCCAAACAGATGACGGCCCATGAACGAACGTGTGTTCTTGGCTCCGAACGTCAGATCTCCTCCTCCATGTTCACTGCGTGCTTGAGAGAGATGAGATTAGACAGCTGCAAGTCACACACTCATTGTCCTTCGTTAACAAGTGTAATTTGTGCCTCATTCTGTCATCCGGCTCTTCCAAGAGCGCCCAAATTCATTCTGGCTCTCCACGGAGGTTGGAAGAATCATCACGCTGGCATCCGTCATCGCGCCATCTGTGATGAGGAGAGCGGTGTGCAGATACATGTAAATAATCCAATATTACTCAAAGTAAAAAGCTCTCCGGTTGATAACATACAATGCTTATCTTTAGGCACGTACACACATATATACCTGCATCCCCACAATCTCCCTCGTCATCTGCTCCCATAACCCCTCAACTAATTACAGCTACAAAAAATACGATGATGCTACTCTGATGTAATCCAAATGAGCGACTTTGCACACTATTGTTGACAGCCGTTGGTAAGACAGATCAGAACACTTGGCATATGCAAAAATTCAAATTCGGCTGATAATTTTAGAAAATTTCCCGGTTATTGCTTCTCAAGTATCCAAATGAGATCCATCGTCCAATTCTATGCACGTCATTGGCCTGCGTGACTCACAGTGCTTGATGTAGGGCGCTACAGTCTTGCCACTTCCTCCCGAATGCCAGCCTTCACTTGGCATAAGAAAGGAGGAAATAACTGGTAGGAACAGTTTGGAAGACATTTGAAAGCAAAAGTGACCGTTTAGAATCTATAAACCTGATAGGCAACACTATTGGCACTATTAGGCTACCACTTGAGAAAATAAAATTGAGTAAATTCAGCACAAGTGTATAGTTTTCCTTTTTGGTATATATTAAGAAAATGTCGGGGCAGAGGAGATGACTGAACTTAAGTCTCGGGTGATATAATGCTCATGTAATGGCCTAGTTTCTTGTATCTTGTGAATATTTATAAATATTTGTAGTTCACTACATTTTTCTTGTGTCACATAATTTTCTTAATTCTTGTTTCCGCAGATGAGAGTAATCAGGGCGATGATGTTGTCATCCTCCAATCAGATCCTAGGAAGTCCCATGGGTCACATTTGCACTCCTTCAGTACTCGTTCTCGGCAGTGAAAATATGATTTATGGTCCCTATATATGCTAGAATGAGCATAAATATTAGCACTGTGACCTTTGTGTCCTCCAAACTAGGCGAAAGCAATCACGACTCAATTTAATGATGATTTAAATTGTCCCAAAGAGCTGGCGACCCATGGACGGTGTCGCTTGAAGTAAGTCGTAGGATGGAAGCAGAGGGCTTTAATGAAATATGCAAATACCGCATTGAGGCAGAGAGTGACTATTAACCTTAAAATTTCAAAACATAAACTTGCGTCCTTCATATTTTGGTAAAATTATTGAGCTAATATATTATCTGAGGAAATGTGTGTTGTTTGAAAAGATGTCTTGAGCGACAGAGGTCATTGTGTCTTAAACCACTCGTCTGTCTCTGCCCTCCATCTTCTTCATCCTTCTCATCTTCACTCTAGCTTTTCTTTCCCCCACTTTCCGAGCGTTTGAACACTTGGGTTGCCATTTAGGCCACAGAAATATGACATCTTGTGCTCTAATGATTTGCAGACTATAAGTGGAAATGCCCAGCATGAATCATGAAAATGCATTTTTCCATTTCCATTAGGGAGGAGACGACATGCTCCCAGAGAGATTTACACCATCATTGCTTTCTCATCCTCTCTCTCTCTCTCTCCTTCTGTCCCATCCTCTCATACCCCCCCCCCCCCCACACTAAAATGCACTTTCCTATTCAGCTCATTTACACTTTGAATGGTGCTTGCACATCTGTCAAGTTCAGCCATACGCATGACAGAAAGAGTAGAACGTCACAATGTTGCAAACGTGCCACTTGAATGTGGTCGGTTTACAGATCCATCCTAAAATTATTATTTTAGCCCACTCTGCAAATGGACTTAAAAGATGAAATTAATCAGGGATTACTTTGTATGTTTCAATTTGCTTGCTTGAATGTGGCCACACTAGATTACAGCAATTATAGGAACTCTTGTTTGAAACATAAGACTCAATCCTTGGAGCGCAACACAAGGTTTCTATTTGTTGGTCCAACAAAAGACTGTGTGGGAATTTAAATGCTAATGAGGATTATAAGCATTACAATTCTGCGGCTGGATTGTTTGTAAATGCACGTGCAAGTTTAAGCAATTTCATCTGTTGTGTGAAATGCTGTAAGATAAATAATATCACGTTGGGCAACATAAAAAACCAACAAAGTTTAGGTCAATGGTTTATATGAAATTAAATTAGTTTGCACAGAGAATAAATATTGAGCAATTGATAGCATTTGTGTAATGGTGGTGGGGGTGCAAAAAAAAAAAAAAGTCTGTCTTTAACAAATTCAAAGTTTCACAAGGCAAGTGGTCCGTCCAAACAGCATCTCAGGTAATACATTGTCATGCCAGACATAAAAAATAGGAAAAGCCTCTTTGGTCTTTGGCCAGGAAATGAGTGGAGTTCAAATGGAAGTTTTCACCAGCTGGTCCAGGCGATCTATAAACAGATGATGGCGAGCCTGATTGGAACGGTGCACTGTGCTACGTGCGGCTAAAGTTTCAACCTTCTGCCTGCCGCAGAGTGTAAATCATACAGCGCAAGGTAACACAAGCCAGATGTTTATTCACCAGATAGCCTGTGTGTGTATATATGTGTGGACTATGTGTGTCCTATAATTGAGGTTAAAAAGCATCTTAAAAAATGCCTAGATATATTCAATATATTATGAATTCAGGCTCACTTTTGATTGACACAAATATTTATTTGTTTGTTTAATATTGTGGTTGCATCTTGCAGTGGTGCACGGTTGCATTTCATCACACTGAGAGTTGTTTGTAACATTTTTGCTAACAAAATATTTGTGAATAGTATCTTTCAAAACACACAAAGAAATAAAGAAATCTCAAATCATCTTTCTTTATTTTTGTTTTGGGGGTTTTCTGTGGTTGAACTGCCGTTGCTGCCCCAACCACCGGGCCGCGGACCCTAACTCAGCCCTAGCCCGAACCGTAACCTTAGCTCTAACCCTAGCCCTAACCGTAACCCTAGCTCTAACCCTAACCCTAGCTTTAACCCTAGCCCTAACCCTAGCTCTAACCCTAGCTCTAACCCTAACCCTAGCCCCAACGTTTTTTTGCGCCACGGACCGGTTACGTGTCAGAAATATTTTCGTGGACCGGCCTTTATATGAATAAATAATACATTTATATAAATAAATAATACATTTATAATAAATATATAAATACGATGAAATAAAATGACACGACTATTTCTTTCTTTTAGTAGGGTTTTTTTCAGTTTTTCCTTGCCCTCTTGGGAGCTTAGGATCAGGGGATGCTAGTGTTGGCTCGTGAGTGAACGATCCGTTCAAAAGACCGAATTCTTTTCAGTGAACGATTCGTTCTTTTTTCAGTTCATATGACTTCAACCAGTAGGTGTCGGTAATGCGCATTGAAGCTGGTGCCACCTCGCCGTAAAACAAAACAAAGAAGAAAATGACGTAACTTCCCGTTCACGAACGAGTCGTGAATTGCATTTCCCGTTTACCAACTGAACGGACGTGTGAGCGAACGAGTCAGTGATTTGCATTTCCAGTTCATCGCGAGAACGGATCAGTGAGGGAAAGAATCCTGACTTTCCCGTTCGCGAACGAGTTAAGGGGTGAACTGCCTTCCCGTGCATCAACGGATCAGTCAGTGAACGTGTTGCGTCTCCCTCCTGGCGTGAACTATGTAAGCCAGAATGTAGATTTACGATTTGCTAAGGAAAGAAAGAACCACTCACTGAAACACCACTTCTTTTATGCACGTTTTCTCCAAGCTAACGGCTAACTTTATTGCATGAAGGCATGCGCCGTCATGCAACAACGGGGGAGATTATGCTTCTCTTTGGGTAATCTTGACTTTATAACAGTAGTTTTTAAATAACGTGTATGCATATATACGCCTAAATATTGTTATACAATATATCTACTGCAATTTCACATTGGATTGCTGGTTTGAAATTCACTTTTAATATTGTTATTTTATTTTTTTGTTTTTGTTTTAAATAAACATTTATGTTAAAACTTGTCTGGTGTTTTATTCCTTGTTTTTATATTCGCCAATTAAAACAGATTTTTATGTTTAAAAAAAAGAATAAATAAATAAGAAAGTGTAGTGAACGATTCGTTTGAACAAATCTTTTGAGTGAGCCGATTCTAGATTCAGTTCACTTAAAACTGGAATGCACATCACTAGTACAAAAGAGTGCAGACGGCCAAGAGCTGCCATGTCGAAATAGCCGACTGGTTAGTGACACGGGCTCTCGCTCGGTATGAAGCTGGTTCGAGCCCAGGTGTGAGCATATACCCAAATGTGATTTTAGACTTGGAACCTCGCTTTGCGCATATGCAAACAAATGCAAGTATTTATGTGTAAATACATACGGTGGCCCCGCATGAAAAGTTTTAGCTCCTGCAGAACGTGAAAATGACCAAAAACTTTTCACGCAGGTGCGCTTAACGAGGGAATCACACGGACACTTCATTAGGTACACCGCCATTTTCAAGTGTACCTAATAACAGGCCACTTTATTAGGGTAATATCATGGTCAAAGGTCACAGGTGTCAAGCTCTAGTCCTCGGGGCCGCGTTCCAATATGTTTTCCAGGTTACCCTCGTTAAGCGCACCTGCGTGAAAAGTTTTAGCTCCTGCAGAACGTAAAAGGAGCTAAACCTTTTCACGCAGGTGCACTTAACGAGGGAATCACACGGACACTCCATTAGGTACACCGCCATTTTCAAGTGTACCTAATAACAGGCCACTTTATCAGGGAAATATCATGGTCAAAGGTCACAGGTGTCAAGCTCTAGTCCTCGGGGCCGCGTTCCAATATGTTTTCCAGGTTACCCTCGTTAAGCGCACCTGCGTGAAAAGTTTTAGCTCCTGCAGAACGTACAAGGAGCTAAAACTTTTCACGCAGGTGCACTTAACGAGGGAATCACACGGACACTCCATTAGGGAGGCAATCTTGGAAAACATGTTGGAATGCGGCCCCGAGGACTAGAGCTTGACACATGTGACCTTTGACCATGATATTTCCCTAATAAAGTGGCCTGTTATTAGGTACACTTGAAAATGGCGGTGTACCTAATGGAGTGTCCGTGTGATTCCCTCGTTAAGTGCACCTGCGTGAAAAGTTTTAGCTCCTTTTACGTTCTGCAGGAGCTAAAACTTTTCACGCAGGTGCGCTTAACGAGGGTAACCTGGAAAACATATTGGAACGCGGCCCCGAGGACTAGAGCTTGACACCTGTGACCTTTGACCATGACATTTCCCTAATAAAGTGGCCTGTTATTAGGTACACTTGAAAATGGCGGTGTACCTAATGGAGTGTCCGTGTGATTCCCTCGTTAAGTGCACCTGCGTGAAAAGTTTTAGCTCCTTGTACGTTCTGCAGGAGCTAAAACTTTTCACGCAGGTGCGCTTAACGAGGGTAACCTGGAAAACATATTGGAACGCGGCCCCGAGGACTAGAGCTTGACACCTGTGACCTTTGACCATGATATTTCCCTAATAAAGTGGCCTGTTATTAGGTACACTTGAAAATGGCGGTGTACCTAATGGAGTGTCCGTGTGATTCCCTCGTTAAGTGCACCTGCGTGAAAAGTTTTAGCTCCTTTTACGTTCTGCAGGAGCTAAAACTTTTCACGCAGGTGCGCTTAACGAGGGTAACCTGGAAAACATATTGGAACGCGGCCCCGAGGACTAGAGCTTGACACCTGTGACCTTTGACCATGATATTTCCCTAATAAAGTGGCCTGTTATTAGGTACACTTGAAAATGGCGGTGTACCTAATGGAGTGTCCGTGTGATTCCCTCGTTAAGTGCACCTGCGTGAAAAGTTTTAGCTCCTTGTACGTTCTGCAGGAGCTAAAACTTTTCACGCAGGTGCGCTTAACGAGGGTAACCTGGAAAACATATTGGAACGCGGCCCCGAGGACTAGAGCTTGACACCTGTGACCTTTGACCATGACATTTCCCTAATAAAGTGGCCTGTTATTAGGTACACTTGAAAATGGCGGTGTACCTAATGGAGTGTCCGTGTGATTCCCTCGTTAAGTGCACCTGCGTGAAAAGTTTTAGCTCCTTTTACGTTCTGCAGGAGCTAAAACTTTTCACGCAGGTGCGCTTAACGAGGGTAACCTGGAAAACATATTGGAACGCGGCCCCGAGGACTAGAGCTTGACACCTGTGACCTTTGACCATGATATTTCCCTAATAAAGTGGCCTGTTATTAGGTACACTTGAAAATGGCGGTGTACCTAATGGAGTGTCCGTGTGATTCCCTCGTTAAGTGCACCTGCGTGAAAAGTTTTAGCTCCTTGTACGTTCTGCAGGAGCTAAAACTTTTCACGCAGGTGCGCTTAACGAGGGTAACCTGGAAAACATATTGGAACGCGGCCCCGAGGACTAGAGCTTGACACCTGTGACCTTTGACCATGACATTTCCCTAATAAAGTGGCCTGTTATTAGGTACACTTGAAAATGGCGGTGTACCTAATGGAGTGTCCGTGTGATTCCCTCGTTAAGTGCACCTGCGTGAAAAGTTTTAGCTCCTTTTACGTTCTGCAGGAGCTAAAACTTTTCACGCAGGTGCACTTAACGAGGGTAACCTGGAAAACATATTGGAACGCGGCCCCGAGGACTAGAGCTTGACACCTGTGACCTTTGACAATGATATTTCCCTAATAAAGTGGCCTGTTATTAGGTACACTTGAAAATGGCGGTGTACCTAATGAAGTGTCCGTGTGATTCCCTCGTTAAGCGCACCTGCGTGAAAAGTTTTTGGTCATTTTCACGTTCGGCAGGAGCTAAAACTTTTCATGCAGGGCCACCTTATGTATTTACACATAAATACTTGCATTTGTTTGCATATGCGCAAAGCGAGGTTCCAAGTCTAAAATCACATTTGGGTATATGCTCACACCTGGGCTCGAACCAGCTTCATACCGAGCGAGAGCCCGTGTCACTAACCAGTCGGCTATTTCGACATGGTAGCTCTTGGCCGTCTGCACTCTTTTGTACTAGTGATGTGCATTCCAGTTTTAAGTGAACTGAATCTAGAATCGGCTCACTCAAAAGATTTGTTCAAACGAATCGTTCACTACACTTTCTTATTTATTTATTCTTTTTTTTAAACATAAAAATCTGTTTTAATTGGTGAATATAAAAACAAGGAATAAAACACCAGACAAGTTTTAACATAAATGTTTATTTAAAACAAAAAAATAAAATAACAATATTAAAAGTGAATTTCAAACCAGCAATCCAATGTGAAATTGCAGTAGATATATTGGATAACAATATTTAGGCGTACTTCCATGTAGACTGAGTGTGGGCTCAATAGTTTAGTGGTTAGTGCTTTGGACTCTCACCCCAGCGATCTGGGTTCAAATCCCAGTGGGAACTAAAATATTTTATCATAGGAAATTTTGCAACACAGTTGCTCGTGTGCTGGCCCATACAACCATGCACCTCCTTGAAATTTAGGGCGAGAAGTGGGGCTGGAGTTAGAGCTAGAGCTAGGGTTAGCTGTGAAGCTGGCACAGAGTCGTTAGATGCATTAAGGCAGACACACATTGTGCACAAGTGCGTCGTCCTCACTTTGACAAATGCGCCACTCTCTCTGCTCTAACAGGACTTTTATTGAACTCTAATGGGTGGAGACAGCCGCTGTATTGGCCACTATCACAGGCAGAGAGAAGACAAGATGAATATTGAAAGCGAGAGCCAACGCTGATAGAAGTTGTTTCAAAGCTGACAGGACAAAGCCAGTGGAGGGAAAACTCACAACTGACAAGACTTGGGCTAGCTGAGCGCACCAACGGCTTCACACTGGACTATAACCTGAGCACAAATCGATCACAAGTTAGATTCAACCAACTTCTTCAGGAGTGCGACAATCTGATGGTTATGGTCCCAACTTTTTTAGAACAGATGTTTGATATGCAGAGGCCTCAGTATGTCACACGAGCGGCTGCACGTTCTCCTCAAATTGTTGAATTCCGATTTACCTTGGTATTTGATTTTGGGCCCCAATTTAACCCCCAGGCATCAAGATATATCTAAACTACTAAAAACTAAAAAAAAAAAAAAAAAAGCTAGAAATAATCCCAGGAATGTAATGTCTGGCTAAAATAACTGAGCAGCACATTGAATATTAAATCCTGCTCCTTTTGATTTGAAGGGAACAATTAATATTTAGTGACTTGTTAAAAATGTGTCAGCGTAAATCATTGATGGATGCTGGATCCATAAGGGGCTTATGAATGTTGTATCAATCCTCATAATTAGACTGAAAAGTGGAACCCTTAAGGCTAAAAGAAATGTTTTATATTTAAAGTACTCCAGTTATGTGCATTCATGAAGGAGCTGCTTTGTGCATGAGAGAATTTTTGCATATTTTGGACCAGTATGGGAGTTGTGCAGATTCCCGGGCTGTGTATTTGCCGACAAGTACAGTCAGGCAATCAACCTAGGTGACAACTGGATGTCTTGTCAAAAAAGCGCCACAGCCATTTAAGACGTCACATGAATTAACATTTTATGAGTTTCTTTTCAGTCATCTGGTGAAGGGAATGACGCTTTAACAACCTCCTCCCGCTTCTGACTACTCGGATCACTTGTCAATCACATCTCATATGATCTCCGCTTCAACGCGATGATGCAAAGTGCAAGTGACAAACCGGGCCTCGGAGGGACAAATAAGTTTGGTGTGGCGCTGAATTAATCAATGTTGACAAGAGCAGAAGTCCCTGAGCTGCTTCCTGTGACGACGCATCGTCGGCCTCACCTCCTAATTGCTCTTGTGTGGCTGTCATTAATTAAAAACAAAACATTAAAGGTAGTGCAGAACCATTTCAGCGGTTGATTTTTCGAAATGTTGTGGGTATTTGTAGCTTGAGAAGATGATTGTTGGGACTTATCTGGAAAAAATAATGGTGGCAGAAATCATTTACGTATATCTGTTATTTAACAGACTTTCAGTAGCTACTGTTATTAATATAGACTTATTGCTCAGGGAAGTTTCAGAGGTAAAATAATATTTGTTAGGTACTGATCTGATGAGATTTTCATGTTAAATTACACTTGGAAGGTAAACCCTTTGCAGTTAATTGTATAATGTATTGTGGTTTGTCCAGCCTGGATTTGTAGCGCCCGGGCTTGACCTCGGTTCTCTTCTGTCAGTTCTCATCAGAATACAAAAGGTTTCTTGTTTAAATGTCACGTTTAAATATTCCCCAATGCATTTGAAAAAGAGAGTGAGGTGAATTGTGTACCAGGAAGGAAAAGATTTAAATCGCTGCCAAACGTGACATAAATTGGGTTTGACCCCGTTACAAGTCGCAACAGCAACTTTTGAGATGTTTGTGTCCATTTTAAACAATCATTGAAGAGAACTAAGTAACTGTATATTAAACCCTAGTTTAAAACCCTAATCATAGTTTGAAGCCCTAGTTTAAAACTCTAACCCTAGTTTGAAACCCTAGTTTGAAACCCTAATCCTAGTTTGAAACCCTAACCTTAGTTTGAAACTCTAATTTAAAACCTTAACCCTAGTTTGAAACCCTAACCCTAGTTTTTACCATTACCATTTAAAAAATAAACAAAATGCAAACCACACTTGTTTAGATTTTCATACGACAGTACACCTGTTACACAACTGTTAACCTCCATCCACACCGTACATCTGTCGAGGCGTTCGAGAATGATAGTTGCACAGTGTAATTCAGAAAACTGCATTGAAAAACAAAAAACATGACCTCTTTTGCGGAGATAAATAAGAATATCGTGCAGCCATGTTTGCTTTTACGAAAGGACAAAAAGTCAAAGAAACACGTAGTGAACTTGTGTAATTTTACAGTGTATCTTACGATCCGTCTCTACGTGGGCGTCTACCGAGAGGCCTCCTGACTTCATGCTGTTTGCATTAGACGCCACATGTTTGGAGAAAACGCAGTGAATCTCAAAATGAAAGGTAATATCCGCTGACCTTTTCGACGGGACCTATCTACATTATTCAAGCGAGACGCAGCGAACACATTTGATGCGGAATCGGCTAAACGACACGCCGAGTCATCTTTTATTCATGCGGCTGCTCCCTAAGCTGCGGCTACCGTAGACAAATGTTGCAACCTGTTTGTGGGTGATGCTGAAATGGAAGTGCACTTT
This sequence comes from Syngnathus acus, assembly GCF_901709675.1. Lineage (NCBI taxonomy): Eukaryota > Metazoa > Chordata > Actinopteri > Syngnathiformes > Syngnathidae > Syngnathus > Syngnathus acus. The sequence goes on from NC_051094.1 coordinate 6,658,403, forward strand.
GAAATAATGGACATAATGATCCTAATCATATTAGCATAAATTGTGTTTAAAAGAAATAAATTGAGTTCTATCAGCAATGAATGGTCTTGGAGGTTTGATGGGATTCTTAGATAAACTTGACACAATTACAGAGTGCATTGAGTAAAGAAATAAAAGTTAAATAGAATAAAAGTTTTAAAAATATTTAAAACACCTTAATTAAAGGAATGCAAAAAAGGTTTTAACCTGGATTTAGAATCATTTAGTAAACTGCAGACTGGGTGTTTCTTTAAAGTATTCAGGACCCAAACCGTGAAGTGATTTTTTATTTTTATTTTTTACCATAAGCAGAATTCTAAAATCTATTCTACAGCTGTCTGGGAACCAATGTAAGGCTTTGTAAACAGTACAGGCAATTTTTTATTTTTCATTTTGTTTTTACCCACGTTTAAAATGAACACTGAGAAAAGTATAAATCAATTTAAGTGGCAACAATTCTTATAGTGATTGTGTATGTTAATAGCTTTGCATCCAAGGAGTTTTTGAGTCAACTCAATTTTCAAAACAAATGAGTTGACAAGATAATTTATGATATCAAAGCATACAATGAAACTATTGTGTCCTTTCCACGTCATGATTTTCACCTCAGTTGCTTTCTCCTGTGTAACATTAAGTCTCTCAGGCTTTGGCCCGTGTAACCCTAAGCCGTACGCCTCCTGACAGTCACGGGCTATGACCCATCCGTCATCTAGCTTATAATTATTCCATCCAGCTTCCTCGCCCTCTCTCACTGGCTGGTTCGGCGACACATTTACCCTCAGACGGTCTGCAGAAGTGATTAGAGCAGTACACGGGCAGGGCAGCCTCATCAGAGAGCAAAGTTTGAGGGAGGTTTAAAGTAGCTGGGATGTGGGTGGTGATGTTTTTTTGTTGTTTTTCTTTTTTTGCTAGATGAAAAAAAGTGAGATATCAATAGAGTGGGAGTTTGAGAAAAGGGACCAAAAAAAAAACTGTGTTGAGCGTCTGCCTTACCTGAAGAACAGCATGCTGCGACCATATGCTGGTCCAGGTGGACTCGGTATCCAAGCAACTGTATCAAAACAGCGAGGGCATTGGCAATTGAATCCGGAGGACTTTACAAACTAGGAACAATGCAGCAGGTAGGATCACTTGCTCGGGCTTTTCCTTCGGCACCTCTACAGGGAGCTCATTCTGACCAGGACTCGCCTCTGAAGGACCGGCGGCGTGTCTCGTGAGACGACTGAAATATTTGTCAGCAAATTTAATACTCACCAAGTTTAACCAGGAGAAAAAGTTGCAAAAAGTTTACATTTATTGCTTGTAACTAACTAACTGCATCAATTCAGCTCAAATGTTTCATTAACGTTGCAACGGTCAAATTTGACAAAATATGATAATACAAAGAAAAATTACGCAATGAAGACAATGAAAAGCTACTTCTAAAAATGTCCTCAAATTCCCAGATGTTTACATCTTGATCTGATATTTTGACATTTTCTTTGAGACGTTATCAGTTTTTAATATCAATAACACGCTGATTCAATTTGCATTTACGTGTCCGCTGCTCTTTTAATCTTCTTACATTATCTTATTAGATCAACAAGTGTTTATTGTTTACTTGAAAATTAAATGGATTTGTTCCATGAGTCAAGGTAATGACCTCTGCGGCGCAGAAGGAATTTATTATTAAATTAGTTGGCTTCTTTATTTAATAAGCACTGTCGCGCTGATACGGAGCGAGCTGGCCGAGGGGATGAAAAAGGATGTTTCGGAAAAAGTTGGAAGGAATAAATGGGCTTAATTGTGCTGATGAGGAATTACAAAATAGATAACGAATTCCTTTTAAGATGCAAATGGATAATTTGTCTGCCAGTGAAAAATGTTGCATCCTGTCTGGCGTATATTCAGCAAAACACCACCAGCAACCCTCATAATAAACTTTTTATAATAATCATATTAGCAGGGCTAATTTTATCTAATTGCAACCACCTGATTCTGTGGCGAGCAGCTCGCTTACTAAGGGGGGGATGACGGATCGACACTGAACGTTTTCAGGCTTTCTGGAATAAAGCCCAGACTGCAGCAGGCCAGCCCAATTTTCTGAGCATCTCAACTTTCGTGCACCGGGGGGCCCAAACCTGAACCATTCTGCCGTTGGTGCTCCATATGTCTCCAAATTGCTTTTTGACCATTTCCACAGATTAACTAAGTTAGGTGGAAAAGTTCAAATTAATCATTGGACCTTGATGTTTGAATGTGACCTTTTCACTCTTGCACGGAAGCATTCTCCCTCGAGTTAAGTTTAGTTTTCATTACATTATATGTCACTGAACTGTAGTTTTTGGTTTTGGGATGAAATCAATTTAAAAATTTAAACATTTTTCAATCACAGACACAAGTATGTTCTTCTACGTTATTTTTTTGGGTACTGATTTTGAATCTGCCCTTGTTTTGTTTTTCTATAGCATGTAAGGTTTCAATAATAATAATAATAATAATACTCATAATAATAATAATAATAATATGGTAAAATCTGTATTTTGTAAGCAGGTCAATCTTAAAAACAAAAAAATCAAAAATCACATTTTGGAATATCATCAGCCTTTGTTAATATCATCAGATCTTTACAATATAAGTCTCCTGTTTCCATGGTGAGAGTGGCAAAGACATTTTTTCTTTTCCAGATCGAGAGATCTGACCTCCCTTGATTCAACATTTCACATTCCTGCTCACGCTGTCTGTCATAGCATGTCAAAACACTCCCGTCCCAATTTCTATATTCTCGGTTCATTCTGTAGGCCTCCCCATAACTAATTTACTGAAATACCCAATACTAATCTGGAAACTAACGGCAAGGAAAAAAAGGGAGCCACAGGACACACTTGCGGACAAAATATGCCATTCTTTTTTTATGGAACTTATTTTAGAAGAGAATGTCGATGGCATACTGTGTTGGGATAATGGGATACATGTGGAGATTTAATTTATCCGCACTTCAGCCTGCAGCTCCACATTAGCCTGAGTAACTTTGCAGACTGCTAAAGCTCAAGTAAAACCTTTACGGTAGGGGAGGGGGAAAAACCTAAATCTATGACAAAGTATCGTGAGAATGTCTTGTTTGTGGACAGTCCTCACTTTTCATGTCATTCAAAATGCAACATTTCTAAGCTTGTTGAACACAGTAAGTGAGCTCAATCTCAATGACAGATTTTTTAGGTCTGATCTGACCTCAGTCAGAGAATACAAATGAAGCCCAGACTTGAGTTGAGGGACATACGAATCACATTGGATGTGGTTTACTGTGCGCTACGACAAAGGCCGCCACCTTTAGCTCCAAAGGCCTCGGAGGCAAACACTTCCTGGGAGAGGAAGAGGAGGAAGTGAGGCGGGTTGCAGACAGACATTACGAGAGTGTACAGCAACACTCTGACCACAGGCTATGCATGCTTGAACCTTGTGGTAAACTTGGGAAATGAGGTTGCCATTCCCCTATAGTTTGCCTGCGACGCAAACCGCCGCTTTTGTGGTAGAGTTTAATTCCACTTCAAAGAAAATAGCCAATTTGACACAGTCATCTATTTTGGCTGTTAAAATATCACTAATACAAATGTGGAACAGGAAAACATCTGCAGTAGCTTTTTAAATGAACTCCAAACAATTTGGGGGATAATGAGGTTAATGCAGAAACTCATGGTTCACTATTAAGATACATTACAAGGTTAAGAAATGATTACATCCCTTTATTGGGTCTGGACACAAAGGGTGCAATTTAAAAGGTAATTTAGGTCAATGGGGGGACTAAAATAACTCGCTTCAGTGTCGAGGACACCCAAGAACTTTGAACTCCTGTAGACCCTGATGTGTGTATTCTAGCTCATGACAGGGTAATCCGATATGTATGCGTGTGTGGGCATGGCTACATTCAGAGGTAGACAGGTTCAATTGATGTTGCTGAAATAATCACTGTTATACTAAGATAAGTCTACTGTACTATGAAATTAGTTCTCCAAGTATTTAGTACATAACCAACATCAAAATACAGTAAATTGTTCATCAAAAACGAGGTGGAAATTGTATTCATAGAAAGTATATTTAACATTAACTTTGCTTAAATTTAGGAAAAAGGAAAAAATTGTTCTTCAATTATGAACACTTTGCTGAAATATAGGAAAATGAAAAACTGTACATAAATTATGATTAGATAAATTGTATTCAAATAAATGTTAACTTTACAAACGTTAGTTGAACTTTAAGTCAACTACGACAAAACTGTATTTTGAACATTATTATATGGAATAAATAAAAGGTTTAAGCCACTTTACCGTAATTGGACACATTGAATTCAGTGATCCTTTTGCATACCACTAGGGGGAGCCTCTGTACTGCATGGAATATTGTTTTTGTTCATTTATCTCGTACAATATATCCTTACCAAAATGTACTGGGGAAAAAAATGTTTTAATGAATCATATTTCAGTACAGATTATCTTTAAACACCAAATTTATATGCACATGAAGTTGCATCGCATCGTGTAGTGTCAACCCGCAGTAGGTTTGCAACCATGCAGATGACTAATATCGGTTGACAAGGTTTGTTTTATGGATTTATAGTACTGGATATTTTCACTTTTTTTTTCTTAATCTGTACTGAAAGCGGAGCTCCGTGAACAACTGGAAAGTTCCACAATACCATCGTCTGGCTCTGCAGTCTGGCAAACAGACCCGTAACGCTAACGAGATTATGGGTTTGTCCCCTGCACAACATTCCCTGCCACCGCAAGCATGAAGCATACTTAGGATATCAAAAACTGAAATTAGAGGCGTCCCTCTCAGAACGCTGGGTTGACTAATACAGAAACAGCATGTAAACCACATGACGTATGTATTCATTTAGGGTTAGAGTGCAAGATGAAATTACAATGCGAACACAGCAGGCTGGCTCTTATTACTCACGGGATTGAGGAGGAATGCTTCATTAGTTTGGTAATTGTAAGAGATAAAAAGAGAGAAAATGACATCTTTTATGATGGCAATCATTTATATTTAGTTATGACAGTCATGTGCAATAAGTGTGATCAAGTCAAATTGGGTCCCAGCATGTTGCACTGTCTAATTTTTCTACCAGTGTGAGCACTTTGATGTTGTCCCAGATTACATGTTGGTATCAGAGGTTCTACGACTGTCCAACAGTCGCGATACTAGCGGGAATTCCTTCTTCACTGCAAATAAGGTTGTATTTAAACTGGGACATGGATGACTTCTATATGCTTTCATTGCTTGTTTGAGGACAGTTTTTTTTTTTTGGTGCGTCAGGACAAAGTTTCACTGTTCTCCATTTAATCCACATCATCTTTAAAAAGTAATAGAGAGAAGAAACAAATTAAAAAATATATAATAGTAATAATAAATTTAAATAATTAAATATTATTAAATATATTATTATTATATTATAATAATATATTAAATAAATTTAACAAAAAATATATTTTAGTTCCAATTAAATAAGATAACACTACTTGAAAACAATACAGTAGTGAGGACAGGGACAGTCTCATCCCACAACAATGTGAACTCCGTCTTGTGCCAAATTGTACTTGTGCAAAGTCTAAGAAAGTACCAAAAGGAAGAAAACGAAAATAGGGCCACTGTATTTCATTCATGTTCATTTTCAAAGAGTCAGTTTTAGACAAAGTGGTTATACTATACTGCCTTTTTTACTTAGTCCTGGATGCTTTGTTAAATTCCAATGCAATCCTCCAATGACATGTTGAGCTTTGTGAAAACATAGTACATGCTTGTATCAATCAATTATGTATATCGTAAAGGTCAAAACACATGTGACGACACGACACAAACACATACAGCATTAAGTGATGACTATGAAAACATTGATTTACATATCCAGTACTAAATCTGTCTCTGACTTACTAGTGGTGTACTTTCATTTCTTCCCGCTAAATAACATTTGAACATGTGACTGTGACAACATGTTGATTTCATAAACGATGTGGCATGTATGTATATCAGCGGGTGGGTCCCAGTGCCCCCGATTGATGGACCCTCACCACAGACCACTACCACTTTCCTCCATGAGGACAATGCTATGCTGACGTGCTCACCGGGCCAGAAAGTAACTGACAGTCAATGCCAAGTATTCAGTTTCCGACATAAGAGTTTCTCCTCATCTTCGTTTGGTCACTACACCCTTTACTTGTCCTCTGTCCACCCCCTCCTCTTGTCTGGAGGAAAAGGGCTCTTGTAACCTCACAGAGAGACACTGATCCCCGAGCACAGCATCTGCTGACAAGCCAGTCTCCCATTCAAGTCTTGGCTGGAAGCAGGGGCTGCCGAGAAACCCAATCCAGCTTGGCAAGGTCTCAACAATCGCTTCCTGCCCTGTCCGGGCCCACACAGCTAAGTACTCTTAATTAAAGAGGTTAACTTGTCGAAGATGTGACCAGAGGAAAAAAGGATGAAAAAAAAAAAAACACGGAACAATCACATCACTGTTTCCTCTGGCGCAACAAAAGACGTTTCCCCTCTGACAAGGTAGGACATGAGCCCTGATACCTAAACAAATACATTAAAGGAGAATTGAGTAAGGGATCCTCTTTAAATGTCTCTTAATAAGCTCGAACCCCCACGACAAACTCTCACAGACACATTTGGCCCAGATGGAAGGGGAGGGGAGGAGAGGCAAGGGGGATGAGGTGAGTGGGGAGTTCATGATGTGCTCTTGGACAGCTTTGCACTCTCCCTGATGCACTCGAAGCCCAAAGAAGCTGTAACAAGAGAAGAGCAATTTGAGTCTTTCTCTTCTACTTCTTGTTGCTTGTCAGCATGCATATTCATGAAGTTTGGTCAGTGCCAGAGACATCTGTACTGGCCTGTGAGACTGCCTACTAAATGTCGAAGGAATTAGACATGTAAATTTATACTCAGAGATTCTGGATAATATATCAGTTTGTTGTTTTTATATTTCACCGATCTTTGTGTGTTGATTTTGCGGAAGCATCCCTGCAGAATTGAAGCCTCTTCGCAGAGCTACCAGACCGCAAATGACAGAATCTCGACTGCCGACCTGATGAGTCTTCTCAGTAAAACACGCAGAGTTCAACTAATTAAGCAGTTATGCCTTCGCTCTTAAAATCGACGCCCACAATCTTCTTTTATCGAGGGTGTAAATATATAAGGCTTTTCTATTGAACTCCATCAACCTCAAGAAAGAAATGCAGGATTCTGCGAAAAACCCTGAGTAGTGTTCATGGTAATCAAAGGCAAACACATTCTTCTAGTGTAAAAATATGCCTTGTTAAATGGATCATCACCAATGTTTCTTTGTACTCCCCTCACATACTCACCCAAATGGACCCCACACAGCCAGAAGAACCATGTGATAACATTTGTAAAGCCATTTAGTTTGTTTCTTCAGTTCATACCAAAATAGTCAACTGTTTTGAAAAAGCAGTGGATGGATCTTAAGAGTAATTCCCCAAATTTTCTTATTGACATCTCAGGAAGTCATGCTTGCATCTCAAACCACAGTGCACACAATGTCATGTAAGCAGTCGCGTCTCTTTGTGCGCTTCATTGGTAGTTTTCCTAAGCAGTTCAAAGAGTTCTTCGTCAATGACAAGTATTGATTAAAAAGGAAAGCGTAGCCACTTCAATGCAGCCTCTGTGGAAGACATGGCGGGGGCAGCCGTAGAGTCCGACACATTGGATTCTACAAATAAATGTTCATCAGTTCAGTCAAAACACATTTGGCTCTCAAGCGGATCCTGACGGGACACAGGGGGCACTTTGTTATCATTGACTGTCAGAACATAAGTCATCTTTGGTTTCTTGCTTAGACACAGAAGCCCAAACTTCCAGAACAACAAACATTGTGTGTTGTTGTAGTAAAACCACAAAACTGACTAAAACTTTGAGACAAGAACTAGACCAAGAAAGAAATGAGGCCTGTATGATGAACAATTTGTTTTCATAGGCAGCTTATGCTCTGAACCATTTAGAACAGGCACAAATTATTTATCTGAAAAGAGAAAAATGACAATATGGTGTGTGTGATGACAAGTCATTGTGCAGCAGCACAAATTGCAGAAGCTCACTTTGCGAATCTAAGCTCACCCAAGTATAAACAGTAGTTGTCAAACAACAAAAAAACAAGACATTGATGGGGAATTATCTACAGTGTTTGGGTGGATTTCAGAAATATGAAAGAATTAAACATTCTGTATTGGAAAGAACGCTCCCCTCTAGTGATGATCAGACAGGGACTGATAACACCTTCAATGCCAAATTGTGGCGAAGCGGTAATCTGTCATGCTTGATGGCCCAGAAGAAACGTGCATTGTCATGGATGACATCAAACTCCAGTCTATCCACAATACTCTGAGGCTGGATACATCACAAACAAATCGTACGATGCCTAGCTGGAGCACAGCCGTCCTGACTGGTCTTGAGAATAAATCCCGACTCCCGTATCAGAAGCTCGGCTTCTGTTTGTGAGGCTTCTGTTGGCAAAGGAGTGAAAAGTATTTCAGAGGTGGATATTCTGCTATTGTTTTAGTAAAGCTCAAGGTAAAAAGGACACCTTGTCAGTCACACCTTCTGTCTCTAATTGGTTGTTTTTCCACGGGCTCCGTCGGTTCTTAAATATGTAATTTTATTGAATTAACTTCTTGATCTGATGTTACCCACTGCCTAATTCACCTGGCAACAGTTGAATAAGGGGGGGGCAACTTCCTCTTTAAGGTTGACTAGAGGAGAACACTTTTGAAAAGACAGTGGTGTTCCTGGTGGGATGCCTGAGCCAAGCGCCACACTGTTCCGTTGCCTTTGTTGCTGAATTCACTCCTGTGTTTTTTTTTAACCCGCCGGGATCAATGTCCACAAGAGATGGTAATCACCACGACAACATGCAGCGGCACAGCTCATTAGAGCACGGGCATAGCTCACATCAGGATACTTGTCTACTTTTTAAAACAGGCACATTAGTCTTTGCCACTACGTGATGAAGCACTAGCATTGATCCAAGCACCGAGGAGGCAAGGCTGAACACTAGCTTGCGGCAAAGGTTCACGCTTGCACCCAAAAAGCGTCACTTCCAAAGCACGCGACTCCCACTCCTTCCTTTCCCCACTCTTGTAGTGCGGTCACATAATAGGATATGATTGCTCCTCAATCATTGTCTTTCTCGGAGCCCATTGGAGATGCCCGCGCCCTGAATTGAGTCGGCATGTAAATACTCATTACTGGCGGGTGATAGATGGAGCCTTTCCTCCCTGTACTGTGCAGTTGTAATAAACAATCAATGAGGAAGCATGTGTGCACAAATCATGCCGTATGCCACCTCACTGGCATCAATATTCTGTATGAGTGCTGTTGTTTTCCACTCTCAGGGTCAATACTAATAGACCAGTGCAAAGATTGGACATTGGTACTCTGCAATCCATACCAAATAGACACAATGATGTTACCACTAGACTAGTGAACGCCTACGCTGTATTTTATAATGTACTTCATATTTTAGCTCCACAGGCTAGTGTGGCATGTGACACTAAATATTTCTATGAAAATGTTTTACTACAAATTATATGTCATTTATCAACTATGTATGCCTGTGATAGTATGACATATTTGATGGTATTGCAAACAAGCTTTTTTTGCAATTCAGTGTGAAACTACTATCGTACAAACAGGTCCAAAAAAGGGTCACTGATTCATTGGTGAACAGGAGGGCTTGGTGCTCAGGCCTAAAGCAGTGGTAAGAAATGCTTAACAATCAATGGGAATAAAAGCCATGACAGATACTTTATTTTTTCAATCATTAAAGAGTTTCTTTTGTTTTTTTGTCCTTCAACTGCATCCACCATGAGTTCAGCAGCAGTTCAGAGAAGATGCGCCAAAAGGTCACAGGACAAAAGATAACACTTCATAAAACAGCTAATTAGATTTAATGGACTGTGACAAATACTCATTTAATAGGGGATGGCTAATTTGAAAAAAAGTCATATCCTGTTTCCAAATTACTCAAATAATTAATAAACAATGTTAATGAAATTTTAATTTGGAAGGTTCTTAGATCCGTAGGCGCAAATTATAACAATTTCAAATGCGATCATTTATGTGTCTAGATCAGGGATCGTTAACCGGTGGCCTCTAGTGGTCTGTGCCGGTATTGCATGTGCTTAGGAAATTGGAAATAGAAAATAACATTTTAAAAGTAAAATTGATTTATTATTTAGACTTGGTGATAATGGTGGAGAAAAGACCTTGGACAAAAATCAATTCATCAAGTCTAGATGGAACAAGCAAATGAAGACTTACCATAAAAAATCTAATGTATCATTATGTATCATATCTGAAACCACTTACTAATAGATTTGCATAAATTAATTAACTGCTTAAGAGATGATCACAGACCTGGGAGCAATCAATAGTGGTTGCCTTTAGGGATGGACTAAAATATCCTTCGATCGACATTACATCCTGGACTGGTCACCTCATCACTGGTCACAAGATGACTCAGTGACTCAGTGAGAAATGAAGCAAACTCATGCGTACACCATGAGTGATAAGATCAATTTTAGAGGAAGGAAATGAGGATGATGTATTCTTTTTTGTTTTTTAATCATCCACCAAACAATGTTGAAAAATTAAAACTAGCCAAAGCTGTGACTGAATGAGAAGCATCACTGCTACAAGCAATGCACTCCATTGCACACAATGATTCCCAGACATAATTAATCAACAATCTATTCCACAAAAATGACAGAATTCTTAACGATGGCTTAATAGATCTGCTTTACATTCCAAAGCATACAAGTGTGGTGTCAATTTAAGTACAAGCTGACTGTCAAATGTAAAACCATGCCCACAAGAGAGTGAGAACATCCTTCCCGTCTTGCCTCTGGCTGAGTTCAGAAAAGAACGGAAAATACGATATTCATAGCGCTCTTCTCTCGGAGAACAATCCTGAGTCATATAGCATTCGAGTACTTTTCTCTATGAAAGATGATGTTTTCTTCGAACCGGAGACAATAAATTGTCTTTTTAGGTTTGGTAAGGGAGCTGCATTGCAAATCAAACTGCCCTTTGAGAATTATTTGCAGTATATCTTTGTCACAAGCTGTAAATGGAATACTAATACTTTTGTACCTTGCACCATTCACCACACAGTGCTTCTGTGAAAGCAAATAAAAACATTTGGGACTCTAATGATGAATACCTCAGGCTGTCTGCACTGCTGCTGCACAATGATTAATATGTTGCCTGAAATGATGCACCTGCATTTCCATCCTAAGGCAGATTATTATTAACTACAAAAGGCAGGAAACAAGTTTATTAGAAAACATGAGGTCCTAATTAAGACCCTGTTGCATTGTAGTGACTGAGTAACACAATGCACACTAAACAATAAAAATAAGCCTTGAATAAACAAACAGCAAGCTCCTCTTAAAAACAGTGATTGTGTTTGCAGATGATAACGCATTGTGTGGAAAGGAGACAAAGGCAGTAAACACGGGCTGTAACGTAAAACATGAGACAATACAGAAAAGACAAACGGCTCTATATTAGATTACAGTACTTGGGGGGTACAGTACAGTAAAACACATGAAAAACACAAAAATACAGAAACTGCTTTGGGCCACAGCTCTCATCCAGTTGCTCACACACAGCTTAGTACATTAGTCGTGCATTGTGCGAAAAAATAAGCAACATATTGTTTCAAAGTTGCATGCAGCAGTTGGAGCTTGGTATAAACTCCCTCACTCACATGAAAAAAAAAAACAACAGATAAAATTTTGTTCGAGTAAAATTCACAGTAGTGTATTTTTGAAATATCAAAATATATCGGCTTTCAGGCAATTTACAGGTTACCACATTCAGTGTCTATTGCTACTAAATTAATACAAGAAGGAATCCATATTTTACAACTTTGCCTTGAAGCACGCGTTGACCTGTGTTCAATTATGGATCAATGACTCGAAGCTACAACAACCATTCCCAAATTTTCAATGGGTCACCAAAGAAAACAGTACTGCCATTGTTTCAGTTCGTGTGACTGCTCTATTTCCCCTCAGATTTTTGATGAAAGTCAACATTTCAAACTTTTTTCATACTTTCCATTGTATCTGCTTGTCTGTCTCACTGTTCTGAGGTTTGGCACCAAGTCCAGGATGCGTCCTGCCTCTTACCTAACGTCAGCTGGGATAGGCTTCATATGGATAAGTGCTATAAAAAATGGATGGGTGGATGTCCATCCATCCATCCATTCATTTTCTATACTGCTTGTCCCCACGGGGGTCGCGGGCGTGCTGGAGCCTATCTGGGTGGATGTTGAATCTAGATTTTTCTTTTATTGATTTGTATTGGCAATCCTGTACTGAATGGCAATGCATTGACGAGTAATATATGGCTGGGCACAATAAAGTGCAGCACTTATTTTTTTGTTTTTGTTTACATCAATAAATCATCACATAACCCATTAAGCATCCATAAAAGGTATTCCATATGCCATTGTTTTGGTTGCTTTTTTTTTCTATTCTAGGCTTCACTTAAGTCTTGCTGGTTCTCAAGGTCAGTGCGGACAAAAAAAAGTATAGGAATCCCCTTGGAGATTTGAGTTTAAAAATAAATATGTTTTTGAACAAAGCCTGAAAGTGGTTAACATATAGTAAAGAAGCACAGAAAATATTTCAGATGAACTGCTTCATTGTATTCTCCTATGGAACTTGTGTGATCATTGCTATATTTTTTTTATTTTTTTTATCCAAGGCAATTGGGAACACAACCTCGTTTACGAAACAATTGAATTGCCGAGTCTTGTCACATGGAAGTTAAAATGCAAGCAATTTCTCAGTATATTTATTTTATATTTCTCTTTATCACCATAAGCATGCAAATAACCAAAAAGCTTCACAGGCATTATTGTTTTCAGTGCTTGTTTAACCACACACTTTCCACAAGCCAAAATCACCATAAAGTGAAGTTACAATGTTTTCACTGCACGATGACAATATTTACAAGAAAGGATATTAACTAGTGCTCTCTCAATAAAAATACAATCACCCAATAAGTATTAATCAGCCTCTTGTCTTAAATGTCTCCGAAATGCTCGTCGAGAGCCCTCCTTGTTATACACTTATATTCTTCTGAGTACACTTGCCTCCCTGCAGCAGGCTCTTTAACTGAGAACGTCATGGCCACTGAAGCAGTGCAAGAATTCTTGAATGGAAAATACAGTAAATAAAAAAAAAAAAACAGGCCTTGCAGGAATTAAAGTATATTCAATTTAAAAAAAAGCTTCTCAACATACATTCATAGACAAGTTGCATGGTTGCATCTTTAACTCCCACGTGCATTACTCCAAATGTGTTTAGGTTCTTGGGTTCAGACATCCATCCATCCAAGTATAGACAGCAGCGAGGGGTGTTGCCATAACAGCAGTTTTATAACAACAGGAAAACATTTCAACCTTGTAAAGAACCGAAGGCTTTCATTGAAGGCTGCTGGTCATTGTGATGAACCAAAGTGAAAACTACAGGAGCAGCAGGAAAATGGAGCACAGCAACAGAATGGACACTGCAGAGCTGTGTCGCTTCAAACGAGCCACTTAACCAAAATTATTTCAACATTTCTTTGCTTGTTCCATGTTAAAAACAGAACCTGGTAACACCAAATTTTTATGACACAAATTCACATAATTTCCTATGTAGAAAAGCGCTGTACTGTATACATAGAACATTTTACAGACATCTGTCAGGTCAACATGGAGCTTGCACTAAAAGCCAATAAAAATCCCATCTTTGCATGGCTGCCATGGTATTTACAGCAAAGACCTTAAAATGTCTGAATTTCAGCATTTTAGGGGAATTGCAAAGAGACATTTACAAGCATGTCTTATGAATGAGAACATTAAAGAAAGAGGATTGCGTCTTGCATTAAATGTCCAACACCATTGCTACATTTTATACTATGCTCATTTAATTTGAATCCAATGCACAAGAATTCCGAAACAGCGTCCAAATGAGTCGCGTGAACTGAATATAAAGCTGCAAATGACCTGTCTGTTAGAAATGATGTTCGCAGTAAATGCCAGAAATGCTTTTACTGTTCTCTTTATAATCACGCACGCTCGATTCAACTTCATTCCATTATACGTTATTACAAAATGCGGCGGGGCCAAATTAAATGTTGCCAATTGAAGAGAAACATCAGAGTGTGATGAAAAAGTACGATGCCCTTCTAAAGAGTTTTTTTTTTCTCTCTCTCTACCAACGCATACAGTAAAACATACGCTCCTCATTATGCATGCGGACACGCAAACTCACCCGTTGGGAGTGTGTGTGCGTGTGTTCTCCTGAGGGCAAAATAAAATCTGTTCCTCCGCCTCCATTCGGCCTCCGCCGTCTGCTAACAGGAGACAAGTTGACCCCCCTGGCCTTCTTTACTGGTGTGTTGAACATCTGAAAAATTCACCTTCACATAAGGAGAAAGTGTGAGGCAGCGGGAAGTCCGTTAAACCGAAGACAGTTGGAATGTGATTGTTAGGTTTATGGAACTGAAGCAGCTAAATAATTTGCTTAATAGAAGCTCACTCATTTGGTGACATTTTTACTGTATGTACGCAGTGTTCTCACTCTAATTTGCACAGAAGTTACAAAAAAAATGTCATATTTCTTTCATTATAGTCATAATTATGATTTTACAACCCCATTAGAATGGGTGGGTGACACACAAAAAGAATCAGGATATGTTAATACAGTGAGAATGGAACACTTGTAAACCAAAGACATCTTACATTTAAAAAAATAAGTGGCTCCTGTTAGTTTTTTATTAACAGCGGTTAACTACTTTCTTGAACTGAGTGACATTAGAATATTGAATAGTGACTAATGTTTACCTCTGCCACATATTTATTTTATCTTCATTTACGAATGGGTACTTGGAAAAATACAAACAAATTGGAAGTTGACCGATTGCGTACAACCTTAGAGCTTTCCCTGTATTTAAAAAATGGAAATAAAAAAAGATTGTTAGGTTTTCAAATCTGTTTTCTAAAAAGAATAGGGGACTCTGAATTTTCTTAGCTGCTGTTTTGCTGCCTCCATCAAATTAAGCAGAATAAACAAGTGTGGACTTATCTCACCTTCCTAAAAATGCTATTCTTTTTAAACAACAAACAAGTTGTCACCAAATCAACAACGTAGTCCAATTCCTTCAATTGCTGCAAGAAACGATTAATCAACAGCCATTTCAACACAATTGACAGCATTTTCAACATTTGATTCTACTTTCCCACGGGGAAGCGTTTAAACAAATGTTGACGAAAGCAGCAATCGCAGTTTGTCTGAGTTGCTTTCGACTACAGAACTTTTACATCCATAAATAAACATCCTTGACTCACTCGCAGCGGAATACCTTCACCATTCTTCAAGCCAGCAATGCTCAATGGGAAACATTAAAAGGTTGTGAGACGCGCGTGACCATTTCAGACCTGGCTATAATTACAACGTGCACGAGAAAATGGGAGGCGGCGGAGAACCGAGCTGGAGCTGCTTAGCGGCTGCCGACAAATTGAGACCGACCGGAGAGATCTTTATCAAATGCACATGGGCATTTTTGAAGCCATGACAGCTTGCTAACAGAAAACAACAAAGATATTTCCCTTTTCCAAAGGGAGAATTGAACAAAGAAAGTGTGGCGAAGGCCAGATAGGTCTTGTGAAATCATAACCAAGATGGAGCTATAAAACAGCAGTAAAACTTCCCACAATCAGCAACTTGGTGTTTACCCAGCAGTAATACGTCACAGTTTCATTGGGCTCCATAATCTGATAAGTTTTTATGGTTGCGTCTGCTATTAGCGTCATCTATTGTCATTTGAGGTGGCATGATGGCAGCCCGTAGCACTGACCTCTCTCACAGACGCCCGATTGAGTTAGGCATCACGCCTCGTTCTGACATTACAATCTATCTGAGACGGCGCAACGACTGTGGAGGGAAGCAGAATTGGACCGTTTAAGTCATTTTCTTTTGGAGCACTAATGGTTGCCCATAAAGACTGGGATGCCTATCTTAGATTATTTTCTTCAACAAAGAGTTTGTGGCTGTTTTTAATAGCCATCCATTTTATGAACCGCGTGTCCTCATGGGGGTCACGAGAGCCAACGCCAGGAGTCTAAGGGCGTCAGTTGAGACACCCTGAACTGGTCGCCAGCCAATCACAGGGCACGCAGAGACAAACAACCACTCACAATCACACCTACTGACAAATTGGAATTCAGGAGGAAATCGGTAATCGTTGTTTTTAAATGTAGCTCAATTGCAGGTAGACAAATGCTTTAAAAATGCCCACATTATGAAAACTAATAATTTTCCGGTCACTAAGAATTGTAAACAAAAGGAGCTAAAACTCTTATATTGAGTCTGATTATTTTCTCTGGGCTGTGATCTACTTTTGTATATGCGTAGGTAGGTCAGTGCCTTGGTACTTACGAGGGTTTTAGTTCCAAATCTCCGAATAAAATTAGCTTTAAAAAAAGTAGCTTGCATACAGCAGGGTGAACGAGGATGTGACAAAGTGTCTCCCCCAAGAGGCAGAAGACATTCATGCTCTGAGCAGACATTTTCATGAGGCTTTCACAGAAAGCAGGGCAGCTAACCCCTTAGCTCTACTTTATGGACCTCAATTATGACATTGGATTTTTTATGTACATTTCATATGGCATCATATGAAATCTGTCTTGATTCATATCTTGCCTTGCTACTTTCACGCAACAGTAAAGCTATGAAATTTCTGAATTGTCGTATGCTATCAGTCAATAAGGAATTGTGGAGAGGAAAAACCAAGGATAATATCTCTCAAGCTGTGAAGAGATGCCTATCCCCTTCCTATATTTACACAGCAAAATGAACATGATTGTTATTCCCTTGCAGTATTTATTTGATCTTGTTATTTCTCGACATGTCTGTGAGGGAACTGTGAACCCAACACCACCACCACCACTTCATGTCCACCCACCTTCCTGGGATGAATTAACTGGAAACATGCTTCCACCCTCTGATAAGTATCGGAGGGGACGGGCCGCAAGATTACTGTGCACCTCAAAAATGCTTCTATTTTTTTAATATTATTTTCCATCTTGGCCAGATGATAAGAAAGGTCTGAACAAACATGGCGTACAAGCCGCCACTGGAAGGTCAAACGTTTTTTCCAGTATCCCGCTCAGAAAGGAAAACTTTTCCGATTCATTTAATACTACTCCACTTAATTGAGTCAAAAAGAATCATTTGGGTTTGACATGAGGTATGCTATGTTTTTTTAAGCTGCTGGGAAGGCCTCCACAGTCCTGACTGACGTGGAGGTATGGAATGGAATTTGAGATTTGTGCTGATGGATGTCAAGGGTGGATTAAAACGATCACTGGTAAAAGGGCACGTTTAATATTATGCTAAGAGAAATAAGACTTGAACTTTCCTTTCCTCACCCATGGGCAAGGAAAAGCAGCACTGCAGTGTTGAATAAAAATAAAAATAGGTCGCGACCACAACAGACAGCTAGCTGCTAAGACAATTAAAACAGCACATGTTGTTTAATTATTACAAAAGAATGTTTTTATATTGTGCATTACATACAATACATCCTGTCTTTTTTTTTTTTTTTATCACGGCAGTCCAGCAGGTAAAGCGGTAATTTTGTATCAAAAACAAATAGACGCTCTCCCTGACACTAGAAGTCATTTCAGGTCTTAAAGTGATCAATGACGACTCCCTCTCCTCTATGACCCTTATCCACTGGTCAGGCTCTGCATCTGGAGGAGACATTAGGGCCTTTTCAAGCAGTTACGGGTGAGGACGTGACCGGACTTAAATCGGCACGTTAGTGCCAAGCCACCAGAATTGCTCACTTCCTCCGCAAGTTTTTCCATCTGGGGAAAAGTCAGTCTCTGAGGTCTGACGGGTCATGGTTAGGTGATATATGAGGCTAGAGACAGGGACCAAAGAAAATGTTAACATTTGCATTTTTTCCTTATCACATATACGATTCATTAGACCCATTTGGCTTGAGCTAAAGTCTAACTGTTAATTGTGCATGACTGTACTGCCGGAATGCATTTATGGATACCACATCACTGAGTAGAATTTCCAGTTCTCAGTGTATTGGATTTCAGTTATTAAGTGGCTTAAACATCTCCAGGGGTTATGACATAGGAGTCACTTTGTCCCAAGCGTGCATCCAAATGGGCAGATGGCCATCCCACTTTTGAGACAATTTTATGCCCGAAGCCTGTGGATCAGTACCCCAACATGGCTTCTGGTACGTATGGGCAGATCGCATATACAACCACCGTGACAAGGTTCACCAATCTGTTCTCTAAAACGACAGACAAAAAGATCTGTAAAAATTGCTGATCCGGAGTTCAATAGGAAAATTGCTCAGTGCATTTTACAGAACCAAACAGCAAATGAAAAAATAAAAGGTGTCAGCACAGACGAAAAACTGGGTAATGTTTCTGCCATATTAAGTCCAGTGACTTGAAGATCGTAAATACACACAATAGCTGCAATCTTCAGATTCTTCTTCTCCCAATGCCCTGAGGAAAAACAAATTAACGTATATTCCAATTTCCAAAGTTGTCTAGGTTGTGTTTCTGTAATAAAACCCTTTATTTGTTGTCGTGCCTTGTTAAAATCCTTATAAAGACAAGTTTCTTTCGGTGATATAAAGGTGTTTGCTGTTACTGTATCTCATTAAGACACGAAATTATAGATTATAAATTTAATGGCATGTTGATGCACTCCTTGTGATGGAGGCCATTTTGCAGGCATGCGTGTAGCTGAAGAATTGATCAATGATTCTTTTGTTGCTGGAAGCAAAGGACTTCCCACGAACAGCCTCCCACAACAAAGCATACTCAATGTCAAATATGTAACCACAGACACACCACACCGTTTCAATTAGGACTCCATATTGAGCCCCCAGCAGGAGATCTAATTGCAAATAGTGTACAGGCGAATCTTAGGGGGGAGTCACGGAAGGAAAGTTGCCCACATTATGGCGATGGCAGCAATTTAAGGACCACACTAATGGTTTTGAATGCGTGTGGCAATTTAGTCCATATTACACAGCCAACGCCAATAAAAATTTCTCAAAGCATTTTTACAGCCTTAGATCAACCCCTGACACAAATGGATGTTTGCTGTGATGCATTACCCATGTCAAATGGGTTGGAAACCTTAACGACCAATAGTAAAATCGGGGGGATCGACAGTGATGTCACATACGTAATTAGGATTAGTCTTCATTTCAGTCCACTCAGGAAGTTCTCCTTTGCTATTTGTTAGTATGCCCGATAGTGGGATTTTTGCTTGAGAGGTCCATTGAGGACTAAATAAAAAACGGAATGGGGCGGATAACCTTCTACACATATATGCAGCATTTATGATTCAAAGAAATAAAATTACTGACCAGAATTGGTAATCAAGAAGAGTCTATTAATTACTTCACATTTCATTTAAACAAGCAGAGTTATGTCGAGCCCCACCTTAACCCCCCCACCCCAACCTTACAATGAATCATCATGATCTTTTATTGGACCACCTAAATGGGCTAGCATTGCGTCTATGTATGTGAAAAATCGTAAACACTGCATGGAAACCGCCACAAAATCACTTCCATGCCTCTCACTCTCGCTTTCATTGTTTCCTCACAGAGATGCTTTATTTCCAATTAGGCTCACATAGAGAGGTGGCGTTTAATATTCATGGCCACTGTGAATGACAGGGGAGTGATGATGATCATCATCATATGAGGGAGGAAAAGCAATTACAGTCACCACTACCATAAAGCCTAATTGCAAAAATCCCAACCACAAACAGTCACTGTATAGTGACTTGGCACATACAGCAAGAGGTGTGTTTACTCCTTTTTATGTAAATGGAAGTGCTTTTTGATGCCAACTTTTTCCCAACAAGCTGTTCAATAAGCACCAACTAAGTGCTAGTGCACATTATTGACTCTGATCAGTGATCAGTCTTTTAGCAGTTTCTCTGGAATTGACTCTTGCTCTCCAGTCTCTCTAGTCTGAAGCGTTACCGAGAAAACTGAGTCAATTACAAAAGTCACTGCATGTTAATGAATTTCCTCTGAGGATAATTAAACGAAGGCAACATGCAAACTGTGTGTCCATCTGGGCGTTCATGCACACCCGTCTCTATGCATGGTTGCTAAGGGCTTCCTATACAAGTATGTACAATAATTCACTGTTCACTATTCACTAATTCACCAAACTGCATTTATTTAGTGGAATCGTGTCCTAATGATGGGAAAATGAAGCTTCAAATGTGCAGCATGAATCACTTGTTGTTTTTTTTGCTCTGTTCAACATTGGGCTCAAAGTATGCTGACTTGCTGTTCCTTAAACTCCTTTATTTGAACCAACAGTGCCCTCTAGAGGAGTCAAAGAATACAACTGGTTCATGAAGCAAACTCGAAGCTTCATTTTCCCATCACTACTGTAAGCTGAGTTTAAAATGATATTACAGTTTTAGGATCATAGGTAACGGTAAATGTATTGTTTCAACTAATAATATGGACCAATACAAATATTTTTTGTTTTTTGGTATTCATGGCACAGCTTGCTCTCAAAATTATGAACTGCAATTCGTAGTGACAACTTTTTTTTTTACATGCCTGCATTTATCAAACTTGGATTCATTGGTTGGGATGATTCCAAAACATTTTTCATCTCCACGCCAAAATTTAAAAAGAAAATTTCCCAAAAACTGTACATCATAAAACGATATATAATTGATTTACACATATGCAGTAATGATAAAGACCACACGAAACTTTTATTACCACAAACATGAATCAAAAAGCCTGCTGCCAAAAAGTGTGCCAGCTTGTCAACGACCCAATAAAACCTGACAGTAATTTTAATTGGCAGTGTAGTTGCTCTGCTTGGTCGGGAATTATAAATAACTACTCAGTGAACTTTCAATACTTTTTACATTCAGAAACTATCATCATGTAAGATGAAGGGCTGATATAAAATGTAAACAGGGTCCAATAAAAGTGTATGTTCTGCAGTTGTGACAAACAACTCATTCAATTTATCCCAGTGGAATAAAATCACCAGACCAATTTTCCAAAATGTAGTATGGAGAAATGATGCGCTGTTATGGTAAAAAAAAGTATACAATATTTTCATCACAGCTTGTTGCACGACTTTGTGTAAAAGTTTGCTGCCACCAGACTTTCTAGTTTTCTGAGCTGTGCGGTCATGTTATTGTAAAAAATGTACCAGTTGGAATGTAATAGTGCTTAACTTTAAATTCCCTTGAGAACATGTTGCTCTGTGTGTGTGTGTCTGCTTGAATGCAGGACGAGTGCGGAGTTTAGGGCCCGTGATTTATAGCGCTCTGCAGGTTATTACTCATTTCAAACTGAATTTCCTGCCTGTGTGATTGCATCCTTCCGAAATGCCCTTGACAGAATGGAAAGCACAACCGATGTTCCACGTCTAAAGACAGACTTTCTATTTTTTTGGGGGAGAGTGGAGGGGGGTCTACTTTTGATTTTGCGGCAATAAATTACCCCCTTACAAGGCAAGTTGATTGGCGCATGAAGACAATGGGCAATCCCATTCTTCCATTAGGGTCACCATCTGCAAATGATTTGAGGCTATCGCAAAATGTCATCCCACGCAAGATTATTTATGGGTCAAAAATGGTATGACTGATGGTCTAGTGATTTAGGGGGTAGCGACGGCCTTTAGTTTTGACCTTATAGCCATCTGAGAACCGATCGTGTTTCACAAGGAAGCCTCAAAACCTAACTGAATGAATGCAACAAAAAATGTGGAGTGAATATGATGATTATTGCCTGTGAGCCAATTGCACATGTAAATTTAGGAATTGCATCAGAGGTTAAGTCATGCTCAATAGCCACAGCGAAGGAACCTTCACTTAACTTGTGACTTTATTTGCAATTATAGGCTTATTTAACCTTTAAGAAATAAGACCGCCTGGTGCAAAGTAGTGCCATTTTGTGCTTGAGTCCGTGCACTGACCAACTCTTAAAATAATCACACAGCGGATGCTCAGTATTTAAACTCCCCACAGTCTACGCTATTTGGAATTGCCCAACATTCTGGTGGTTGAACCAGCACGACGTATGAAATCCATGTCATGGAATAGTTTGCGTAGAATTGATGCATTTTCGCACCTTCAAAAATTAATCGCAACAATTGGGACTACTTAGATGATGAAAGCAATTGCAGTTTGTCTGATCAAGAACAATAGCGAATGATGGACTGCATGCATTCCCTCTTGAGGCCCCTCTTAAATCCTACAATACAGTTTTCCATCCGACTAATTGTCTGCACCTTCCTGTAATATGCGTATTGGTCCAATCCATTTGCATGTAGGAAAGTAAACCATCAACTTGCATGTTTCCATGTTGAAATGTCTGACCTATTTGCAAAGATAATGAATTACACATAGGTTAATTTGTCTTCAAAGATTTATTTCAGGCATTCTCGATGGGAACGAGTTTTTCCCCACATTACGTATAGCATTAAATCAGAGCAGTACGATAGTCCGATTCTGGCGTTGGTGCCCGCTCAACAGTAGTTAAAATATTGTTTGATGGGTTTTTGCGGCAATTAGTTTTTAAAGAAAGAGGGCTAAACGTCTGGACCCCATTAGGATGAAATGGAATAATAGGCAAACATCTGTGTGTGGTTGCACGGCTTAATGGGTCAGGTCAAAAACATACCAGGCATGAAACAAGACAAGAGAACATGAAGGCCAGCTCACGTATTGTGTGAGAATGGCATTCCATTAACCAGCAGTGTGTCTAATTTCTCAACACATTACAGATGGAATGGCCTTGTATGACCCCAAAAAAAAGCCTAATGTCCCGCCATTGATTTTCCCTCCTTTAAATTATACCTCAGTAATGGCTACCTGTCTCTGAAAGCAGAAGGAGCGAGTAGCAGAAAGTCAGCGATAAGAAGAAAGCAACACGGAGAGAAAAACAACATTTGATGCTGCACGTGCTCTTTGCGACATTCATCGAAAGCTCGGAGAACAAATAAGTGTCGGAATCTTAGACAGCAGCGCCTACACTTCTCATAAGATGATAAAGGTACTGTATCTCACATATCTTGGAGTAATAAGTCTGTGATTATGGTGTGCTGTCTTCAGGAGATATTGAAGACAAAATATCACTAGCTCTTTATCAACATCTGTTCCAAAGGGTGCTCTATCACCGGCATCTTTTATTGAAGCAGTCGGCTTTTATCGGTCCATGGAAAGCCGCCTCAGCGTGCGCGTTCTTTTGAAGCCGCACCTTGCTGCACGTCTACGCAATTGTATTCTCCTCACACTGAGAAATTAACCACAGGAACAGTCTGTTGGCATCTCCTTAGCTGCAGTTGGAAGGTTAAATGCCAAGTGCAGTAGTTGCTTACAGTGCATTGCTATATCGCTCTCGTTCCTTTTTCCGGTCTTTGCAATTGCAATGCATGAGGGCGGATTACAACTAAAGTGTTTTGATTGACAATGGGTAAAATTACAAATCTATGAATCAATTATTTTTTTAAGTTGGGCTGGGAAGTCTGAAAGGTCTGCATAGTTGTAGCTCAACATCTCGTAACTAACGATAGCTGTTGCTTCCTCAGACTGCTGCTTTTCAACCTTCACATGCTGCACATAATATTTTACATATATGTATTAAATTGTCCCAGAAAGTATATTTACTGAAATAATGGTGGTTCAATTTACTCGCAAATTACCCACAGTGTGAAATATAGACCTGCTTAGTTGAACTGAGCTAGTATTCTGTCGTATGAATAGCAAATGGTGGATTGTACCTTTTGCCAAGAGCATTTCATTGTTCACTATATGGCGCTGTCAAAGATGTATAATAAGGGATTTTCGTAATCTCTAATCGACAGTCTGCTTCATTCAAAAATCGGTCAAATTACTAATCTAGGCAGAACCGACCGCTTTGCTGAGATGAAATCCTAACAGACAACAAGCATGAGATATATTTTTTCTATTCACCACTGTAACTTGACTTGGTGGAGTCACAATCTCATGGTCAGAGTTTTTGACCTTGGCCTTCACAGGGCATCAGAAATATGAAACTGAAGCCTGAATAGAATTTTACTGCGGCTCAAGAGAGTTATGCTCATCGCCCATGTATCAGCGATGTAAAAAAAAAATATGCCGGATGGATTACGGGACACTAAGTACAGTGTGTATGACAATGTGTACTGAGTGAACATTGTCTGTTTGCATGCATGTGTGAAGCTTTATATTGAGGCGTAAAGCTGCCTATAACAACATTAAGTTCCAATGACCCCTAAAAGCTTGTGTAAGGTCGTAATATTTGGACAGCCAAGTCCAATTTAGTCGGTTGTATCTCCATCTGCTTGGCCGGTGTATTTACCTCGAGCTGGAATTGAAAACCGAGACAGGTCAGCCGAATGCATTTAGAACTCACGCTCCCCAAGCATTGCCGGTATGTTGGTTCTATGCACCAAATAGTTTGCCTCCGCTTCCTTAAGTGTCTGCAGATTAACTCATTAACTAATACAAACCTGAGTATCCTAGGGGGGCGCATAAAATACACACAAATTTACATTTTCAGTAAATGAAACATTACATTTAAGGAGCATGGCATGGCAGCTATCATAGTCAGACCCAGAAATGTACTAAGGGAAGTTGGGATGTTTGACAAAATGCTAATCTTATCATTTAAGATAATCACAACCAAATGAAAACAGCAGAACCTCCCAACTGAAAGCTCAAAATGCAATATAATTTAAAAATGTCAGCAGCTGGAGAAATGCACTTATGTCTTTGGAAGGGTACAAAAGGGACATAAAAACAGAACTTATTGCAACATAATAAATTGCCAAAAGTGCCTCTGCCCTTGACCAATTTTTGAGACCCCACGCTTTATGACCAACTCTCCACATAACAATATTTCTCCCGACAATCGGTTTGCTTTGATTTTACATTCTCATGATAAACTCTCTGAAATTTATGTGACACTTACAAAATTGAAATTATGCACCACTCTCTGTTATCAGCTTCCCCAGCACCTTGCATTGCGGACATGAGTTCTCTCTGGGTGACAAACAAGCCCTGTGAACAATGATGTATGACTTTGGTTACACAGAGGCACTTTGTTGGTCAGTTCTTCAAATTAAACATTTAAATTATGCAGCACAATAAAAGCAAGTTCAATCTGCTACTGCTGCATTTTGCCGTGGGCGGCAATCACAGAGATGTAGCTGTCATAGCCACAGCCAATAAAACCCAAATTATGTGCAGGACACACTGAGGTGGAGGGAGACATTAGTTTTTCTTTTTTTTTTTTTTTTGCGGGCAGGTAAACTGACCATTAAATATGTTTTTATGCTTCTTGCAGCAAGATTCTTCTCACGACACTCATCAAGGCTATTTTCTCGGTTTAATTGCTCGTTATTGGCTCATCATACGACAAATGACATGCTTTTAGAAGTAGTTGCTTGCAGGAGTTATGGGAACGTCGAACATTTTCTGCACACGCTGTTTTTTTTTTGTTTTTTTTTACTTTGTGTTTGTCTGGAGTTTTTTGTTGTATTCCATTCAGAGCACGGAAGGTCAGCCACTCAAAATGATTACAGAACAAGTTGGCAGAGGTGGCGTCAAATCCCCTGGAAAGGTGTGTTTACATAGTTGTGAAACGGGTGAGACATTTTGAGCTGCTGTGAGCACACAAGTGTCACACACAATATATAGCACGTTAAGAGTTACAACAACAGGGCAAGCTTGTTGATGCCAATGTTGCCGACTCAAGTGTTTTACCCCAAAGCAGCACAACGTCAAAAGAAATGTGCCTCTGCTCATGTCAGAGTATGTGGAGGAAAGAAAGAATTGAAATGCAGTATATGGTGGAAGAATGTGCAGTAAAAAAATAAAAAAAAGTGACTGCTGTGCCATTTTCCGGAGGCCGTGTGACATTTCTGCTGAGCGCTGGTCACAAATGGCGTTGGTACGAGTGACAGCTACGCCGACCCCGTCGGTCAATCTAAGCGCCGTTCCCTGCTGACGCTTTCACTTTCAAAGCAGGTTAGCGGGCAAATTCAAGGCTGATCATCATGTACAGCATGCTCCATCAGATTTAACAAAACACCTGATACACCATTTTACTGCTGTTTCTATTCGCCAATTAAAAAAAAAATATTATCAGTAGCAATAACGCGTGGTGTATTTTGGATTTCAGTTTATTTATATTGCGAAAATGTATTGAAATAAATACTAGCTTGGTCACAGAACAAATTAAAATCATAAATCAACTGTAAAGAATAATTTTTAACAAAACAAAAATCAATAATGACTGGATGATTTCGGAAAAAAACTGCAACGGCAGCGTATGTATATATGTCACGTTGGCAGCACATAAAAACAAATGTCAAGCAATAACAAGACTTGTTAGCTGGAACTTTTTAATAGCCACTCAGCAGAGCAAATACTGCCGAGACGCTCTGTAACTTCTGCGAACAATCAGTTTATCCCTGACATATAAAGATCTCAAACATTCTAGATGTATCACTTACTTCTTTGACACCAGCGACTACTTTCCTCTAAACCGGGCATGGTAGCAATTTACAGCCCTTTAAGGGCGTAAAAGACAAAAAGCAAAAAAATATAAATACTGAAATGGCTAAAATACGAGGATGAAGGAATAATATATAATCTCATAGCGTGTATTTTGGAAATATTACCATTATCATATTGCTGACCAGATTTTTTACAGGGTATAATGCAAAGTCAAGTAAAGGGGAGAATGTAAATTCCTGCATTCCCTCCACCCGGTGCTGAATATGAATCAGTTCAATGTTCCCAGTAACAAGCTGGCATCCAAGCCAAACAGATGATGGATGAAGGACCAACTGGCTATTGCTCTCCTCTCATCCCTCCTTTTTGCCAATATATTTCTTTTATTTATCAATCCCTCCTGCTATAGCCAAAGCTTCTCTATCTAATTTTCTTTCTAGAGTGGAGTCGCAATCCTTGAACTTATTACTTTATTTTTTCCGTTCTCTATTAAACATCCGAATGAAAACTCTTCTTTCTTATCGTAAGAGCTTTTCTGCTTATTCATGTCCTGACTCACTGAAGTTTGAACTTGATTAGAAATGGCATCCTAACTGAAGAAGAATGATGTCTTAATCCAAATCTCTACCAGTAAAGAGTTGGCACTGCTGTTGATTCATTGCTGCATTGCGCTCGTCTTTCACATCACCATCTGACCTCAATTGCTAATTGAAAGACTTGAAAACATTTCCCTGGGAAGACTTGGAGGCCACGCCGTTACATTCACGCTTCAATTTCCCAAACAGCAGCATTACAAGTGTATTTTTTTAAGACGTTTCCACTATGTTTCCCTCGCCTCGCCCTGGACCATAGAGTCCCCGTGCCAAAACCGGAATTAAATCCCTTAAATCTATTCTCCCTCTTGAGTACTTCAGCTAGAAATAACACTCTTTGCCATAATCCAATTTTAGTACAGTCATATGTCATTTTCTTACTCACATGGACAATCGAGAAATAGGAGGATGTCTTCGGGGTAAACGCAAGGTAAAGAAATTAAAGTCATGAAGGCAAAAGACATTCACATGGACCACACAAACTCGTTAGTTGCCCCCGAAGTAATTATTTCACCACCGTTGGCGTTCAATTAACATGTCTTATTTAAAGAAAGCTTCTCTCCACTGGCAAACAATAGAAATCTGCAGAGGAGAAATAAAAATATTTTCTTTGAAAGATTAGAGAAAAAAGAAAATTAGTTTAGCTGGTGTCAGTGCTATTTGTATTCCTTTTATCCGTCCCTGAATTGCTCCATGTCAAACATGATTATTTCCCAAGCTTTGATAAGTGACCGCTGGGCTTAAAGGATGGGAGAAAACAAAGACTAAAAAAGGGGAAAAAATGATACCCATCAGAGTCGTTTATGGCTCTGACCTTTCATTGCACAACCAGCACACTTTATTATCCCTTTTTCCAAGTGAGGACTCATTAGGGACGAGAGTTTACTGTGGCATGTGGAATTCTTCATACGCATCCTTGTGAGCCTTGACGCACATTTCAGGCTCGGAGGGCGTCGTTATTTTGGATAGCGGGAGCGGGGTATGACATCATGAGTCGTTCGACGGTAAACACCATTGATTGGTGGACTGTTGACACTGCCAAGAGTGTGGGTGTCAGTGTTGGTGGTCCACGGTGTCCTGCCCGAAAGCAACTGAAAGGAACAAGTAGACCTCAGTCTCTGCTTAAGTCCAACAAGCTTTGTTTTTGAGTACTGGACTGATTAGGGCATTTGGGGATGTTGTGTTTGTTTGAAATGAGGCCACTCACATCCTCCTAGTATGACCACCCTGGTTTTAGGCTGAAGATGACGTTGCCTCTGGTGATTAGAATTTAAACGTCCAGAACAAAGCAAAAATTCATTTCGTGACCAAGCTTGTAACTCAATTTACAAGTATAAATAAAGTTGACTTGTGTGAATCAAGTCAGTTTTCCCAATTAAAATAAAATGAAATACTAGCTACCCCAAAAAGGCCTGTTTGTAACAAAGAATAGCACTATAAATAAATAAATAAATAAATAAATAAATAGTCATTCAAATCGACTTTACAATGTAGTTGAATGTAATTTTCAAATCTCAAAGGCTAAAAGTTGGAACCATTTTGGTCGGTAGATATGCTTAATTTATTTATATTCATAAATGTGAAATATACACAATTTTTTTTTACCTTGTTAGGAGGAGTATGGTCCTTTGTGTCCCCCTAATAGCGCAAGAATTGTGCACCCTATATCATTTTTATCCTAAAATCCCCATTTTAATAAAATAATTTGAATTTGAATAAAAACTTAAAAGCGCAAACAGTAGAACATGGAGTCATTTCCACACCGGACTACTTTTTCTCTTGGATATCTGCTTCAGTTCATAGTTTGCCAAACAAATGTAGCGTATCTGGATGGACTTTGTCTTAAGGCCCCCGGCCATGTTAGTTCAGCAGCTGCCTGCTTGTGTTGCTGTGTTATGCTTGCATTTACATGGGCGTGTAATTGTTGAATTTAGCAGTGTGTTCATTCATTACTGACTGCTTACCTCCATGGTCCCTCTCCTCATCTCTCTACATTAGCTCTGACAGTAATGACTTGCCAGGCCTAACCTCTTAACTGGCCTGATGCATGCCTGTGGCAAACCCACTCAGGCCACGCGGCTAAAATGGAAACATGCTGCTTAACTTTTTTTTTTTTTTCCCTCCGGCTCCCTTGTGACCTTCTCCCTCGGACATTTCTGGCGGTCAGACTCGTCGGAAATTTAACAGGATATTGAAATGTGATTTGCAAAAATTACCCGTGAGGCAAAACCTTTTTATAATGTGGAAAGTCAAAGAATAGACTGCTCATCTTCTTGAAGATTGGCAACTTTTCATCTTGTGGCTCATTCTGTCATTTATTTTGACATAAACATAATCCTTGACCTGAGCAAATAGTAAGTCGCATAGTCACAATTCCAACCAGCACACTCACAAACAAGATATGCAGCATGTTCTATTCCCAAGAAACAAATCTGTTGAAACAGAAAAAAAAAGTTGTGTATTTGTGTCCCAAGCACGGTGGATTATATTTTTACGTTATCAGACATACGCTGCAGATTTGTGGGACATATTCACAAAGGACTTTTTTAGCCTCTGGAGCCCCTTTACCCTCAGTCTGTCCAGAGGGTGGAAAAGATACACAAGTACAGCTATGTGATTCCT
The DNA here is from genome assembly GCF_901709675.1 of Syngnathus acus. Lineage (NCBI taxonomy): Eukaryota > Metazoa > Chordata > Actinopteri > Syngnathiformes > Syngnathidae > Syngnathus > Syngnathus acus. The sequence continues at coordinate 6,688,248 of NC_051094.1, forward strand.
GACTGGACTGCAGAGATAAGCGAGCCCAAATAAATCTGCGCCCCTCCAAATGGGTTCCAGTGACAGTCCAAATAAAGAGGTTTTGGTTGGCCAGCCAGATGACTGACGTCTTGGTGCAGTTCCCGCCTCACTGAGCAGCGGATAAACCCCGGCTTAGACGACGCTATAATAGACTCGAGCGTGTGCACATGAAGCCTGCATGCTTGCACTAAACATGCATGAGGCCACATTGCAAGCTCCAAATACAGCATTGCAGTATAGAAATAAGGGAAGGATGACATGAGGCCACACCTAGTGAGCACTCGATTCATTTCAAAAATACACTGAGGTCGGCACCCCAGATTCACTTTTTTATGTTTTTATTTTTTGGGGGGGTAGCAAACGTGCATTTTTGTGGAAAAATGTATACTGAAGGGTTTATCAGTTTTTGGAGTTTACAAAAAAAAATCCCTATGCATTTCACTGGTCATCAATTAAACCCGGATTTTCCCATTTGCAGGCTGGGGGTTCCACTTTCAAGTTGTACGAGCACAATTCACCACTAGATGGCAGTTCTGGCTTAGTTGCGCTTGCAATGTCCTATACTAGAACCTGAACGGGTCTACTAATTTTTTTGCAGATTTGGAATAACTTGTAAGACAAACATAGTACCAAGATTTTTTTTCTCAATTAATTATTGTTGAAAAAATGCACAAAATGACTTTTTACACTTAATATTGCTTTGATGTTCAGCAGTTGAATGAGTTGACAAGTCATAAAAAGTGACACACGGGAAACATGACACAAAACTAAATCCGATCAAACCAAAGTCAACAAAAACACAGATCATGACAGACTGGTCCATACAAGTCCTACCTGCCAATAAGAGACACCAGGCCCAGTGACACGACCGTGATCCCTGACTAGCCTTCCATCTGCTTGGTCTGGCCAGTGCTATACACTGGAAACCACAAGCAAACTGAGGTTGGCACTGTCTATCAGTGATTGAACCACATTCGCTGTGGTAGCTGGCAACCACTCTGCCCTCTTGACCACCTGTTCCTCGCTGACATCACTATTCATCACAATCTGCTAAAATACACTGTACGGCTTGAGGAGAAGAAATGAAAGGGAACCAGAAAGAAAAAGATGAAAGAATTTGCCATGGGTTGAGTGGAGAGATGTTATCGGATATCAAAGATTCCATTTGAGCTGTGCCTTCCTATAAAATCCTGGCAACCGACTTTAAAATCATACCGATCCATCACTAGCTGCAAAGAAAAGGCTTCCAAAAAGGTGCCAAAGTCAGTACATGACCTCAGAAGATTTGTCATGTGCAGAAAGTGGCACACAAGTTGTGTAGATGGTGTTAACTGCCACAAGAGACTGGACACTGTGACTTTTTGTATAAGACATATCGAGGAAAGGCAGAGGGATAATGAAACTCCTGTTTCAATCCCAGTGTTGTATTGAGTAGAAAAATGCTCCTCAAAGGAGTTGCCATTGTGTAAAAGTAGCTTAACTTCTCTAAGTAATAAGTTGTCTTCTTGCAAAGTCGTTAAGAATGAATCAACAGTGTCTAGCAAAAGTAGTATTTTGACTCTGTTTCTTCCAGAAAAATAACTGCAATGATACAATTGATCAATTATTAATATCGGAAATGCTTAGTAGATTACTAGCTAAACTCGGAAAAATCATGAACTATTTGTGTTAAAAACAAAGAAGAAAACCTTTGTATAAATGTATCTCAAGTTTACTATTCTCTGCAGGAAAGGCATCATGATGAAAATGACTGAAGTCAATCAATGACTAGAACTTTTAAACTCTACTTGCAATGTCCCTTCTTAAATGCCATCACTTTGACAGAATCGGCCATCGAAGCGGCCTTAACTGAAAGCTTGCCATTATAGCAGCAGACATAAAACATTTAAACGGCCTCCATTTCCTCCAAATGAGGGTCTTGTTGAAAGACCTATGGGGTGGCTGTGCACGCAAACTACACGTGTAACGTAAACACGTGCACCCCTGAGAGGTCCGCTCTTCATTAATGTGGTTGTTCTAATCAAATTAGCCGTGCATACTGCTGAGCTAGCGACTGCTTGGGTCATTCCCCTCGTTACATTTCAACTTCTTCTGCACGTTTATGACTAATTGGTCATAGTGTTCGAGCATGGCAAGTTCTGTTGGAGTCACTGAAATGACTGTATTGCCTCTCGAACAGTTAGATAATGTGTTTAGTGACGAAAGTAAATTCTTCCAAATCCCGCTCGATCAGCAATCTGTCCATGATCACTTTTATTGACTGTCAACCGATTGTCTTGTGGCAGAGAGATGTCTTCATATGACATCTCATGGTGCAGTCTCAAATAGAAAATGGCATATAGTAAGTTTGTTTTGCACATTTTCACTCAACTAGGTTAAAATTTTGGAAGAACACCCATGAAAATGGACGGACGGGTGGATAGTCATCAAAAATAACAATCGTTTTCAATGACAAATAAGCATGTGATGCAAATTTAAAGGAAGGAAATTAAAGGAAGTCAAATCCGGATTAAATGAAAGTAATATGTGGAGTTCCCCAGGGATCTATTCTTGGACCAATATTATTTATTTTGTATATAAATGATATCTGTATGTTACAAAAGATACTCAAATGTGGACTTTGTGTACTATGATATGATTGATTTAACTGAGCTTCTGAAAACAGTGGAATTAAATACTTTGAAACAATGGTTGACGTCAATAAATGATGCCACCAGACTAATAATCAAATACAAATCACGATCAATAATATTAAGTTAGAGAGGGTATTTGAATATAAATCTTTAGGTGTTATTTATATTTTATATTATATATGGATTATGTTGATATTTGTTTGCACAAAATGATGATAGTCTGATATTTTGATAAATTACAACTATGTCGACAAGTAGGGCAAAACTAGTGAGGGGAGACTTGTCACATTGACGTCATCGGCTCAACTGAAAGCTCTGTCTTTCCTCTCATTCAGTATTCGAGCAGACTGTTAATTAGCTCTTGCACCCTGAAAATAACCCTCATTCTGCAAAACTCCAGCTGTTTGGTAATTGCTCAGCAGGGTGCCTCCCAGCAGCGTTTGTTTTTGTTTAGGTTCTGTTTTGGGTGAGGAGAGGCGGTAATGTGTTGCACATGCTACGAATCTTCGAGGTGCAGCCCTGGTCAATAGAAGCAATACTTGCTCCTCCGGGGAGAGAGACGGCTTTCATTTGTTTTCATCACCCAAAAGGATTTTGTGGGCGGTTGAGAGCAGCATTCATTTGTTTGCTCTGATTTCGGGCCATCAAGTAACCGAGCCATTCAATGATACTTTGGAAGTAGATTGCCTGGGAGCACAACAAAGGAGTCATGTTGGGAAATGAATGAGTTACCCAATGCCTTTTGGTCTGTTTTGTCCTCAAACACATAATTAGTGACAAAAGTGTATGGGGGAAAAAGAAATAACTAAAAATCATCCGACCAATCCTGAATGGATTTTCTCACTCGACACTTCATTAAACACTGTGCATCGGCACACAGTAATGAGATTTAAAGCAAAAGCTGTCGTGAAAATTCGTCTTTCCTAATGTCATTTTTTTGACTGTCACTTGCCAGAGAGGTATGAACTAACAATTTAGATTATTATTATTATGGTTGCAGTCTGTAATAATGTAGTATAACTTCACAATAGTATACGACTAATAGATTTATTATGTAATCATTTTATGCATGGATTTGTGCATATTGTTGGTAAGGACAAGCTAGTTTTCAATTCATAAAGAGTCTACAGTTGGCTCAATGCTAGAATGCAGTTAGAACCAAATCATTCCTCCCCTATCGTTCTAGAATCGTTTCCAGCCAGAAGATACCGATTCTCCCGCCCAAAAATTCACTCACGAATAATTGTTGGCTTCCATACTGTCGTCTACTGTACTGTAGCCTACTGTGTGCATTCTGCCTAAATAAATAACCATACAGTATGTAATAAGCTAAAATGACTACACATGGCTCAGTTTTCAAACACAATTTGTAAGACCATCCATTCGGGAGTGCTATTGCAATGACATGTATTATTCTAGACTGGCCGTCTAATGGCAAGATGTGTGTCCTTAAACACTAAACAGTCTAGGGAGGGAAACACAGTTTTGATGGATGACATTGTGGCTTTGTGGCTGAAATAAGCAGCCACGTCTCCATTTTCTACCTGCGTTTGTGAAGGATTGTCCATCTGGTCGACTTGAAGGCAATGATCCATCCTTGTCCTGGCACCGTGTTCCACATCAAACCCAAATGTCACTTTAACTTTGAGCCAGCACATGTCACTTAAGGGAAAACGTTTGCAAGCCTCATCCGGAGAGGCCTCCATCGCACATTAAGATCCGATTTTCCTCATATGACTTACTTTTGGTCAGGTGCATGTGTGGGTTCTCTAAAAGAAAAAACTTCTTTTGCATGGTCCTGGCTGTCAAATTACTGAGGATCACTTGTGGAGGACAGGGGCAGATAATCACCTTTTGGATATTTTGCGAATTGTTATCACGAATAATTGCTACAGCTTTAATATTATTTTTCGTAATATTGTGCTGGAATGCAAACAGAACAATATGGCAACAGTCCAGTCCACAATAATAAACCAGTAAATATGTAATGTTCTTTAAATACAGTCAGGAGAAGTTTCTCCTTTAATCTAAAAAATGCCTTTGGCAGTTTTATGAGTCTTCTTATGAGTTCATAAAATAAAGTGGAGTAGATATGACACAAACATATGCTCAGGCACTCGATGGTTGCTCCCACTCCGAAATCAGTGGCCTTAAATACACACTTTGAGCCTGGCCGTCCCCGCCTCAATCTGTGCAGCATATTGCAACATATGGCCGTTTTTCATGACGACTGTCCAGTTGCTGCCACCAGCCAATATCGGCCAGTTTTGAAGCGAGTATGCACCATCTGTGCAAAAAAAAAAAAAAAAGAAAAATCACTGATGTACTTCAAAATGATTTGGTGGACGTATCCAGGGAAAAACACTGCTTGGAAAACTAGATAAAAGATGGCTTGGAGAAAAACTTATTGTTGCTTGTTACACCTCTTCTTAAGTGGAATGTCCCTGAGATTGCACAATTGGCAGCTCAACCAGTTTTCTGCAAAAATATAAAAATATGAAATATAAAAAAATATCCCTCTGAAGTCGCACAAACCCTCAAATTTTGCCTCGCAACAACTAAGCAAAAATTCATGGCAGTCTTTAGTCAAAGTGCCACTAATTGTTAATTCTCCATTCAGAAATCTAGTTATCCTAATTCAAGCACCAAAATGAATGGTGACATTCTGTGGCACACATGCGTGCTTCAGCATCATTTTCTTCCAAGGGGCCGTAAAAACGTGGAGTCGACCACAATGAGCCCAAGCGTGAAAACGCTCGGCCAGAACCTCCGAGCTATAAAGACCACCAAGATGAAGCTGAGCAACTTTGTGGACAAAAATGATTCTTCCATCTGTGCTGGTGTTTATAATTACAAGTAAATGGTGCAAGGGAGTGGAGATAAGATAAGATATGCCTTTATTCACCCAATAAGGGCAAATTCCAGAGGTGGGCGGAATAGAGTTAATCTGACAAAGGAAACATTAAATAGAGTAAATTGGCCAGGCTTGGTGTCAGTGGGGAATAAAGAATGGGAAAATTATTCCCACCGTTTATGATAATTATTTGAATCTTTGGAGGAAATGCTGAAACAGTAACACAAGCATAAACAATGAAAGTGTATCATGTACATAAGTCAAACTGTCCTGATTCTGACATTTGTTGCTAGATTGTACAAGGAGTTGTGAGGTTGAAGACTAAATGGGAGAGCAGATTTGCTTCCAATGATCATTATGCGGAATATGAGGTTGCTCACCAACATAATGTTTTATTTACTGTTGGATTTGCACATTTTATTCATTGACATTTTTTGGGGCGGTTCTGTAAATAAAGTTGGTTGAGTTGAAAAATTGAAGGTCTTGTGGAGTGGCTTGGCAGACATGGAACTCTGCAGTGATCCAGTTTAACAAGTATCTTGAGGGTTTCCGAACACTTGCAAAACTTTTAGTGGCTGGCGGTTTATTGCTGACAATTTAAAAGTCTCAAAATGAAACGTTCAAAAAGTTTTTATCTGTTTGTTTGTTGACGGAATGAAATGACTGATGTGGATATTTAGCTCGAAGCCTTTGTGGTTATTTTGACCATTTTGAAGCTCCAATTCATGCACTTTTAAGATCCATATATTCCATATCCATTCCATACATATTAAATATATCATCTTGTACATAAACTGAAATACAAGTTTATGAAGATGTTTTAAATTTGTTTCTTAATCCAGGTGGTACGGTGGAAAATTGGTTAGCACATCTGCTTCACATATCCGAGGTTTGCGGTTAAAATCTGGGCTGTGGCTTTCCTGTTTGGAGCTTGCTTGTTCTTCCGGTGTTTGCGTGGGTTCCTCCACATTCCACATGAAACTCTCATGGCACATTTCAGAATGCCTAACTGAATATAATAAAATTGTTACAAAATTTAACTTATGATTACACATCAACACTATATCTGTTTTAAAGTGATAGACGGGTTGAACCTCGTGTTCATCTTTCTCTTCTTCTAAGAAAAGTATCCTTACTTTAATACACACAAATAAGTTTTGCCATATGGTGCTCCACATAAACTTGTATTTCTTTTCCGAGAATCCAAATAATGCTGTGACCTGACCTACATGAGTTAAGGCTATTCTTGGAGTTCTATTTGTATGCATGACGCTGCACCTACAGGGAGGCCAGGTACGTGTTCTCTTCCAAGACAGGACCTCACCGACAGAAAATTCCTAATTACCGTGAACAGAGTCAGGTCATGTGTCCTACTGAGGGTGAATAGTTAGTCTCGCAGTTTGCATTACGCAGCATGTCCGTCGACACCTCATTACGCACGCATCGTTCATTGTCAAAACAGAGGAAGTCGGTGCAATGGGCTCAGCTAATCTCGCATAAACTTGATATGCTCTGTGCACACACATGACCAGGAAGCCCCTCAATCGGCCCTCCCGCGTACTCTGCAGACGTGTGGTCAATACACATGCACACAGTGGTTTACTTTTATATCTGGCATTTAAAAATACATAAATCTAATGGGTGAAAATGCTTTATCGCAAAAAGACTCAACTGTAAAATGTTATTTCCCCACAACTGCCTGTGTTTTACCACATAATCAAACCTGTGCTCAAACTCAACTTGAACCCAAACCATGAATCATTCTACCGCAACACTGTTTTGTAAAAAATATATATACAGCCAATAAAAAAAAAGGTTTCCTCCCAGGAAAACTAACAGGAAAAACAGCAGTAATGAAGACACAAAGCAACTGGCAATAGAACATTACATTCCTCTGTGCATCAATGTCCGTTCCAAGTACAAATTGTCCAAAAGAAATCCATAAATCCTAGCAGAACATTAAGCATTTCTCATACTCAAGGGTACATCAAGCAATTGCTATTCCACACTAAATACTTTATTTAGAAACCATTGTTTCCAAATCTTTGTTGGGCCAAGGTATAACATATCGTCGAAATGTACTGTCCTTGCATATTCAATCAAATTTCCCCAATGAAATGAAAGAAAATTCCATTAATCCATTCCTGCACCCCGAGAAACACACGCCATTTTTGCTGTTTTTTAAGATAAAAAAGAAAATAATTACAGCTTTGAGTTCAAATACAGTCCCACAATATTCCTTTGTTATTATTGAGTCTCAGTTTCAACTGCATTCAGTGTGAAATAGATTCATAAAAAAATAATTGGTTGCACATGTATTGCAACACAGCATTCTCTCACTTATACGATTGTTTAATTGACCCACTGTGATCAAACGGCTGATTACACACTTCGATAAATATGTTGTGTTTGATTGCAGTTGTTATATCTGCGTATGCTGTTATACGTCAGCGTGTTCCACTTTATTGCTTTTGTACATATGAATGCAACAATAGGCCTTTTTTCCCTCTGTGAAGAAAAAGGAGCATATAATATTTGTTCTTCCACATATCAATGAAGAGTAGCTCTGTTAATAATTCAAAAGGAATTTTACCTGCTGAGGAGTGAGTTATTGGGATTTTGTAGACCCATTCATCTTCATATTGAATAATGAGCGCTGTGGCATAATGGTGCAGAGATTTGTAAGTGGTGTGGGATATTTTTCTCGGATTTAATCAGATTTAAATCAACCCAAGTGTCAACACCACTGATCCCCTTGGAACGTTCACTTTCTCTCAAATTTGGATCCCAAAGAAGCTGCCTTTAAGTTAGCACAGGTATTCCGAGTGTCCCACCACCTCCTCCCCTCTCACTATTTATCTGCTGTGAGTAAGCTACATGTAAGCTGTTATTTATGATGAGACTCGGGAGAATTATAGGATCTAAGTAGCTTCTTGCTCATTATTGCCATAATGCGCATTAAAGTGATAAAGCCAGCTGCGCAAAGGCCTCCGGTGGGTTCTCTCATCCATATTCACGAGGATGAGAGAGTCAGAACTGCTTGGCTGTCAGTACATTAATACCTGATATGTCTCACTCTGTGTCTCCTGTGAGAGATTAGAGCACTCATATGTGAGGTGGGCTATTAAACCTAGCTGTATACCGGACTATGCTGTACTGTATGGCTAATCTCTCCGGAAACAATTACCGTATTTTCTGCACTATAAGGCGCAGCCAAAAACCTCCAATTTTCTCAAAAGCCGACAGTGCGCTTTATAATCCGGTGCGCCTTTTATATGGACCAATATTGAGCCACTATGGCAGGCGTGTCCAAATATATGGATTTATATATGGACAAAGTTTTAAAATGGGCCATTCATTGAAGGTGTGCCTTATAATCCGGTGCGCCTTATATATGGACAAAGTTTTAAAAGCCATTCATTGAAGATGCGCTTTATAATCCGGTGCGCCTTATAGTGCGGAAAATACGGTACACCAGACCAGACACCAAAATATTTGATCATGTACAAGTACTTTTTCTTGTTCATAAGTTGTTGTCAAGACATATAAATCCATGGCCCTCACTGACGTGTGATTTTCAAATATCGCCATTAGATTATGAAATTACATAGTCACAGGAAATGCATTTGCAGCTTGAACAAGATGGCAGCGCTAGCAATATTAAGATAGCGTTATCACTGTAACGTTAGCTACTGTTGCTATGTTGATAGTAAGAGTTATCTCTGATGGAGTGTTACAGTAACACTAAATGTCATTGATCTGATCTTTTACTTTGCGGAAGGTACAATCCATTAAAAATTAAAAGAGAAAAAAAGCAATTGTGGAATGTTGCTTAATGTTGCCTTTTTAGCATGCTCACTTCCCTCTGTTTCTGTTTGTGCATTTGACAGTTTTAATACATTAATTAATTAATTCTACATTAATTCTGATGCCCCAACAAATCCCCAGTATAGTACATTTGGCAAACGGTGCATGAAGTACTAAAAGCGAACAAGTTTGATGTATAAGTGCGTCAACGAGAACTGTAATAGTTTGTTGCAGATCAATGAAGCACACGGTTATGAGGAACAACTACACCATAATTGGACAATGACAAACAAAGCCTCGACTCCCATCATTAACGGTGTTACTGAATTAGAAGTGAAATGAAATGCGGGACGTTATTAAGCAGACGTGAGCTTAAGGAATAACCACAATGGCCTGAGGGTAAAAATAAGGGAGGCTATTAATTGCATGATGCATATAAAGCACTATTTATATAGAGAAAAAGTAGACTTGCATGAAGTAATGTCTCACCTGCTGCCATCTAACTTTCTTCTTCCTCCCCATCTGTCCTCCTGCTGACATAAATACAATAAAGTGCGACTTCTCCATATCTCACTCTGAAGTTCCTCCCTCAGCAGCTGCTGTCTCAAATACTTTATTGAGTTATCGAACAGAGACTATTTATGACGAAGGCTTGGGTCTCCATGCTTACCCAATGCAGTTTACACTGGGAATTCAGTGTATAAATCTGTAAGCGACACCTATCTGGAGAACAGTAACTTGCTTTTGATGACTCTAGATGTTGATCAACAAATGTGAGTTGTTGTGTGCAAATAATACATAACATCTCACATCGTTTTTACTGTGACTCTCCAAATGTATGCCCCATTGGTCTTTGTGCACAAAAAGGGAGAACACATCTGCTAGAGTCATTCAGTGCCTCAGCCTCCCTCAAGGCTGTGTCTGCACTATTCAAGTGGACCCCCCTCTTGCATTTCCTTAGGGAGTAAAGGTGAGGATGGTCGAGGAAAAAAGGGAAATCTGGAAAAATGAAAAATGTCAAATATCTCCATAAGTGCTACATGTCACACTTTACAAAGTTTGCGTTGAAAAAAACTTGGAGCTACAGCGGACACTCCAGTTGTCTAACACATACAAAAATTCACGTAGGGAATTGTCTAAAGTGAATTACATGCTTCCAGATTTAATTTACAGATTTAACATGAGGCCACCAAAAAAAAATTTATTAACAATATTGGCACTGTTTTTTCCACAGTTGTTAGGCAATTCTAAATGTTGATTATGAAGCAAGTTCCCCCCCCCACACACACACACATACTCGACACTCACGTGACATCACAATTTATTTTTACTTTTGAGTATTATTTTTCCAGAAACTTTAGGTTGAGTACTATACTGTACTTTTCCTGGCATATAGCCTAGCTAAGTATTTTTAATTCCATGAATTAAAAAGATGCTCCTGACTGCCCATGTCGCTCTGTTGTTCTGTGTTGTTCAGTAAAGTCGCAAGCACTGAACCTTTTAGTCCCAGAGTGCCTCATTAGCCGTTGCCATTTCAGCTCTTCTCCTCTTGTTAATCACCTCAGTCGATCACCTCTGTCCAATCAGTACCGTGTTGGTGATTAAGAGTGAAAAGATGCATCTTTCTAGCATTTGCACGCACAGGCACTAAGTCAGGTGTGTAGATTGAGGGCAGCAAGTGGGGCAAAAATGTTACGTTTTAAGACTTTTTACTGAAATGGAAGACACCTAAAACTCTTTGTTAAATAACTGCATCAAAAGTAAACAAGCTGAGAAAGATGCAAATTGCACAATGCAGCATTTTAGGGAAAGTTCAGTGTGCAGAGTTATGCGCTTTATCTGCAAAAAAGTTATTCAATGATTTGTTTTGGTTTATTTTCTATGTGCAGCCCAGTAAGGAATGTCCCATATTATTATTCACAACTTAAGTATTTGGGTTATTATATTAAATTATGTCAGCCTGACTACCAGCTAAATAAGAAGATATTATACACTGCAGCCTGCATTTGTGGCGAGGGTCACAATTTAAAACAGCTCTTAACAACTGTGGCATTGTTTTGTCAAAATATCCCAAGCATCAAGAGCAACAAAAAGTGTCAATACTAGACTTCCTAAAATGATCATGTTTAAAGGCGCGGGGCCAAAGTACCTTGGTATGAAGTGGTGCCCCCACAGACAACATAATCTAAAAAGCCTTGTTTTCCATCTTAAAAGCAGAGGATGACCTTCGTTTCCCTACCTAAATTGAATTTGCTCTCTTAATCAAACATGCATGCTTCTTTTTATCTACCCAAGTAAACACCCCATTTTGTGGTCCCACCACTCAGTTAACTCTTTTGTATGGACACGCGGCGTCTCGGTCAAGGGCAGTTCACTCACCTTATCCTTGAGCTCCCTGGTGAGCGCCGCTGACCCTCAGTGCGAATGCAGATGAGCGAGCGGCTGATGCTGAGTCCGAATCACGACCTTTGCTCCCTCTGTTTCAACAACATAAGAGATTATTTTGGCTGTTGTTGTTTTTTCCTTTGCACAAGAGACATTTATATTGTCTGTTGCATCTCATTCATCTTTTATCAGCAACCTGTCCATCACCACTTGGAACCAGACCTTCACACATGTTCAGTTACCTTGACAACAAGGGCTGCTCTGTTACAACATTCAAGTAGAAATAATGCTGTCAATAAGATTTCTATTGTGACAAAATGGAAAAAAAAAACGATTGATTGATTTTGATTACGTTATTTTATTAAGAGCTGCTCTGCCTGTAGCACTGTGACAACAGCTGCAGCATTTGGCCTTGAAAAAAAATATATCACAGGACACATTAATTCCATTTTTTTCCCCCTAACCTCCATGCACCTGGCTCCCGTCCGCCCACTTGTACTCTGAAGTGATCCGCACATTCTCCTCTAATTTGGCAGAGCACACTAACCTTTCACAGTGCAATGCGATAATGATGAGTTTAATGTCATGGTGTCGCACACTGAGGGCCGGTAGAGCAACCCGCTGATAATCGGATACAAGAGTTGGTGAAATAATTATGCCTTGTACAATTATGAGTGACACCAAAATGACAAAATCCATATCAATTTTATTTGAGTGTCACACGCTCATGTTTGATTTAGGGCCTCAAGAGCAAGGAAGATTTTATACAAATACAGTATAGTAGTGGTTGACGACGGTCACAACGTATTATTTTGATGTTACAAATACTTCATCGTGTGACTCAGTTACCAACATCATTACATTATTTATTTTAATATGATTATTTAATATTTATAGCGTATTTTTTTATTAAAATACTTATTGACATGACTATACGACTGTATTATCATGTTTGAGCATTCCAACTTGTCTACAGATTGGGCTCATGGCAGTGCTCCTTCGTATACCCCCGTACCAAGCAAAATTTCTATAAATTATAAAAGATCATACAAATCTAGAGATCAAACTTATTCTGACGTAGAACAGCAACTTGAGAGGATTTCTTCCTCCTGGTTGAACTCACGCTACCTAGATTACGAGAAGCCAGAATTGCCAATCTTGACGTTTGCACTTTGCTGTATTTGCATTGGGTCCATTCACGGTTCCTCTACTTGTACTCTTCATGTTGTCAGTGTAAACTTTTGATTTGATTCCTTAACCGTACTTGTTGTTTGTGTATGCGGCAGAGGGTTACTGTTGGAAAGTGGATCACAGGGCATAAGAGTCTTCTTGAAAATGTTATGTTTTCTCTACCCGCTCTTAAGAAAGGTAGAAAAGAGGGCTGAATAACTTAAGCCTGGACTGCTATACACAAAAAGAAGAGTTGAATAAGGAGAAGACGTGTGGAAAATGTGTCTGCCGGAGCGTAAAATTAGCAATTACATTGGGTGTCATCAGTAATGACAATTTCAGCCCAGATAGAGCGGGTTAATGTCCAACGCTCAGACTGTAATTCGGCCGTTCCACCTGTGTTCAGTCAGTGAGGCTGTGTGCAGCGCAAGTTGACTGGAAAAACAACAGCACACACAGATAAGCCAAGATGGCCGCCATCTGCTGGGAAAGCTTACAGGGGCAATTTATTTTTTAAGGCCGGTGTTGACCTTGATTGTGACACAACACATTTGTAGTCTTGTGACTGTGCCTGTATGTCGGAGGTACTATATATATATTTTTTTTTTTTTCCTGTTGAGCTTTTGTTTTTTAAATCTCTCTTTGTACACTAAAATACAGTTGGTAATAATATTGGATGGTCTTAATTAATCACTGTACCAAAAATAAATTACCATTTTTAATAAATTCCGTTTTTCAGTGTAGGGGATAAAACTGACTACACAACAAGGATAACAAGTCAAAAATTAAGTCAACCAAGTTAAGTTAATCCTTCTAATGTGATGATACCTGTCGGAAAGAAATGCCAACTTTGCCGTATCTCACATCTTTTTCAAATTTACACAAGCTCTTTTTTTGTCGACCAAAACAGTCCCATTCATTGGGTTTAATTATCCTGCACCGCTCATAAAAAAAAATAAAAATAACCATCTGTCCTCCCTTTCAGAAGAAGCTCTTTTTAAAATCCCCAAGCCTTCATTCATCAGCACAATGTCACATCCATCCCCATGGTGACAAGAATGCAAATGAGGTGGATGCGCACTCAGTGGCCCGTTGTAAATAATTTACTGTTTTGTTTTATTGGAAAGTGAGACACAACATTATTTCCTGCGAGCGCTCCCCTTGGCCAAGGTCTGCATTCATTCTAGAAGCTCCCAGCGAACCTTTGACTTTTATTCCATGTTCCTTCTAACCATTATGGAGGTCTCTCACATGGCCCGGACACTGGAGTGTGATGACATGATGCATCGCAACGCCTTAAAGCCATATGGCAAAAGCCGGTAAATATGATTTATTATTTATGTTCTCCTGATCACATTTCGACTTGGTCTGATCTTTTTTTTGTAGCAATGATAAATTACATGTTACCCAGAAGGCACAGGAACACTGGTAACCCCCCCCCCCTCAAAAAAAAAAGATCCATATGCTATATGTGCACCGAGAACTCCCTCACCCTCTTCATCACGCTCTGCTGTCACACAACATAAGTCACTCTCATTTTGTTCGAGGCTAATTTCATGAAAACACCTTTTTTTGCTGTACCGTTGAACTTGACAGCCACTTATAGCCATGTTGTAGGTTGCCGAATTAAAGTGGCTATTGTTGTCGAGAAGTTTCTAAATGCGGATCATCTAGCGTGATGAACTAACTCCTCTGCCATTGTTGATATTCCATTCAGTTCATGAGGGTTAGCTGTAAATCACTTTGTTGCACTACAGAATGATGAATCAGAAAATTGTTTATAATCAAGCCAGGAAATAGCCATATTCACTGGGATGATGATGATGACGACGATGATGATGTGTCTGTGGGCGGCCAGCATTATTACAAAGTGACATGTGGAGGACGATCTGATCTGCGCTTGATGGGTCTCTCCGAAGCTTTATAACAGACGACATCCATTGCTGTTAATGATCATGAGGCGTGTAATGGGAGAAAAGTGAAATCAGAATTCTCACAAGGACATTTTGGCTCAACTTGAATGTGCTCAGGCCGCTTCGTAATCATGCAAAATGACACGTCATTGTGTGTGTGTGTAGAAAGATTGCGGCTAATGCTATTTTCCTCCAATAGAATATTGATGATGATTATAGCGATGTCATGAAGGGGACTTCTGATATGACATGCATCGACTACAGGGAGACGATGGGTCAAATTAGTGTTTGCGCCGCATGTGGTCGCGGATAATTCGGCGAAGGCATGCAGAATTACAGCTTTAAAAACTCCGATAATATCCGATTTGACAAATGGAGCGTGGCAGGCACAATGTGACATTGGCATCGGCACAGTTGAGACGTCGTCTCACAGCTTAAGCCGTGCTCTAAATATGAAGTCTTAACTAAATCTCTCAGCTCATCTGATAGCGGACACTTAAGGGAAAGTGCTGCGACTAGGCGTTTTTCATCCCGACTGTCGCTGATTTGTTAGGGCCACCCTCTCTCAACATCTGCAGCTTCTCGCCATCCATATTACTATGGTCCGCTGCCCCCCATCTCCTGCGGGGATTAGCTGGCTAAACGTAGGGAGGCGCTCAGTAGCATAAGAGCCACGGTACCTCCGCGGATCATAAATTTGCCCGTGATTGAGGGGAGCGACGCGGGGCCCCTACTGAGCAAGCAGACGCTCCGAGGCACGGCGGCGAGTGGAGTGACCTCAAAGCGACTTTAAAGCGACCTTGGAATGGGACTTAGTGTGACAGAGCTCTTGCTGGAACAAGATGATAAGGCTGCAGATTAACCGATGCGACAGCCGAGGATAACACCATCTCCATCGGAGATACGGGAAATAATCGAAGGCGCAAGCTCTCATTCACATTCATGTTGAATGTGTCGGAAGAGGCGGGCCTGGCGGGGAGGCGTGAAACGTTGATGAGTCTGTGCGTGAGGCTCTAGACGTGAGCTATGATCCACAGCAGCTTCTTAATGAGTGTTTTTTTCTTCACTGTTCTTCACTGAGTGTTTAATAAACAGCTGTAAGGTGCATCAGCAACCTTTCCTACATGCAAGGGCAGAGCATAAGAATAAATCCAGACACACAGATTGATACAGTATGGAATCTGCTCTATAGTAGAGGCACGCTGTACAGTACATTCGATTCACCATTACGAGGCAGTTAAGGTGAAAGGTGAAGGTAGAATTTGACAACAGATTGCTTTCTCTGCCTAATGGAGAAACACCATTAAGGTTCCATGTTCACTTCGCTCGATGCCAGAGATCAAAGTGTATGTTTTTCCCATTAACAACACCTCGAAGATCATCAAAACCAAGTCAACTTGTTAAGGTCTGCCAGGGTTAAGAACCCAACTGCAGGGAAGCACGGAAGCAAGGCAAACGTGCTGTTGAAACTAAATTAAGTTCGGAAATGGAACAGTAATCTCCTAAAACCTTAAAGTAGGTACTTTAAAGATTTTTTTTTCAGTTTTACCACAGATGCAACTACAACCGGCATTATTGGGAATGAAAAAAGACAAGCGGCAACAACCCATAAAAGATAGAAGAAACCATAACTTGGAATTACACCAATATTCAGCCAAAACCTTTTCCACTATTACGGACAAATATCTAACAGTAAAAACAACCCCGAGTGTACACTACCAGCTTGGTCTGATGCCAAAGCATCGTAACATCAGCCAGGGAAGTTCTACAATCCTGCGGTTTCTCTGATGTCCTTTTCTTCTTTTCATCCTCCATGACGCTCAATAGTCTTGGTCTCTTTAATTTACTCGGCCCAGTGGCTGCAATTTATCTTATGGGATGTGACGCCAATCGAACAGGATTTACAGGAAGTGAGAAGAAAATAAAATGAGCAGACTCTTAAAGAAGTTGTGCATCTTCATCAATAGCATGATTACAATTCATGGAAAACATGATGCCCATCATGGCAATGATCAAACAACGGTGTACGCTATCGTAATCAGTGATAGTCTCATCTCTTTGGTGGGCCAGACATGAAGCAAAGATGAAGAGTGGGAGGTGGGTGATCTCATATGGCAAACACGATGTTTATATTAAGCTTTACATGATCACAGGCAAACATGACGGCGCTAATGTCATCGCCCAATGAGTCTGTTCCCCTATGCAAATGTATATGTAGCCCGAGCTAAGTACTTCATTGTACTGCCTCAATCTGTCACAAACAAAGGATAAACTTGAGGTTTCGGTTCCAGGTCCCCCAAAAGGGCTTTCAGGGATCATCTGTGTGTAAAAAATTACTTACATCTGCAATGATGGTTAGGCTCATTGGGCAAATGAGTTCCGTATTTTCCAAACTATTAACCGCTACTTTTTGCACAAGCTTTGACCCCAGTGTGGCTCATCTAGGGATTTTTCACGATTTTTATGATATTGTATGATTTGTGCATATTCTCTTATATATGGGAATTTACCATTAAAACACCAGTACGGTTTATATATTAACAAAACAGGATTTTCCCGTAATTTTAGCTGGTGCGATTTATATTCGGGTGTGGTTTATAGTCCAGAAATTACGGTATACGCATATGGTCCTCTACCATCCAACAATTCCTTTTAAACTTAACAAAACATAACAGATTCCTGACCTAGTTTCGGGACTTTAAACTCAAGGGTGTAAGACCCAGTGACCCCTGTATAGGGCTCGTTACTAACTTGTGGACTAGCTGATCACGTCTCATGATAAAAAGTCTACAATGTTTTTCCTTGTTGACTGGAATTGTCCATCTAGATTTGAAACATCCTACTAGCGTCTAAAACCAATATAGAACTGGATGACTCAGAATTTATGTCAATTAAACCAAACAAAAGTTGAGGTAATTGTTTTTGGCAGTTAAGAAAAGAGGATTGCTGTGAATGAACACTTGGGGCCCTATTTTGGTAGACAGGTGCCCGTGCGTTTGTCGGACCTTTTGACTAAATACAAGCTTTTTTTTTTATTCACGTATGATGAAGATGAATAGCGCTCCTTCCAAGTGATGCAACAGATATGAGAGCCAGCTACAAGCTGTCAATATGAGATGCTGCAGTGATTAGCAAACGCACGGGGAGACAAACAAGCCCTCTCCACAAAGAGCCAATGGGATTTGAGCAAATGTAATTTTTGCGTGCACATAATGACTTAGGGGTATGGGAATGAAAAGGCAGCAATATAAAGTGCTTTGTGCAGCTTGAGCATCACTGCACATCAATAAACTACAGCACTGGGAAACAAAGAGCAAAGTCCTACGGGCAAATCTGTAAGCAAATGTGCAATTATGTATTCAAAACACACTTGTATTTTTGAAATGTGGAAAGAATACCACATTCAGGTGGAGATGTTTTCCCTCGCATACAATGAACACAATTTGTTTTAGTGTGACAGCGTTCGCGAGCGGCGACGCTGCCAGGCAACATTTACTAGTGCTCATTAAAGATTGTTCCTTTTGCGTTAGTCTTTTATTGTCGAAGCCAATCTAAAAAGATGCCCGAGTGAGTTCTCATCGCTCGCTCGCTCGTTGTTGGCACCAACGGTGAGCGGTAGTTCCTTCAAGGGTACTTGACAACAAAATATTTGTAGAACCAAGTTTTCCTCATCAAAAACAAAAGAGGCGCCTCTTCACCTGTGAATACGCAGCCCGATGTTTTCAATTGAATGCCGACCGGTGGTCCGACTTTCCCACATGATGCTGTGGGAAGTCTTAAGGAGATGGACAAAAGAGGCCTACAAATCCCGCATGGATTACCTCATGCCTTTGGTCTCTGAAGTGGCAGTTAGCCTCTCTTCAAAACAAGGAGGAAGTAAAGGAAGAAGAAGAGGAAAGCATCCAGGGCAAATTGTTGAGTGGATGCCACCATAAGAGGCGAAAACTCTGTTGCTCAAACCAGGCAATAAAAAGAGCATTGAACAAAAAGAGAAGCCCCCTGATGAGTATTCATTTGTGGAGGGCAACTAATCCAGATGAAGAATCATCTTCACCGCGTTCACAGCTGATATATTCATGAAGCTGCTCATCTTTTTAGGGTTTGATGCCAATCTTGATGAATTCTTAATTAAATTTATTGGCTTTCATATTGGTACTCTGTTGAATTCCTTAGAAAATTTGAATGATTCTCTCAGCCGCCGTCGATAGACGAGCATGCATTTCAATCAAGAAAAGTACAGTGGCTCTTCAGAAGGCAACGGCTGAGCAGTCAAAAATCTTATGGAGTGACTTTTTTCCAAAGCTGCGAGGTTGACATCACATAAAGCCCACAGTGAATACTTTTGTTTTACACTATTAATTAGGATGAGCAAGGAGCAGAAGCTTCAAGTGTGTTTGGCAGAATTTGTACAATAACGCTTTGCAATCTTTGAAAAAAAAATGTTTACCAACCGTTGTAGATAATTATTTTGTAATGGCTTCATTCTGCAATCAATTTCTTTTCATACCATTCGTGTTTACGGTCGATGATTGTAGCCTTGCGTTTCTAGATATTTATTTTTGAATTTACATAACACGCATTCATTATTATAATTACATAAATGATAAAAGCAGAGCAAACTGCATTAGGAAATGTTTCGACATTTGTGTTAGGAATTCAACAAAACTGTTAATTAGATTTAATGAGATGTAGAATAAATATTATTCCTCTCATAATGCACAAATTGTCATACACTTGTGGTAAGAATAACATTTCTCGACAGATTACACTGAACACCCACCTAGCTAGGGTTCGCTATTCATCAATTTAGCTCTGTAATTTTTTCTGTGGATCTTTATAGATTCACTTAAATCTTCAAACTCAAAGGCCGGACTGAATGAGATAGTCGTAATTGGTATCAACGAAGTATATACAATATGTTCAGCAGTTCGGGCTTTGAATTGTAGCGCCCCACCTAGGCCCTATCTATTGCCCTAGAGAGAATTTGCTATGCATGTCAAGCTTTAATGAGAGTCAAATGGGTAACATTTGATAAACACTCAGCTCTACTACAACATCATTTAAAACGACTGAATGTGTAGGCCAGTGAAGGAAAATCTACCCCCACACCGGCCCCCGCCCTCATTGATCCACACGGTCCTAACGTTTTGACTGATGGAGCCAATCAGCCTATCATGGCCCCCGCAGATGGACAGACGCTCATTTACAGGTGCGCTGTGGGAAATGCGGATGGATTTGATTGATTGACAGGCTGTCAGCGAGCCACTGGGGCATTACAAAACCATCCCCTCGCATTACCGTAGGCCAGCAACATCCTGTTTGTGAGAGTGCATGCGTGTTTGTTGCAGAGTGTGTGTGCTTTGTGAAAGCGAGCGGTCAGGTCTGCGTAGATTACACGTCCAGTGGGGTGACAGCTCAAGAATCAGGCTGTCAGGTGGGCCGGCCCCCCTTGTTCAAAGGCGGACGGAATTTAACAGCATATCAGGTGATGTGTGACAGGTCTGCATCATATGCTGCACTGATGTACATGTATGTCTTTCTAACTTCTAACCTGCAAATGCCTATCAGCCAATACTCATGCACACAATAAACGAGCAGCGCTTTCATAATAGAAACATGGGTACTTTGTTGGGAGAGGAAAAAAAAATCAACATTTGGACGAAAAAGTCAATGCAAACTCAGCACGTCAGTTAAGGCAATTCCCTAAGATTAAACAGCTTGATTCTCTCGCATTACCCACCTGCTTAAAAGCTTCTGTCATTTTTGTCACGCTTCCTTTTTTCTTAATTCAGGCGTACATTGATGGTACTCATGTTACTAGGCGGCTACTGTCCTCTTGTGGCCAAGATGGAAACATGAACAGCATCGAAAAGTCATTCGTCAAATCCCCCTTTCTGTATTCTCGACATCAGCAGCACCCTAATTAGCTTCCACAATACAAGTCATCTTGGCATGTGAACAACAACCATAAAATATTTAATTTGACACTCGTCAATTATAACAAGCAAGAATCGTAGACTGATGAGAGAACTCCAATGATGCATCTCTGAATTTACATTACAGTGCTATCTATTGTTGCTAATTTGTCTTTAATAGCTTGATAACGGTGTCTGTGACGTGCTTTGCTCAAAATACCTCAAGGATAAAGAATTACAGTAAATTTTCACCAATACATGCAAAATGATCACTTGATCATGGAAGTGTGTAAAATGATGCTTCAGGTTAACTGTGCAACATGGCGGCGACAAACTTAAAGGACTGGGTGGTCCGCTTGGAAGTACACGGGGGAGAGAAAGCATGAGGTACGACAGCTTCCTGCATATGGACCTGACAGCATGGTGACGGAGTGCGTCTGTTACTGATGTGCTGTTAACATGTTTCCGCGAGGGCAGTCACGGCCCGGTGCAACCTGCTGCTTCACACCTGTTGTTTCATGTCAAATAAATACACAGCACAACACAGGAGGTGTTACAGACCGCGCGGGTGATTACAATGTTCCTTTATAAGGTCGAGTATGGCTGAGCAGAAGCCCAATGTCAAGCGGGGACACAATTGATTAGTTGTGAAAAGCGAACGGTGGGCCAACATCTACACGGCGAGAACATTGAGCCGCCATGTCTGCTGGCACACGCCGCCAGCACATATGTTCTCGTTCTTCTGTTATTTGTCATGTCCGACCCTCTCGCAGGCCCGTCTCATTTGGATTACTTTGGAAAGCAAGCTGTTTTATCAAGTGTGCAACTCCCCAAATGAGTTTCCCACCTTGGCTTTGGCACGTGGTGCTTTTCCCCGGGAGATGCTAATGACCCCGTTGCCAGGTCTTTGCTGTTTCAGCTAATAAATTGTCTGTCGCACATGTGGGAGGAAACAGATATGTTTCAACCAAAACCCTGTGACGTGTATATAGTAAATTGTAAAACCACTTGTGCAAAACCTACATGAGGATGACGTAATGTAAGTGTAACTGGTTGTTTGTCCACTAGATGGTAGTAAAGCAAACTTTACCTGAGTGAGCTCATATGGGACTTTAGATTAGGGGTAGGCAAACATTTGTACTCCAGTGATTTTTATTTTTTGGATATATAAGTAAAAAATATAAAGGAGTTTTTTTTTTTACAATTAATTTTATTCTAATTGTTTAAATAAAACATATTTTGTTTTAGGTCAAGTTATTTGTATGGGAGTTTTTAAAAGATAAGTTAAAATGTGTATGTAGGTTATGTAAATAATTATAAAATAATTCAATTTCATGTTATATAAAAAGGAATATTTAATTTAAAATGTTACATTTTCAGGCAAATGGTTGATTTTACATTTTTTCAAACAAGTCCACTTTTGCTTTAATATACGTTGTAAGCTGAGTATGACGATTAGGAAAAGGACATGCATTATAGAGCAGTTTATGAAGTCAGCATGAAAAATTGGCTTGCATACATTATAACTGTACTGGCTGCAAAGTGATGATGTCATAGTTTGGGGCTTCAGATAAGTTTTTGTTTAGAGCAGCCTATCTTTATTTCAGGGTGATTTTGCCTCTTTGTTGAAGGTCAGAACAGATGGTTTTCTCGCTGTACAATGAGTTATTATTATTATTACTCATACTATGTATAGCTGGGAGCAATTGCAAATTGCACAGTGGTGACTTTGTCGCTAGAGGGAGACAAACTTATGGCACTGCTTTAACGCAACAAGGGAGCCCTTTTTTAACTAGGGACTGACGTCTGCCTACGTGGGGCATCTATTTTTAATATTTTTTTTTTCCCCTCAGAATGAACATGGCCAAGAACAAATCAATTTGGTACTCTTAGATGGACGAGAAGGATTTTTCTTATTGCAAAATTGCGGAAGAATTTAACCTTTCACCTTGTACCCAAACAATATTGACACCCACAATAGATCAATAAACTTGTCTTCTGCAAATAAATACAAGGTTCCAAGTTTCATTAGACAATAGTGGATTCCACAGCTAGCAAGGGGTTACATATACACAACAACATCCAATGCAATTAAATGTGCAGTATTAATTATTCAGTAAGCTTTCAATGTTCCTTTACTTTGACTGTATTTGCCCTGGGGGAGTCATAAAGTATATGTCTATCTGTGCAAGTGATCATTTTCCACAAGTGATGGAATGTGCATGTTTGATGGGGAGGATCAATAATTTGCTTTTATGTTGTTTTACTTTTCTTTTTGCAGTAGGGCTGAGTCCATATTTTCGCATTTCGTACAGGGGTGACATATTCAATCATGAAATGACTCACCTACTGCATTTTTTCTTTCCACAATGATGATATTAATAAATCTGTATCTTTTTAAGCAGAATTTTAAATATAGCTCTTGCATTGTCTCTGGTCAGATCGTGTTCAACACACCAGTAGATTGTGAATTTCTCAGCAAAGGCTTGGTCTCCTGATTAAATCTGCACTTCGCTGCAATATTGCAGCGGCCGAGCAGGAAATGTCAGCTGATGCACAGGAAGACCCTTTGCTTGCCTCGCCAGCAAGCCATAAATCGGCACTTCGTCTTTAAGGGAAGGTGGGAGTTTCTGGGAAAGCGTGTGACAACGGCAAAACATCTTGGATAATCGCCGATGGTGTTTCTGTGGATATCTTTACTAGAATAGGCTGGTCCGATGTGTCTGGACCAATCAGAGCGAGGTGCATAATCGGGCTTCCTGGAAGAGCGCAGAGCCGCACCATCTCAGGATGCGGAGGGATGCGCTGAGATCACTTTCCGATTAAATCACTCATTGCATCACTACGGTGTCATTCTTGGTTGGGCATTTAGTCAGAAGACAATGTCAGAATTGGCATCCTTTCCTTTTTTAATAATTTAGATTTCCAGTGTGTTTTATCTGAACTCCGATCAAACTGGCTTTTAAACCTGCTTATAGGGAAGCACTTGCGTTTACTGGAAAATTGATTTGCTTGTAGCTGACTCACACACGAAGGGAAGAGCTGCTTTACTTTGACCACTAGGGGGCAGCAGAGGATAATAATAATAAATCACAAATCGAGTTTTGTGGACTATGACTCAACATCACGCCACTGAAATGGGACTCATCAACAGTGACCATTTCTATTAGGTCAGCATTTAGTGTAATGCAAATCCAATGCAAATGATAGATACATGTTAGATAGATTCAATGTTTACAAATATAATCATCTTCACTTCTGATTGATACTGACAGGGAGTAAGAGGAAAAATGATCTTTACATTATCCCACTCAACCGCTCAAGCCATAGCTGCTTACTGTTGAGTCATACATCGATCAAAAATGATCTCATGTTGCACAAGTGACCGCATGCCGCAACACATTAGAGTCCCCTTTAAAACATAAAAACACCCTGAATATCCAGGTCAGAGGTGAACACGAGACCAGACGAGTTTATCTCGTCACATGCCGTCACATGCAAGAAAAAGAACACAGGCTGCTGATGCACCGGGTTCTGTGGCTGCATACTTGAGAGCAGGAGGGGAGCCGTATGATGAGTGTCATGAGGTGTCGGCATGCAGTGGAACGCCAGCGCCCTCCAACCCAACAGGGAGGAGGACATGCGTTTGCAGTGACGTCACCGCTGCGGCCTTGAGCTCATCTTTGCAAGCGATGGCGTTAGTGGCCTGTGAAAGCCACAAATGGTGCATCCCTGCGGGCCAAGTAAACATTGGGCCGATTCAAGGGAGTTTCTGCATGCAACGTCAAATCCAACTTGAAGATGGGTGGGGTGGGGGGCTATTATGTAACACGTAGTATCCAGTGTCACAGTACAGTATGTAAAGGGCAGACTTGTACACAATCTTCTGCAAGTATTTTGATTGTTTCTAAGCCAAACAAAACATTCTCTTTGTGCACGCCCACAGGTAGTGCTAGTGGGTGAGAAATGTCCAGTGCCTACTTTGCTTTATGTAAGACTAAAGCACTGCGAGTTATTTTTTGGCTTGACACATTTGGGAATAGTCATGGCCACCAGAATGAAATATCCAGTCCTGTTCAAAGAGAAGAGAAAGATAACATTGTGAAATTGTGCTCGGAACAGCAGGCGTAGGGTCAAAAAGGCCCTTTCAGCTCTTGCGCACATTGAACACTTGAGCGGGGAGGGTGTGACGTTGTGCATTTTACACGCTCAATACCAGTGGAACAGTTTTGAATACACTTCATTCTCCCATTGATGCTAAATTTGATATGATGCTACACAAAGAACAGTGATTCCACTTGAACTGAATTAGCCCGACATTTAATGCATATCTATGCCAGTGACATATAGTGACAGGCAGAACAATTAAATGTTCTTCGACTACTGCAGCATATTTAAATAAACAGTATGCGTTTTTTGCTACATATTATTTACAACATGGCTCAGTAAAGTTTGGGAAACATTCAACTTCTACGACTTTACCCCACTGGACAGCTTGCAAATTGTCATTCATCATTAGTCAATAAAAATACTAATAAGCGTAGCATGATTGATTATGACAAGGCCAAAAGCACACACCGTGGATCAAAGACTGAGAAGATTTTTCAAGTGTGTCCTAAAATATATTAAAATGTTAGTAGGTGGCTTCTGAGGAAACTCACATGCTCATGTCGTTAGCTAGTGTCACAATCTTTCATTCCTGGGAATGTTTTTTTTTTTCTGCAGCATGCCTTTGCCTGCAGAAATATCACTTTAGATATGTGGAATTCTCTTTCACAGTTCTCAACTGAGTTCCACTGTGTTACAGTGACACTGCTGCCACATGATTTTGAGTCTAAGTTGAAGCAAAGGCAATCAGCTAGACTAGCGAGAACATACTCAGTCAGCTTGTTCTAAAGTGACTTATGGTCTTGCTCGGCCATAAAGGACTTGACCTGAGACCAAAGTCCTGTTCTCCACTTCCAGCAAGCCAAAATAGAGATGAAAATTTTTCATTGCGGTCTACAGTGTCTAAGTATACCAAAACTTACTTCTCAGGTTCACTGATTTGCCAAGTGTTTCATTGTTGTGAATGTGACCCCCCCCCCCCCCCCCCATACCCCCCTCCTTCACTTTTGAGCGCATGATGGCATAACCACCATCCCACACAGAGTACTATCATATCCCATACTGTATGTCTTGCTTGCTACCCTTCAGGAACACCGAGTTGTTCTTCCTCTTTAGCTCCGAAGTAATACACGCTTTTTCTCAGATTGCCCTCACACCTCAATGTTCCACTAAGACAACCTGTGCACCGTGTCAACGTGACTCCAATGTTCAAACAATGTTCCCATGTCTTTTCGCCTCCTCTTCACAGACAGTGGGAGGTATTTACTGACAAAGGTTTGACATCGGCGGACTTTTCCCTCACAGCACTGTTGATTTTCAAACACGCATGAGGCAACGTGTCCTGCCAAGTCGGTGCTTCACTTCGTTTTGATATTGGTCACTCACAGATGATCCAAAGAGCACTGAGCGTGGGGGAGTAGGCAGGAGCAAGGCAGGGGAGCAGGTAAATAAATGGAACAAAGAGAATGGTGCAGGACATTCTGACCTAGTGTGCAGAGAATGGAACAAACACTAAACGAGTGTGCGTGTCCAAGATTTTGGGCCAACGTCATCTCCCCTGTACTGCCAGGCCTGTCAAAAGTTCACCGGCACAAGGGTGGTTGAACACACACTTGCAATTGTGCACATGCTGTACAGTCAAGCACACACACACACACACACACACACACACACACACACACACACACACACACACACACACACACACACACTCTTAAGATCAATAGCTATTAAAAATGCACTACAGGCTTGAGTTACTCTTCCCTCTAATGTGCGCACGCTATGATTTGTCAGTAAATGCTCACAGGCGTTTTTCAGCTGCACACTATTACTGTAACTTGTATTATCAGCAGCACAGCTTTAACAATCTGTATTTGCAGTATTTCATGTCCATAAATTGCACAACTACTTGCTAGCTTATAATGAACATACAGCATTATGAAAGGTGGAAATATTGTGGCTATTATTGTTGTTTTGGTTTAAATAGTATGCAAATGTCAAGTATGTATTGTGGTGGATTGCAGAATTTAGTCAAATATCACTGAAATGTACCACAAAACTTTGAAAAAATATATATATATACAGTATTTTTTACACTACAATTTTCTGCCTGAATTATAATCAAAATTGATCCAAATATGTTTACAATTTTGTGAGCCAACAATTGTTTTTTGCTCTACGGTCAGTTACTAAAGATGCAATTAGGCCAACCGTGGTTTGCCCGCCATGGCAAATTTATTCAAATGTTCTTCCTTTACCACGGGAAACTTGTCTTGCCTAGTCTCTCACTGGATTGCACAAGTGGTCTTAATGTTGTATCCGGTCAGCACAGAGTGGCATTTATAAATAGAGGAGCGCAGTGATCTTGTGGTTCGAGAGGCTCCAGAAACACATGACTTTCTTTTATAATTGATTTACAGACAGAAGGGGGAAACACTCCAAATAGCCCTCCCACCTAGAACAGGACGTCTTGGTTAAAGCACATGCTTGCAAATAAGCGTAACATACTGAGTCCAGATTTGGGATCATTTTGGGATGGAAGCCGGACGTTAAATGATGCCCAGCTCTATTTGGCAGCATTCCTTAAACACGGTGGAGTTTGCCCCACACTGTCCGAACGGCGGAAGCGGAAAGCCCCCCCGGGCTCACCCTTCCTCCCACCGCCATAGTAAAAGACACACGCTGCACTGTCAATAAGAGGTGAAAGGTTAACCGGGAGCCAGCCAAGAAGTCAGAAGGTCAGCGTTTAGGGTCTGTGTTGTAATTATGCCATCCCCTGGGTTGTGTAAAGAGGGGCTAGGCAGCTGTCCTCACCCCGGAAAGTTTCATTAACCCTGGCTAAGTGCAAACTGGAACTGTGGTTGACTCTTAATGGTTGCAGCAGAAGGATGAGATTTACAATACATCGATGAAAGTTGCAGCATTCAATCTTGCCGTCCACTCTGTTGGATATCACAAAAACTGTAGACATGTTTTCACCTTTGGTCCAAAGAACACCATTGATAAAGGAAATAGTCTGGATTCAAACCATATCATCAACCCGTAGTTATCACGGAGCACACAGGAAGTCAGTCAACAACTTCTCCATGTTTGTTCATGTGGCCTACAATCACTGAATTTATAAAAAAAAACATGATGAAAATGGAAAACCAGCCCCCTCAAACCGAAGCAAGTAAAGCCAAGTTAGTATTATGCAGTGTGAAATCAGCCCCCACATTTTTTGGTTAGACCTCCTGTAAAAATCAATACAGTTCTTATTTTAACTAAAAAAAGTCAAACATTTTGTTTGCAAAGATTGCATTGGATCTTCTAAGCTTGCACAGGCGTACCTAATGAAGTGACCAGCGAGTGTAAAACATAATCAAATAGTCCCTTTGCTCACTTCCAAAGAGACATATGCTTAATGTCGTGCTTTGAGCGCATGCTAAATGGGCCTATCTTGCTTTTTGGTGCAGCTGTCGTAATCCCCCAAGGGCAAGAAAAGGAGAGGGGTATTTGAGACTTATCATGCTACTCGACCCCCCCCCCCCTCCCTGCATGCTCCTCCTGTCTTCCTCAGTTTTCAGAGTCCACACGCCTGAATCACATCAGTACCCATTAAAAAAAAAAAAAGCTCACGCACGCATCAGCGTGATGATTCATCCTTAACCCTTCGTTTCTCCCCGGGGAGCACGGGTGACTCAGGATGAGAGGAGGAGGAGAAGGAGCGGGACAGAACATAATGGTGGCAAGTACGCCGAGAACCGGCAATGCTGTCGAGTGGCGCAGCGATGAGCCGTTTGGCCTTCAGTGCTCAGAGTGCCATGCAAGGCGGACAGTTCGAGAGAGGCACCTTAGTCACCACGACAACTGTTGTGCAGCACTTCTCCAAGAAACATTGTGTCTCTGCTTACTGCAAGCGCTGTTTGTCAGCTTTGTGGATTATGACAAGGACTGCTTTTAAGCATGCTCTCCACTTGTTTTGATGCAATCTGAAGAGTAGTTCTCAGTTAAAATTGCTCAGGGACATCTTGGGCATTCTTTGCTGGCACGAAGACTATGGAAAGCCCTGACCTATAAACCAACATGTTATATTGTTGAAATTGTTTCGATTAAGAAAAATCATGAGTTACTTTTGGCTGCAATCCAATCAAACCTCGAATGAAATGATTGATTTGCAAAACTACTCTGCAAAGATTTTTTTTTTTTCCCGAGTCTTGCAATCTTCACAGAATCAGTAATGCTGGCCCATGCAATGTAAATGAGAAGTAATGAGAGTGTTTCTTTACCCAATCAGATTTTAAATTCGTTCTCAAGGTGCCAAAGCGCGGATTATCTGGAAGGCCCAGCTAGCAAACGCACAGAAACAGAAATTCACAGTGGGTGCGAAAAAGGCCATTTTGCAAACGTTGTGATCCTAATTGGTGCCACTGTGACCTTTTCAAAACCAAAGTAGAATGAGTCAGTGCACCTTAAAACATGACTTGGCTGCATGCTGGGAGGGAGAGTGCCTTACAGCTAAAAAAGAAATGACTCACGACTCTTTTTCTCCCTTTCGGCTCTTGAGGGCGGTAGGCTGGTGCGCGTGTGTGGGCCAAGTGGGTGTGCGGTGAGTCGTCGGCGCAGCAATAATATCACTTGCAAAAATACGATCAGGTCCCCTGAGAAATCGGGCAAGTCGTGTGACAGCGATCAAGGAAGTTTCCTTTCATGCGTATGCAAATGACCTCAGCCTCGGCACCCATGATGCTTTGTTAGCAGAGTGGAGTTTCCCCTGAGTGAAGGAATACCCCGCCCTCACATACCCACACATGGTACACTCACCAGCCACAATATAAGCTACAGTTTCATATGATAAAAGCCAATATGAGAGTTAGAGCAATATGATATGATATTTTGGCGAACTGATTCTCTGTAATTCGATTCCTATAGGTTTGCTTGCCTGATGATTTTACTTATTTTTCTTACGTGTCAACTGAGTGATGAAGCACCAATTTTTTTTTTATTGTCATTATTATTTAAAAACAATGTATATGCATGAAAAAATTATATCTTTTTTTCTACACTTTTTTAATTTCTAGATTTAATCCTGGGATAGATTATTTTATCCACGAGTTTAATGAAGACAAGCAGGAGAAAGAATGGATGACTAAACATGTCCGATTTAGTCTCTGCTAACTTTATTGGTATCTAAAAGTCTAGACTGTGGCCAGAGACTGACAACTTAAAGACAGCTTGGCGGTAATTCAAGTTTCTACCAATAAACTAAAGAGGGTGGCTTTAAATCTGAACTAATCAGTTCTTCTGTTAAACACCATGTTGTTTAAGTGCGTAAATCAACTTAACTAACATCCTTTTCCCTAAACTGCCGCATCCACGTGGTGGCAGAGGGCCATAAAGACGAAGGCTTATTATCGGATTGACCCCTCTAATGGAGTACGATGACCTATGACCCGCACCCGAACCAGAGTCCCTATTGACCGAGAGTCAGCACCCTGAGTGAAGAAGGGGACGCTCGACCCGGACCGTCTCCGTGTCGTCACTGGAGTGGGCGTGGCTTCCGCCGTTAGAGGAAGTGAGCGCAGTGCCTGATTGTTATCTGGCTGCCAGGAAGTTCTTTTGTCTCCGGGGTTATCTGGCTGGCTGCAGAGTGGATGACGCGAGTGTGCTGTGCACTGAAAGGCTGCTTTGCTGAAGCTACTTGTAACGTACAACTCAATAATGCAACCGAGTATTTCTTTTTTGAAAACCACACGCACAGTATGTCATCATTTTACACAAAGTGTGCATAATTACATGTGCATTTCACAACACATTATTAAGGAACCGAGAAGTTAAGTACGGTTCTCTAGTTATTAGCATGTCTGCGGCGCCTCATAGCTCTGCAGTTTATGGTTGCAATCTCGGCTGCAGCCTTCCTGTGTGGAGTTTGCACGTAAACTCTGGACTGGTTGCCAGGCAACAAAACATATATTGACAAACAATTTCCACTCTCATTAAAAAAATATTGCCAATTTAGAGTCTCCAATGAACTTAATGTTCATATTTTTAGAACGTGGGAAGAGAAAATTCACACAAATTTAAGGAGTGCATGCTAATGCTACATAGGAAGATCAGAGGCAAGATTTGAACCCAAGACCTCATGATTGACAACGAGGCCGGCATACTAACCACAAGACCACCATGCTGCCTGTGGTGGACTGAAATATGCAGCTTGATTGTAACTTAATTGTGAATTTGTGAGTCTGATTAGCACATAGCTGAGCGTTAAATTCCATTGGTGTGTTTCGTGTGGCTAGATACAAGCGCAAACATTCCCTTCATTCCTCGCCTCCCTGGCTCCTTGCCGTCCGTCTCTTCCTTCTACTTCTCCAGTCGTTTTTTATTTGCGTCTCCTTTAGGTCCCTGTCAGTTCTCATTGTAATGTTTGCCCCTGCTGAGTCTTTTTTTTTTTGTGTGCACTTTAAATTTCACAGGAATTCTGAGTTATGGGGACCCCACAGTGTGAGCAGGCGCCTCCATGGTGGTCTCGCGTGAGCTCTCGCGCTTTTTGTTTACCTTTCGCATGTGTGCTTGCCTGTGACCAAACTCACACACATTTCTGAGCACAACAGAGAATGTCGAATCAACACGGTATTGATTAAATATAAACTCGCTGGACACTTCATTAGGAACACTTGCACAATCTACGCTGCGTTTAAATGTAACATGGAGTACTTTGGCTGTCATTCAAAACAAATCGGATTCTTGGGAAGTATATTTGATGAACAAGGAGGTGGAAATTACACATTCATCAGTTAAATGTTGATGATTTCCAATCCCATTTGATACAGGCTTTGACCTTTAAGTGACTTGTCATTTTTTGTTGGCAAGGGTCGAGCTGTATTTGCGAGGCTTTGAGCGAGAAAGAGAAGAGAAGTTCGCTTGTTTGTGCAGGTGTCTCTTTGCTGGTGGTGGGCATTTACGATGCTCTCGCACACCCATCATTTGACACGTTTCAAGTGGCGAATGAGGCTCATCTGTTTGCATGCACACAGGACAATGAGCCTCAGCCAGCCAATCTAAATGTATGCATTTGCGGCTCCGGAGGAGGGAGAGGCTCTTTTGGATCTGGATGTCGGGTACAACTCGGGATTATAGCCTTGGTCTGGCATTGGTTTTTACAAGGCTGTCTATCGCCATACGAGTTAGCAGCCCTGATGTTAACCACAGACAAGTAACATACACATAAGCAGCACTTTGTTGGCCACACGACCTTTTTGAGCAGCAGGGCGGCCCGGTTTGCTAGCGGCACCACACTTTGATTTTCTTGCCATGTCCAAACCGACTCGGTTTTAATGTGCGCCGATGAAAAAACATGTGGCAAACGATTAGGAACCATCTAAGTTCATCCCAGGACTCGGGTCAGCTTTCGTTTTGTTCAGATTATTTTTTTTCCGAGCAAATTATGAAACATGAAATAATGTTTCATGAGAATTTTTTCAAACTCTTGAGCTTCAGTGCAACTTTACAAAAACTGCACCGCAACACTTTGATCTTCTTCATCTATGTTTCGGTTTCTGCACGGTTGCATTCTGGAGACTTCCAGAGAGGCCTCGCTGTCTCTAGTATGCGAGGGTTGTGTAAGGGCTCTTTGAGTCTATTAAAAGCCTTGCAGGACATCACCTTGATCTTACAGAATGAGGCCTAGGCTGTGCCGCAAACTCAGGACACTGTTCTTAGCTTCAGGTCTGCGTCGAGAAAGCTCTCATCTGGTTTGCGTGCTGGGGTTAGAAACTCCACAAGAAACCAGCTTGTTTAGGATTTTTTTTTTTGCATATTGCAGCTGAGCTCTCACAGGTGGCATCTTGCTTACATGCTGCTTTTATTTCTTGCTTTGCATGTCAAAACGATAGTAGAATAGACTTGTGGGCATGTCAAGCCAAGCGCTGCTAAAATCGATCAGAGACTGTAAACAGTCAAGCACACACATATGCTCACAAATATACACACAGACACACACATTTCCATCTGCAAGCACAGAGTCGCCACACGCTCCAGCCAGACAGCATGTTGAACAGACAACTCTTGATGTCGTTGCAGCAAAGTCACGAGGGTAATGATTTACTGCTTTTCCCTCCAAAATGAGCGGGTTTTTCTTTTGGCAGAAATTGCTGCTGGCGTGTTAACAGAGCACCCCGCCCCTCCCCTTTCGCTCAAGCTAGTCTTTTCTCCTGCAGGGGCTTCCGCGTTCAGACAGACAGTGGGAGTCATTAAATGACACATGGCACGGGGAGAGCCCTGCTAGACATAACGAAGGCTGGAAATAGGAAGAGCTTCAGACGTACACTCATGCAGTCAAGTCGGTGATAGCGGCCCAATGGGAAACCTGTTATTTGACAAACTGCATCAAGGGTGTTTACCCAACAATTAAAAGCCTGAGTAACAGTCTGCTGTCATGACAGACACTTTTTATTATCGTCTGCAAGGCAAACAGATCCAACAGAAGATGGATGTTATCCAATATTCGTCAGCGTTTGCGCCACCGTGTCACTCGTGCCTCGCTGCACGACACCCTCCGTAAAACACCGACGCATGACCTTATTCCAGATGGGAGCCGTTTTTGGTCTGACAAGCTTAGACGCCCGATTAGGAAACACTGACAGCTAAAGATGGAAACCACTCGATGCCGTCTGCTGGAAATAGAAGGAAAAAGTTCTTTTTAAAGTAACCACAAGAGCTAAAATAGACATTTTCAGGCTCAAGGCTGTGAGGGTAGATTCCCTCTCAGGCTGCCCTACATTCAAGAGATCTCTATCTTGGGGCAGCTTAGTAGAGCAGACAGATTACCCACAGTGTCCAGGTGAGAGGTGGACCAGATGGGATGTTGCGTTCTAAACTTGCCACTTGTTAATGCTGTGTGCATCTACATGTGCAAGCACCATGCAACTGTTTGGTAAGCATATAGTCAACGGTGAAAAGCCTTCACACCGAACTAATTTTGTTTGCAATGAGGATTTACTTATAAATCAGGCACCTGCAAAATGTAATGTGAGGCAACACAAGAACTGTACTCTGGGGGACTTCGGATGAAAACTAGCTTTGTAGCTAAAATCTGGCATATTTTTCTATTTAAAAAATAAAACAAAATAAAATGAATGAGGGTCACTTGTGGGAGAATTTTAAAAAATTCAATATGTACACCTATTGAGAGCTGTTTCTAATATTCAAATCCAATCGTGACGCTAAATGTGCGAACCAAAATGCAATGTAAACGCTAAAGTCGAACTTGAGCTCATGCAAAAACTTCATGGATCAGAAAAATAATTTGTGATGGGAGGGAGCGTAACTTCCTTCCTCTGTTTCTTTTTCTCCACCAGCCTTTCTCTGTCAGGCTCGTGTGTTGTTCGGCCTCGCTCAGGCGTGTTCGGAGCGTCTCTGACACATCCTGCTGCTAAATCCACTTCCCTCTGAAATGCTTCAATCTTTTCTGCGTCCGTATACACGTGGACCAAGTGCTGTGAGTGCAAATGCACGCTAGCAATGATCAGCGTGTTTGGCCTTCCCTGCACATCTCCTCCTACGTTGTCAGCAAATGACTAATAACATAACCTCAGGTATAGATAACATCGCACAATCTGCTCCCTCGGTGGTTTCGATACTCGCTCGCTGCGGATGTAAACAAACTCAATCTTTCAAGGCGATCGCGCTCATCCATGGCGTTTCTTTTTTGTGTCACACATGCACACCTTTGTATGGCTGGATGTGGGTCAAATCATGTGCCTGTATTAAATATAGACCTCGGAAGCAGGTCAGATGAACCGTTAATCATTGGCCCAGATATCCTAACCTATATTCGCTGCATTGTGTCAGGAGTGGGAAAATGGAGAAGTGTGTTGGTGGGAAAAATAGAGTGTCATGTAAGCTTTTGTTCGGACTGCGGAAGAAGATTGAGTGTCAGGATAGGAGACTGTGATTTTCCATTTGAACTTGAGCTACGTTTCGGTCTATGGCAAAGTTTGTCTTCCGATGCCTACAATTGGTTGGCAACCAGACCCAGTCAGCCATATTGTCTCCATTTAGCAAAATACAATTGTGTTGAGCCAACTAATTCTAAATATGTTGAGTGAACATAAGTATGGTTAATAAAGCAGACGCCATTGTTTCTTTTTTTTTGAGTAAACTACAGTCAGAGAAAGGCGTGGAGCCTGGATCAGAAACCACAAACTCAGAGCTGGGAGCCAGATGGGCAAACCACTGTGCCACCAAAGATGTTGCCACTTCAAATGCCACATTTGCCAAGTTTTCATCCATGGCAAAATGTACAACATGAAAAAATCCATTAAATGTTAAGTCAATCAGATTTTGTGCAAATTCTACTTGATATAATAATAATAATAATAGTAATAATTCTCCAGACAAAAAGTTATTGATTACTGCCAATATCATTTTAGTGAAATCGATAAATTAAACAACCCAACTAACCCTAAATTTATTTTCTTAGGAGCAGAGTTAAACAGAAATATAATTATTTTTCTTTGAGCACAGCCCTGCCTTTAAGTGTTTTTACACATAACTGTAGTCTGATAGCTCTGCTTTGATTTCATTAGCAGAAAAGAATATAAGACGACTGCTTCAGGGGACGCTCCTATTTCAAGTCATCTTTGAAGCACGCATTTACAAAGCCCTGACAGACTAGAACAGTAGGACTTCCACGACTGCCCTGTAATATAAGAAAACTGTAATTAGAGAGAACAGGAACCCTTTGACATGTCGAATTGTCTCTCGAGAAAGTTCAAAGACGAGCGACCGTAGATGCACCGAGCGTTTATGTGATGTTTCCTCATGTGATGGATTGCATTCGACTCGATAGTGCACCATCTGGACAGGGCTCAGAAGAAACTACTGATAAAATATTCCATTCAGTATAAAACCATGCATCACTCAACTTCATTGAAACATGCTTGTCAGTAAAAATTGTATCATAACTTCCTGTTACAGCCCATAATACTTGAGAAATGATGATAGCTGCTGCAACTGCAATCTTCCATTAATCCCTTGTGCAAGACTCTGACTCATTTATTCCTTTTCATCAAGCTCTCCTCCCAGACTAACTGCAACATCGCCCAGCGTTCTGAGGAAAGAATCAATATGATGATGGACACAGTGGAAAATAAAACCAAAGCATGTGGAAATTGGTTGATGACTGTTAAGGACTTTTCTCTGAATTGGAGATTTTATCTACAACCCACCAAAAATAGATGCAATTAGAATCATGCACTTGGACATAGACATGTGCAAAGTGCTCAATAGATGGTTGGATAGATAACTATATAATCAGCCAACCGCAGGGCACAAAAAGACAAACTACATTTATTTTTCCATTACCTAATATGTGAAAACTAACAACTGAGAAAAGTACAGCTGGGTTTTTTTTTCTCTGATGTGCATACGCCTGTCTGCATTCTGGAACTGACAGTGACAGCACAGACGGGTGGAGTAAAAATTGGAATGGGAATAGACTGAGATACTCCAAACTTCAGACAGGTTCCCTTCCCTTCCATAGAAGTAGATAAACAAACAATGAGACAGTTTGCAGGCACGATTGCATCAGATTGCATTACACTGCTGCACATTCACTGATGAGTCACGCTTAGCAAAAGGGATTACCCACCGCAGCGGGCCACAACAGAAGATGCACCTGGACAAGGGAATGGGATCATCTTCCGACACAAGCTGCTTCAAAAAGTTGGCCTCGCTAAAGAAAACAATGCTCAGTTTTGAGTTTATGTTTATTACGAGCAGGTGTCGAACTGCGTCATGTTGGGAGCTGTGCCTAACTTTTTTTTTACCTTTACATTCAAAGCAGTCAGTTATTTCAATATGGTTATTTTTACATTCATAAGACTGTTTGGCCATTGATTTCAATTATTGCCTAAGCCAGTCCTTCTTTGCATATGTGACCTGGGGAAAATCCTTTTTTTTTTTGGGACATACAAGAATAAAGTGTAATTGCACATCCACTACAGTAGGTGGCAGTGGTGCTGTCATTTATTTATTTAGTAACTGGCAAAGTTATTTCTTGTTGTGAGTTGATCTATACTCCTCTCGTTTTTCATTTATTGAATGGATAATTGGATATTGTTAATAAGAACGCAACATTATGCAGAGCTGTATTTTTATAGACGTGATACTATTTATTGTCAAGTTTGTCAAACAACCATATTCACATTCCCACGTCGAGACAACTGAATTTATATTCATCAACTAACCTAACTCGCATATTTTTGCGTGGGAGGAAACGGGAAAGACGGAAGAAAAGCACATGGAGACCTGGCAAACTTCACACGGAAAAGCCCCAGACGGGATTCCGGAACTTCTGACAGAGTCAGACGTGCTAACCGCATTCTCCACTTCGCCTGGAACAGACCGTGTGGAACCTCAGACGTTCCACTATAGAGTCCTTTTGAAGTGCTCCACTCATAACGTAAAAAGCTTTAAACTTTCCAGGAGTACGATACGGGAGGTGGAAAGCCGTGGGCGAGTTGCTAAAAAAGTAGCCTGTGACTAAAAGGCCAACGTTTGATTCCTCAAACTCCCCCGTTTGCTTCCTGGACACGGAGGAACTACTCACCACTCCTGTGTGTCATTATTGGCATGTGCTTCAGAGGTCACAATGCATTGTAAAATTGTCTTGGAAAGAGAAACAGACACATTGGGCCTAATTGCTACCAGAGTCGGGCTAAGAGATAGTATTAAATGTAGTCTACAACCTGAACCTGATTTTTATTATGGCTGATCAGACACAATGTCATTTGCAACAGGTTTCCAGTTAAAGCTAAAAGCAGACATCTCGCATGTTATGCTCCTTTGTCCCTCTTTAAACAAAAAGCCTTTTAGCGCCGCGTTAAAAAACACCGGATGACTGGATCCCACCCTCAATTGGATGCAAAACAAGTCTGCTCTCTTACTCACAGCCACGTTACCGCGCTGATGACATCACAGGCCTTGCCTGGCTAAAAACACAATACCGACATTGTGATTCACTCTCCGTATTCATGTCTCGGCTGGCTAAAAAAAGACCAGTGGTTCTAAAAATAGACCACAAACAATAGGTTAGGACTGGCGTTAATAAGGAGCTCAGGCCTTGCTGAGATTGTGCATTGCCAGGGGAGACACAAAGGCGTTGTTGTTGCTGACGTGCCACTTGTGGCCACAATGACTGCGCAGAAACCGACCCTGAGCTGTTTTGTTTGTGCAGGAAAGTCCAGCAACAGGAGAAAACAGCACACATTTTTTTGCTTTAATCCGATCCCACACCAAAATGTTGCTATTTGTATATTAGGGGGATTTTGGAAAAAAAGGTGAAACCCCCCCATCTGTGGGAAGCTTTTATGCGTCCTTATCGCCCAGACTTATTGCTTTCGGAAGAATTTCCCCTTTCTTCTTTTACAAACGTGCTGGAGGTGTTCCAGACGCTCCTTCCGTTTGGATTCTGTGTCGTGCTTCCAAATCTTTGTGTTTCCTGCTCAGGGCTTGAGCCCCTCTGGCCCCCCCTGACCTTTACACAAACAGGAAGAGGCGCTAAATGAATACGTTTTAACAAACCCACTTGCATAATCCTGCTCAATCCCGTATTTTTTTTCCCTCCAACCCTCCTCGTAATTCAATCCTTGATTAATGCCTTAAAAGGCGCCAGCATATGGGTAGCCGATCAAATAAGGGGGCACACACACGCAACCAGGATTAAAGGTGCAACTGCGTTGGCTTTATTACTCATTAAGCGTAAATCTGATGATGCTGTGGTATTTGCATTTGTGATGTACGCAGAGCGATTAGCATCCTCCAGATGTTCCTTCTAATGTACTTTCTGTAGCAAAACAATTACTTATGATCCAGTTGACAGTGTTTGCGTGTTTGCAAATTAAGCACATTGGACTGCTGTTAAATTAAAATTTTACCACTAATTGATGGTTGCTTATTAATGCTTGCATGCCGGGCTAATGGTGCATGGTTAACTTTCAGAAATCACTTTCACTCATTTTCAGTTTCTTAATGAAACCTGGAATAGATCATTTTCCACGTCCGGTAAAAGGGAGTTTGTTTTTGAAGAAGCGCACCCACAAAAGCGTTTCTGCAGCCTTCCAGAGGATTCCCGATGAAATTGTCCGTGATAAGACTGACTCCCTAAACATGTCTCCAGCCCTCGCCAGTTCACCGGGTGCAGCGCACATGAGCGCTACATCGTTCCAACCACATCAGACGCTTTCCTTATGTCTTGCTTTTCATCTAAATCCACATGATGCGTTTCCTCTCCCGCCCTTTATTTCCCTCAGTAGGTTTGTCCCATCTAAAATACCTGCGGCATATTTATGTATCTCCTTTCATGGCCAGCCAGCGCCTCAGAGCCACGTTTGCCTCAGGCCAAGAGCATGCCTGCACTGCCAGCATGCAAAGAAGAGAAGGGAGTGAGGTGGATGAGAGGAACAAAGGTTGTCTTTGGCTGCTTTGTAATGGAGAGCCTTGGCAGCTGTGCTGCAGCAAGCTATATGTACTTGCATGTGGTAGGCCTTGAGTGATGGCTCAATTCACAACGACCAGAACATCATTTGCTCTGCACGAGTCAATCGCTTCTACCTGGTATTCAAAGCCAATGACCAAATTGTATAGGCAGACTGAGGAGCAACACTTGGCAATATATTTAAAACTGTTGTCAACAAGTGGAAAAACTGATATTTCAGTCAAGCTTGCTAGATTTGTGACAAAAATCACTGCTGGTCAAGCAGATTTACAGTACAGTAATTCCAACTGAGTGACAGTCTTATTCTGAACTAAAGACACCCAGTTCAATACATTTTGCTGCCAAGACAGCATATCCAAATTGTCCCACTTGGGGAGAAAAAAAATTGGTAAATCCATGCCCGTCTGTCAAAATGTGTCTTGATGTGAAACCAGTCCATGACGCTAAAAGGTTGAGGCCATCTGCAGGTCACTTGTGCAACAAATATAAGCCAAATCATTGATTAATTCAACTTAACTCTCATCACATAGTCGACTAACAAAAAATATTTTGTCATTTAATCCATAGGGATTGACAGTAATTAAAATACTAGTCATGAGCATTGCAAATATCCTCCAAAGGCCAATGGCTTTGTCATATTCCTTGACGCGAGACATATAGGCAGTAAAAATGAGGTCAGTGTGTCAGGTGGCGACTCTTTCACGTAACCGAGTCACTCAGATTATTGTGGTCGCGCTGAAAGGCCTCCTTTCAAGCGGCAGGCCGGTGACATCTCACGTCTCATTAACTTGGAGCCAACAGGTGAAGAAAGCGCAGCTGCAAGAATCTGCATACATCTGTCAGAGGGGAATCCAGCAAGAACGTTCTGTGGCAACTGGCTTCATAAACACGCATCAGCTGGAGACTTCAAGACAAATAGTGCCATGAACATGCCCGGGGCGCTCAGTCAACATTCATGACCTCCAAATAATAGCCTGATTAGCTCTGTTACACCGAGTATTCCCAATTGAAATATGAGCGTGAGAGGAAGGTTTATTCCATTTCTAAAATAACAAACTCAATCATACAATGGTGTGAAAGAGTCTTAGGGCATCACTTTGTTTTAGTAAGCCTTTTCACAACTGTCAGTTTGACATAGTAGAACAGCAAATAGTTGGACAGATGGGATTATGCAAAACAATTTAGAACCAGGTTTTATAAACCATAGTAGCAGAGTGGCACATGGGTCAAAGATGGCATTTTAGGGAAGATCTGGATGAGGATGTCATCAAATGAAGTGACTAGCAAATGTCAGTTCTTCTTCCTCTAACAAACAAGGAAGTAGAACGCCAACCGACAGAAATTAACAAAGACAATAAATTGTAATATGAGCTTCTCTGCATGAATTCTTAGAGGCTATTTTTGCTTTTATGCACTTAATATTGACAAGTGATCCAAACTATGCTGAAAATACATCTTCGCTAATTGCTACAGATGTCATGATTTAAAATCCCAAGCCATAGGTGATGCTATGGATGAGAATATTTTCTGGAGTGTGTTTCTTACATTTGCACAAAGCTCAGGGACACAGAGAAACATCTCAGCTCACATCTAATAAAATAGTTGACTATCTGGTAACCGACACAGCTCGCAGTTACTTCACTTTTTTTTTCCAATTGTCTGTTTTCCTCCAGTGTCCACCATGGCCGAGCTGATAAATGAGATTTAGCCGTACCACTTCCTCCTTGACCTTGACAAATTGCATCTTATCAGGCCTCAGTCCAACCACAGCTGGACGTATGGGTCATGGGTCAGAGTGAGTGAGATAAACACCTGCTGGAGCAGTCTGGAGGCCTCGGTATATCTTGTGTTTCGCATCGTGGGGGTTAGGACTGCTTACGTCTGCATGAGCGTGCAGACATTTGGGAGGTAGTCTCAAAGAAATTCTATGAAGGTCGGCTTTGTCCTCCAGCTGAAGAACAAGCCGACAGATGTTTGACCTCAGCGTGATTATCAGTAGGTCCTTAAAGTCAATCACGAGAAAGATATCTGACAAATGACAAGGGGTGAAATATGTTAACCGGAGTAACACTCGGAAGAGTGCAGATTTCCGCCTAGAGGTGAAATGTTAGACAATAAACAGCATTTTGGGCCTAGTTGTCAGTCGTCAGGCTAATTTATGGTGACCTTAAGCTATGTTTCCATTAAGCGGTTAAGTTCAATTCGCCCCTGGGACAATTCAGTTTGGGAAATGCTAAACAGGGTTGCGTTTTCAACGATGGTTGTTCGAAATGAATAGTTTGCAATTCTCTCTACTGTACATTCATTTTATGAATATGTTTAGATGTGAATGATCCAGTAGAAATGTTATAAATGTATACTTTAAGTTGTTCATGTTGGTCACAATAGAAATACTGAAGAAGTGTAATCAAGCTCTATCTTAGGGAGCACCACCACAATATAACTTATCTGCATTTGTTTTCAAAGCATTTTATTCTGTGTTTGGATGGATACAATTAAGATAATGTTAAAAACTTTTTTTTTTTCAAAAGTTGTAATGGCATTTTTATCTAAAATATTTCTCTCTATATTCTCTCCAATTATGATTTTTTATTTTATTTTAGAGCAAGAATAGGTCCTGGAATAGAAATCTTTTAATTTAATACCAAATGTGTAAATGGATCTTAATACACTAATTTTCATCCACTGGAAAATAGCTATCAATGTGTATCATACCCAACTGAACTTTTGTTTCTTGATGGTAACAACATTCTAAAAGGTTAGAGAGGGCAGACGGCAATTGATTGATCTTTGTGGATTGAACCACATCTTAAGACATATCTCCGCCTCTAAAAATGTGGTAAGTGCATTTGCATAGTAACTAACAAGCTTTGCGTTAGGTGGAGTCAACAAAAAAGGTGGCAGTGCGATACAGATAACTAAGTGTAGTAATTATCCCCTCCTTTGACAAGTTTGCTAAGTGATTAGCCGCCATTATCTTGTCAATGTATGATTTTCAAAACAAGAAATAAAAAAGACAGCTGCCGTCCCGGTGCGATTGATCTGTACTAATATCTGCTTTTATCCTGTGTGGCGGCAACGCCTTTTGAAAAGCCATCTTAAACCAACCGCCCAGATAAACACAGGTAGTAGTCTTAAAGAAGAAGATGGAGGTTTGTGGGAGGTGGGGGGGGTGGGTCATTTCCAAGGAACCCCTGGGCTGAAGCGACAAAGAGGAACGTCCTAACGTTTGTTTATGCAAATGACTTCAATGCAAAACGGCTTATCTGCTTTCCCGGAGCTGTCGAAGCTCTTGTTAGAATGAACACATAACTGACCCAAGTCCGGCCTCAAGCTGACTGTTATGTAGAGCACAGGTCCTTTCGTCAAGGCTTGTTTTCACGCCACTGACACGTGCGTTCCTGTCTGTGTCAGCATATTCCTGCCTTGGCTGCCTTGCATGTACTGTAATGGCCATGTGTCCAAATACTTTTGACTAGTGAGTGTAATTTAAAGTTGGCAGCAAAAAAAAATGTGCACGATCAGGGGAATTTCCTGAGCATCTGTTAAGAAATTTACCCGAGTATGTCTATACACCCACATTCACTCGAGCTAATCTCCCGGCGGTCCGTGCTAACAAAGATAATGAGCTACTTATCAGATGGTTAGTTGTGGGATTAATTGCTTGGTCAGAGTTATTCAAACACGGCACCCTGAAGACGCCCCGCCGGGCCGCACGGCTCTGTGCTCCACGGCGAGCTGTCGTGAAGCTCATTATCGTGACTGGATGTGGACACACACACACTCACGCACACAATTTATGTGACTTTAAAGTGAGCTGCCGCTTTGGAGCCTTCACAGTTGAGCGGATTTACCGTAAAAGGCCATTCTTTGCAGAGAGTGAAAATGTACTTGAAGGAGAGGATTGACCGTAAACGCGACCTGCTGCGAGTGGTAAATGTAGCGCGGGCTCTCGTGCATTATTAACGACTCGCTTGCTCACTGTCCTTAAATCGGCAGACAAGTGCAGTCATTTCTTCGG
This sequence comes from Syngnathus acus, assembly GCF_901709675.1. Lineage (NCBI taxonomy): Eukaryota > Metazoa > Chordata > Actinopteri > Syngnathiformes > Syngnathidae > Syngnathus > Syngnathus acus. The sequence goes on from NC_051094.1 coordinate 6,731,553, forward strand.
AGGGTGTCTACCATATGCATTGCATACATATTATTATTGGTTATTTGTTTCAGGCAAAGGCTAGCTATTAATTTTAAATGACATGACCAATGTTCACTGTAATTATATTTACTGCCCTGTAATTGAAATACTGTAAAATGGGTCCGATTGTGCAATGGAGCCACTGTAGGACATAATCCCTTTATTAAGGCCACATGCAACTTTTAAGTCACATTCAAACATTCTCAACTGTCTTGAAAAGAGCATAATATTAAAGCATCAAAGCAACAAGTCTCAATGAATGCCAAAGACTTAATGCTAAGTGGCGTCGTTGGCTTGCCACACACATTTTTAGCATTATAATTATCACCTCAGTGTTAAAAGAGCTTATTAAGTGTCCTGTAATGCATTCAACAAAATGGACTGACTAAACATTGCTAAAGAGTGGTGCCGTATATTCATTCATCACATCTCACTTTAAAAACAAAAAGCCAAATTAAAAAGCAAATGATCCTTTGAGCCTTCATCGTGTCCCTAGCGTTTATGCATTTAAATTTCAAAAGAGATAAATGCTTGGCGCATTCAAGAGCTCTATAATCTGTGTTGATAATCGTTTCACTTTTGGAAGGGGTAATTGGTATGCTGCATTTTCTGCCAAACAAGCTCAACCCTTTCAGTTAGAGAGGCGTCTCCACAGGAATGTCATGCTCAACTATGTGTGCTGCAGCTTTCGAGGCTGAGGATGCATACCATTGATTCCAGTCATTTCAAAGTGCGCAAATGGGTGGTTAAGGGAATGCTCCACGAGGCCTTATCTTCACTCAATGCCCGCAACAGCAGCTGCAGGCACAAGTGTGATGCTGCGTGAAACCTGCCGCTGAACATCAAGTCGAGCAAACAGACCCAGTGCGTCAGCGTGTAGCCATGAAGCTTGGTGAACTTGAACACACGTTTGAAGCCCAAGCATTTGTGTTGGCAAAGTGGCAAAATTATTTGCACGCTCGGGTACGGACACTTATGTTATACGGTTCAAAATACTTAATACAACTCCTGTATTAAGTTGAAGTAAAGAAATATGCCTAAACTTAGTGCTCAAAAAGGGAAGACAATGCTAAATTTGCTAATGGAGAAACACACTAATACTTTTTTTTTTTTTTAATTGTTTTTACATTGGACAAAATGTTTGAGCCCCAGATGATACATAACGGATTCGACACAAGTCACCCTTGTAGTTGACAACCGCAAACAATTTTCCTAAAAACGTCATTTTTACACATCTCTGTCGACAGATGTTGCAAAAAGTAACAAGCCTCTTTTGACATAGAAGTACAAAGAACAGAAAACTTGTTTTCACATGTTCACAAATCTACGTACAACGTATTTGTACTTCCTGACTTCCCATCAGTGTATGAGTAAACATTTTTACTTAATAACTGGAGAGGCGAGTTTCTAGTGATCTCACAGTTGTCTTTAATCCTCGTGTTAATCTCCATACATTCATTATCTCCTTCTCTTTGCTTGAGCGCGAGATTACAAATTGGAAAACAATGGTGTTATTTCCAATGGCATTAGTTGCCAACCTTGTTTGCAAGCCGGGCGATTTAGAGAGACAAAGAAAAAAAGCAGCCGATTACAATAACATCTCTTCTGTCGAGATGATCCACCATAAGTGATTTCCTTAAATGCTTTTTGTATGCGTGAAAATCCTTTCCACAACGCTCTGCCTCCATCTTAACACCATAAGTCGCTTCCATAAGGTTATTTATAAAAATGTTGCTCAGCCACCCTCTCCTGCGACAATCCATTTCTGTAATACGACGTCCATATTCCCGGTTTAAGGATGTAAAGATAGAATTAGAGATGAAAGAGCGAAAGGATGTGCATGTCAATAAAAACTGTAGAACAAAGGGCAAAACGTGAGTTATTATACAAGGAAGCCCTTAAGTAAGAGCAGCTGATCCCCTCAGCCATATTTAGCTGTTCTGACTCCACACTCACTTTTCTTCTCTTTTGTTATGCTGCTATACATAAACTCATAAGCAGAAGCATAAATCCCGAGGGGGCGGGGGTGGGGGTTCACCCCAGGGGGCAGGTTTATCCAACACTGATCCTGTGAGATTGCCTGTGTGTCAATATACAAAACACATTGACAAACTGCTGCTCTGCTTTTTTTTTTTTTTTTTTTTAGTCACTGTTGTTTTCTGGGAAGTATTGTATCAAAGGTAGCGTTGTTGACATTCCACGTGGCAAGGACGAATCAGTTAAGGGACAGCTTGACTATGCAATGTCCGATGTTTACGTGGCGGTGCATCGTAAGCGTGCCCGTTGTTTTTTTTTTAAACAACACTCTGCGGATAGTGTTACGTGTCAACATGGATTCATTCATGATTGTCAAGCGCAAATGTCAATATTAATTGATGTGCCGATGGTATTTGCGTTCAAATGCTATGTTTGTTTTTGTTCTGGTACTCTTAAATATTGGAAATGGGAGGTTCCAATGCAGAAGTCTCTGCAATGTTTACATTTATTATTTGTATTAATGATGATTGGAAAAATATTGTGATATGTTTAAGCCTACAAAGTTAATTAATGGTGTTAATAAAAGCAGTTTTCCCCTCTCCAAGCCATTTAAGTGGCGATGGTGGCAGAATAACGTCCCTGAGTTTTTTTTACACCTTTTGCGCCTGGCGAAGATGCCGTGCTCCACAAACACAAGAGACAAAACTATAACTTTCAAGAAAAAGAAGGCAGCATTAAAGAGACTATTTGAAAATCTGCTTAAAACACGGGTTTATCGTTACTGGAAATTTTCACACACCAAATCTGCTCTGCATGATTTGTGACGACAAATGAGGTCAAAACGCACAAAAATCATACAATAATGACTTCCATTTGCAACAGCCTTGTGATTTTCTGCAGTGATGACTACCACAAAAAAGTTACAAACTAGTATGGTCACAAGTCTCCCATGACCCCAAGACTTAACTAGCGTATTGAGAAGGAAGTGCAGGGTCACCTTGTGATTACAACTACATTCCTACATTCAGCAAAATGCCGAGAGGTATTTTATTATCATTTTTTGTGTGACGTCAAAACACTGCTTTTCATAATACTGGTCCATGCCACAAATATTTTGGCTGACCTAAAACAATCAAATGTTTGATTGCCATTGGGATAATGCTCACACCTCTTTTACTAACGTTGCCTCAGCTGATGAAGTTCAATAGTGATGTTGTGAAACCATGCAAATTATAACATGTGACCCAAATTCAGCTGCCCTTCTGAGGTCAATGGTCAGAGACTCATCCACAACATCCAGACTACAACGCTGCGCTAAGAAGTGCAGAGTAGCAAGCAAGCGCACAAAGACAACCCTGTGCTGATGCAACAAAAAGCAACAGAGAACATCAAAGACATGTGTTAGAAGAACCCAGCCAGAGGCAACTCGCTGGTTTGCGCGCATGTTCTCATGTATGCATTTGGACACGGCAGCCAAAGCACACATTGAGCCGTGTGTGATTGTATCACGCCCGCAGCGCTGGACTCTGAGTCCCGATGCAAGGCCCACAGAGAGGCTGGCTGTGCTCCCTGGATAATCAGCTGCTACAGGCCTTGATTAGCTCAGGAACATTGTAAACGTTATTCGGCTTCAGCTGTCCTGCGATGGATCGTTGGACGTCACAGAATAAATTCTTTGTCTGCCCGAGGGGAGTCGGGTGTGGAGAAGTCCTTGTTTGCTGGTTGTAGGAAAATGAGGGAGGGTCAAGAGCAACCCCACCGCCCTCTTGATGGAGAATTCATAATCCACACAAACAGACTTGCTTGTTTGCTTTCAAGACTCTCTTCTTTTCTTCCTCCTCCTACCATCGGCGATTCACTCGTAAACCTCCACACTCAACAAAAAGCCGGTCAGTGGAGATGATAAAAAATGACATCTTCTAATGCCACGCTTACACAATCGGTACATTTTCTGCCACACAGTGGACCTCCAGTTGCTCCTCCAGAGGCGCTGTCATGTGAGACCACAAGACTAATGACAGCATATGCGAGTCATGTTATTCACATTGCCGGCTATTGATAGTCATCGCAGGCCGAGCTGTCCGGCCATAATGAGCGTGTGGTTGAGTGGCATGACTGCCAGATGAGACAGCGTCAAGTGGGCAGTGGTCACTGCAAAGCACATGAGGAGGTGCAGTGGGAGGATAGTGGGACTGTGGGAAGACAGTGGGAACTTGTGTGGATGAAACAACAGGTTGACGCTTCAAGTTAGAAACAAGTTGGCACTGTTTTTTTAACAAACATGGAGTCGAGAAAATCTGCCAAGGCCAAACACTTCCAATTTGGATCATGCATCTTCAGAGACAGATACTTAATTATTAACTTAAATTTGAACATGCAAACTCTACACAGGCAGGGAAGTATCTTGGTGGAGCGGTTCTGGAGACTCAAGCTTGATTCTTAAGTCCATGGTGGTGCAATAGTGAGAGCTTCTGACTTGAGCATCTGAGACCCAAGTTGGATCCCACCTCAGACACATTTCAGATAGCAAGAACATCAGTGTGCAATCTTGCATTCTTTAGAAACTCCAGGAGCTTCTTCCAGCGACTTTGCACGGTGGTAGAGATATTGGTTAGGCCTTGATACATTTTCCGAGTCACAACACCTTCCTTAATTCAAATGCACATTTCCCCCCAACGGGCAAATAGGAAACATAAGAATGCCAAAGTAAAGTGACTAGTATGGTTCAAACATTTTTTTCCATTGAGCGGGATTCACAGGAACTATCCAGAAGTAACACACTGCCTTTATTCATAGACACAAGATTATAAATAACCACAGTATATCTGGAGTGGATGAGTCACTGGAACTTCACATGTACCTGCGTGCTGCTATTTGAAGCTCCATAGGAACAAATCCGTTTGCAAAAGGGTTTCCGTTATATGTGGATAAACAAATGTTTCAATTCCATAGTTAACAACCCGAACTGCAGAACAGGAAAAATATTTGTATTGAGTCAACTTTACAGTAAATCCCCCCCAGTCCATTAGGTTCCACAACTCCTGCAACAAGTGAAATCAGTGATATAGGAATACCCCCTCGGCAAAAATAAATAAATAAATTACTCCCTCTCGTGCAACGCTGAGTCGTCTGACTTGTCATAAATGCAGTATAATATTAACCATTGTGTCGAGTAATTCAGGAAGTAAGTTTCAAATTCAAGTTGAAATGACAAATGACTGACTGGAAGCAAGGGAGTCACTTGAGTATGAGCACATGGTCACATGGTTTCTCAGCGTTCTCTCTGTTTTCATCACAGGACGAGGACAATCACTGCCCTGGATTTTGTACAATTACTTTCACAAAGATGGATCATTTTGACCCATATTGTGTTTTGAGGCCTGCTGTAGAACATGTAGGCAACCAAATAAATAGAACCAGATGACCCACTTGTTGAAATACACAGTACTTTTTGTAGACATAAGCTTTATCTTAAAGGTAATGGATTTGTATGTTACTGCATGGCAGCTTATTAGCCCAAGATGCCCCGGCTATATATATTTAATCTAAAGAGGCCTTCAGTAGAGAACTGCCATGAAAAAGTTGCCTCCCAAATTTCCGTTAGTTAGCTGGCTAACTTGGCTGCTTTACAAGGTTATTACGTCATGATCTTGTTGGAGAGCAGTTGAATGGACTTTGGAGTGCAAATGTACTCTATGGATGAGTCTGAATCTTTACATTTGTACATCAAACACAACCAATAAAAGTGATTCATTAGGACGTAAAGCCATGTGCAAGTGCATCACTTAGAAGGTATTTTGGAGAGCACAAAAAGGAAACAAAGAATACTGAGGACACATTATTTGGAAAAACCAGATGCAACACTTGTATTGGGTCTCATAACATTGCTACCAAACAAAGCAACTAATTCATACTAAAGACAAAAGCAAACTACACAAAAACACAAACCTTACTGTTTGCTTTGCTAATCTTTTTGTCGCGCCAGTTCATGTGAGGATGCTCCAACAATGTAAGCAGTGTTGCTCAGTGCAGACACCATGTGACACTTCACATTTCCTGTGTATGCTTCCATATAGAAGAGTGTGCACCAGCAACAGACAGCATCCTGCTAAACACGCAGCATATGTCGCCAGTGTTCCCATTAAGTTACACAACGTTGGATCACATTGTCAAACAGGAGCACATGTGCTTTGCTGTCACGCTGATACTTCTGCCACAATACTGCCATCTTATGCTGTCGGTTGGCTAACAGCAGGTACCTGCAAATGCAAGCGACCATCGCAACGTGAGCTGATCTCCAGGTGGGAATGTGCACTGGGCCACGTTTCAAGTTATGCAATGGATTACGACCTCAATCCAATTCTGTCTATGTATGTCTGAAACACAAAACGTGATCCGTCAAACACCAACGATTAATTAGATCCTTTTCTGGCATCGATCATTTCAAAGAGAGGAACATCAACAACCATTGCGAAGAGAAGATAAACACTTTAATATCTACCCAACTTTGAACACTAGAAGAATATGGAATTGTTGAGTATTGCTGATGTGTTTGTCTGCTACATAAAAAGATAGCTAGATTATTTTAGCGCTATAGAAAAACAGCATGAGAGCTCAATGATAAGCTTTGTCAAGACAAACATCGTTATCTGGGTCAAATAAGGCAAGGCACAAGCCGAGCATAAAATGAACATCCGGATCTCTTTACTCAAATTTATGAGTCTACAGTATCTGTTCAAATTCAGTGTATCTCCTTATTAGAAAAACAGAGACGAATGAGAATTTGACTAGGAGGACATTCACAATCGCATCCTTTAATATTTGGTAAACTCAACTTAATTGAACTTAGCCATCTGACCTCAGTCTGCTACAACTGACATGGGTCATTCGTTTTTACCCTAAATGGCTTCTTAGCAGGCTCCTCTTTGGATTTCGTGATGCAGCTGTGTACGCAGTAGCGCAATAACAACAGCGATAACATCGGCAGCTAAAAGGATGAAACGCAATCTTATTGATTTGCTCCCACCACTCTTGAAAATCATTATGGTGACTGGCTCAAGGTAAACAAATGAGACAGCTGACTTAACAGACACGTTGGTTGTCCAGCACTGTTTGCACCTGCGTATTTGCTGCCTTGTTTTTGTTTGGACGTTGCATATCTCTTCAGCACATAACAAGGAAAATGTGCTTGAGTCTTGCTTTTTTTATTTATTCATTTTATAATCCTTAAGTTTTCCTGAACTACAGAAATGAAAATGGATGTAAATGGCACAATATGACATCATTTTGTTATGACAGTTCTGTAATCTCCAGGTCCTGCCAGGCCATGCTCGGGAGCATCTGGAACATCCTTCCATGAACCCTCCCATTCTGTCATCTAAGTTTGGTCATCAGCCACTATCTACCAGACAAACAAGAGCCTATTCTCCACACGTCTTAGAAGCCATTTACCTCCCGTATTGAGCCTGAGATGAGATTAAGCTGTTTATTCTATACCCAATCCCTCCGCCACATGTAATACATACAGACGATGAGGCAAATATTACAACACTGCAAGAAATCCTTCGCTGATATAAACACTACTGTATTTTGTCGGCAGGTATTTAGTGTCTTTTGTTGAACTGAACCGTGGCGGGAAAAGGCTGACCTTCAATTTAATAAGCGATTAGCCGTCACTCCCATTTACAACAGCAGCTGTGGACAAAGGCAACACTATAAAGAATGACCCGAAACAATAAAGTGACCCCAGGGTGGCTGAAATGTTCCGTAAAGTTGAGTGAAGGTAATAGAAACACTTGAATCCAGTGTTTCCCAGCCTTTATTGAGTCTTGGCACCTCTGCTACACAACTTATTACACACCACAAAATGTCACAAAAATCTGCAACACAGTCTATGATGAACCTTCTTCCATCTGATACGAGAACATTGATTTGGTCTGCCTATCACTCTACGTTATTGTCACTCAATTATTTGTAAATAAATAATACAAATCTAGTTGAATCATTCAAGAAATACAATGCATGAGACGAATATGTGAAAAGAAGTTGAACGATAATGTAAACCAATATTATATTTGATACAATGGTTAACTTATTAAAATATTCCGACAAGATGGCGACAGTCTATTCTGAACCGAAATCTGTGGCGGTTGAAAGTTGCGGCTGAATTTAACCTAATTCGGTGGTATTTTGGTGGTAAGTTACACAAGCAAATAAAAGCCAGTAATTAACGACATGTTGCCGCCTCTTTGGTGAGTTAGTGAGTTCACAGAGGTTAGATAATGCTCCTTCTGTTCCTGACAGTCAAACTGTCCTTCCCTGAGTCGGCCGAGGGGGGGGTTAACAATTTCTACTTTTTGCTGTGCATCCATCACCAACTGTATAAAAACCACCAGAAACAAGATCCCTTGTTGGGCAGCTGTCGCGTGCAGCTGGTAACTCGAGACCCCCCCCCCCCACCACCACCACCACCACCACCACCATCCCACCCTCCAACAAGCCTTTTAATTCCACACATGTGGTGCTACCTGTCCAGTGTGGAGAGGACGATTATATGCTCTTGGGGGCAGCTGCCACTGTTTGGGGGTCTTAAGCATTCTTGCACGAGATCCATCCATCCATCCATCCATCCGTGCATGCACACTTCCCTCGGCTCCTTTTCGGATAATTGCCCACAAGTGTGCGGATAAGTCAGCAGAGAGGGAATTAGTAAATCTTTCCCCCTGAAATGTGTCTGTGTTTATGAAACCTAACTACTGCCCGCTGCTGCACAGTTTGTCCTCCAGAGACACCGCAAAAGGGAACTCAAGGATCTGCAGACAGTAGCCAAGGATGCAGTTCCGTCATTGCTGTGATAATGTGTACTTGACACACTAAATTTATGACTGTTTTACACAGGCACATGTTAATTAGTAAAAAGAAGCCAAGTTTTGGCTTCTCTTTCACTCCTTAGGAAGTGGCAGACAGGCAACAGGGGCGTTACTGCATTGATGATTCACAGCTCGGGTGAACATTTTGTCTGCTTGTGGGAAGTCTTATTTGTGCAAGCAAACTATTTTGCTAGTTGCAGAGCTACAGAGTTCCATTGCCATGTTAGCTGTGTCCATCAACAGTATAAGCACAGGAAAACAATAACTTGCCACCAGAGGGGAGGGAGTAAGACACAGTGTCCTCCTTGGAAAAGGAGGCACAGAATGTACTTCTAAGAAAGTAACTGTATCACCATGGGCCCTGCAGAGCATAACAACTCCACATGCAGAGTTTCCTTAGCCTCGTTCCTGGGATGATGATTTTTGTAGGTCTGTGCAAACATGGATCATTTTTGCAATGTTGCAGTCTGCATAAAACTTGCTTGGTTATTCAGTGATGATTCTTCTAACATGATTAATCCTCCACTAAATGCATCACTTGATCAAGGATTACTCTCTTATCTCTTTGTGGCGTCTTCATTCTGGAAAGATCTTCCAAAGCTCAGATCCCTCAATTAATCTCTATCCAAAGACGACTCCGTGACAAAGTCGCATTGCACACAAAAGCACTGTATTCTGTCGCCAGATCACTGACGGTTACTTTAACTCACTCATCTCCTGGACAAAGAGCACAATGCTCAAGCTCAGGATCAAAAGGAAGCGATCTTCAGATCGCTTTTCGCCATCTTTTAGGCTTCAAAAGCCTTCAAACATCTCACAAAGGGAGGGATGGGCGGGGTGGGGGGTTAAGCAAGAGGCAGCTGCCTGCAAGGTGAAAGCAGCCAGAAAACATGAACGCCTCTAATAATAGCCCGGCTGCGTTTTCAGACAGCGTGCCTGCTGCCTCGCTGTCTGCCTTTCTCGCTAGTCGTCTGTGCTGGCTCGCTGCATTCTGCGAGGGTGACGGCGCATTGAGTCAGCCCGGACTTTCCAGACTCTCCTCCACGAGGCCTCGCTGGAACTCACAAATGCTTTCCTGGCAAATGCAAACATGCGTTGCTTTATTCTTGCTCCAAAGTATTTACCATCAAACCGTCCTCCTCCTTTATTAGAGTGCGACTCCCTCCCTTGTATCGCGACTCATCGTTCAAGACCTTGCAATGTCAGTGGGTTTTTTTTTAAATGAGTTTTCACTCGATGCAGGCACTTTCCCACTTCTTTAACACACACATTTTGGGTAATAGTTCTTTGGCAGCAAAGCAAATCCTTTTTTTTATTACTTTGACCTTAGAACAAAAAATTAAAATAGATGAGTTTCTAACTAAAATTGGGTTCTGCCCCCCCCCCTAAATTTACAAATGCTGTAATGTAAATATGTTGGGGACTTTAGTATATGGTTAGGTTGAACGTTTTTGCTTACATATACGTTTCATTCTGTTACATGTGATAGTTTAAAAGCAAACTTTAGCTACAAACACGCTTGAAGCAAGCATACTTCGCCTCTTCCTTTGAGAATTGCAAAAGAGTGAGTCGCTAAGGAAAAAGGTCTGTGAGATGGATATAACTACTGAAAAAGTTTTAAATTTTCAACAAGATCTATATTGTGGATTTATTTCAGCTAGATCTGGAACCTAACCCCAGCTATAAACAGCAGTTCACTGAACTCACCTTCTTTCCCGAAGCCATAGCTTGTTGACCTGTGTAAAGACAAATGAGCCCAGGAATGCTCCCCCTGGGTTATGAATTAGTGAGCCTCATGTCACATGCAAGTGTGAGGCTTGGTTTTCAGCTCACACCAAGAAGGTCTGGACAGGTTGAGTGTACTGTTACTTAAGTGCGAGAGTGTGCCGTTGCTTTGCATGTTAGCGTGAAGCCTACCTAAGAAATACCGAGAGTTCCTTGGATAGAGATAGAACAAACAAACCGCTGAACCCGAGGTAGGTGGGAACGGTCGCTTCTCGAGGTTCGGTAGGAGGTGTTGAATGCTGTGAAGACGTTGCATGAAATGCTTGTGGTCTGTGAATAAAGACCAGTGACTTACAAAAATCTCAGCGGTCACACTGGAACATCTTGCAATTAAAGTTTTACAAGGAGAGGAAGATTTTATAAAACCACTTTTTTTTTTTTTCAAAATTTTCATAACTGGTCTCGTCTGGTCTCAAGCCAATAAATCAGGCCTTCAGTGAGCGTCTGCTTTCTAATTCATTTCATTTCACCATTCCATAACTTGAATACTTTCCACAAGGTCATCTGGAATGAATGGGTGGTGTAAAAGCTTCCCCTCCATTTTTTTTTTTCATATACAAATGCCAACTAACGGTGCTGGCTGGTATCACGGCAAGCGTGTTTCATATATTGTCCCAAAACATATATGGTAGCACAAAAGTTCACAAAATGTTCACTACATGTCCAAGAGTTGTTTTGTTTTATTATACAGTGGCCAGCGTTTTTTTTTAATCGCTTAAAACATCCCCGACAGTTAATACAGTTTTAATAATGACGACAATTTGACGTTTATTTTACGTTATTAGTTTCTTAGAAGCACCACTGTATTCCCAACACTGACGATCAGTGAGATAACACCTCACCGTTTGTTTGCACAGTGGAGATAAAATGCAGCTCTGTTTGGATCGTAAAACATTCACGAGCCGCACATCTGGACCTGCTGCTCAGTGTTTGAGCACACGCACATGCTCCTGTCTTTGCCAGAGCAGTTTTATGACGACACTCACGCTGCCCGGAGCTAATGTTAATTCGCCGGTGTGTCAACTTTGTGCATCTTTATGTGCACGTGCAAGCTGCAGGCTGCGCGACTGCCGCTTGTTTTACCCAATAAAAATGATAAAGGGGAAGATTTCATCAAAGTTGTCCACTACAACTTGATACCTTGATCTCATTAAATTGCAGCTTAAATAAACTTTACAGGAGGACCTCCAAGAATGGAACCAAGGTGTTACTTTGAAATTTGATCCAAGACGAAAGAGGATTGAAAAAGCGGAAAATAAATTATACGGAGACAGGTATTCCAGCACGGTGATGCGGTTCTCTGCCGGGAACTGTCGGATGCTCAGAGCAAATTTTGTGAAGCAGTCACAAAATTTCCTGTCACACCATTCGCCTCTTCTCACGCAATGAACGTAGAAAACGAATATCCACACAAATTGGGGCTGGGGAGACTCCACAAAGGAAGGTCGGAGACAAGATTCAAACCCAAACCTCAGAAGTGTGAGGCAGATGCTAACCACTCGCGCACCGTGCTGCCATGTTCCCCGTTGTCGATTGAGAACGTGGCCAAAGAATCAAAACTACAGATAGCAAAAGAGTAACATGACCCCGTTGACATAATTATCTGCATATTTTCGCATCCAACCCTTCTAGCATGACGAAAGCGCCGCCTTCACCCATGTTGTCTTGATGAATTCCATACAAGGGAACTTTTGACTCATGCAGGTTAAATAAGGCACAAAGACTGAACATGTAAGCTGGATAGCGACAGATAGAATCTCTTACAGGAAAGACGAGTTCCACACCTTAATTGTCTTCACTTAAGCAGAGTTCCTGTAAATATTGATGAAGTCATCTGGTTAAATCAAAACTATTGTGGTTGGATTGGCTTGACGATAATAATGGGAGGTGGCGAGCCAGGTTTCGACTGGTAGACAATGTCTGGATAGGTGACAGATTGTTATCAGCGTTGTAGCAGAACGTGTTTTGAGTGCAAACAATTCAAGTCAAAGCGTCTGTAGCAGAACGTATGGTCTTTGTTGATGCATATGCCAGAATCCATACGTGCGTGTGTTTGCAAACATAATAGAAGAAGCGTGTGCGCTATTTGATGTCAACAGGTGTGCATCTGTGTGGGCATTGGCTACAAACGTTATAGGGACGTAAAGTTGTGTTTGCGCTGGAGGGAATACACGCCTTAACTTTCGGAGGAAAATTGTTATCTGAAATACAGGGAAGTAATTATGTCTCAAGGTGAATTACAGTTCAGGCGTGGTGAAACAGTTATGAAACGACATACTGACAGTTCCATGGAAGTGAACAAACAACTGCATGTGTACTTTATATTTGCACCAGGATATTTTTTAAAGCCGCATTTGACCGATTTCCTATATGTTGTCACAATACGATAAATCACTCAATGCGTTAACCGTGTTTATGTGAGTTAACCGATGCGTAAAAATCGTAATTAGTAAACAATTAGTAAAATGAGTCTGGTATGCAAAACATGCTTATTGATTATTTTAGTTAGGCCGTGTTACAATTCTCATTACAAGCCACCGTCCTCATCCCAGGCAGCCGTTTGAGCGCGACATTTTCCAACACGTGGTCTTTTGTCTGGTTAGACCAACAAACTGAATTTTTTTACGTGTATAAGACAAAGCGCTGTCAAAGGCTCCCTAATCCAGTCAACCGACAATCTAATTACAGGGGCATCCCCCGACCCAATTAAATGACGCTCGTTGCCCGTCACGGGAGACAATGACAACTTGAATAGAGCCGTCACTTTGGATCAGACAGACGTGTTGCCATGGTAACAAGGGTCAGTGGGTTTACGGCGGCGGGGGTACATGAGGATAGAAGTGTGGATGGTGTGAGAGGAGTCAACCCAAGTCACTCGTGTTTGGTGTGTGTATTAAAAAAACAAAAACACCCTTGTCCTAAGAATCACTATGAGTGATCTTTCACCTCATTTGTACCCTTGCTATAGATAACTTCAGATTTAACTGGTTCGGCTTTCATATGACAAGTCATTTAAGGTCATTAACCCTCAGTTCAGTGCATTTGTTACGCTGGCTGCTTCAAGGGAAACATCATCACAATATATAATGGGCCTAATAGTGTCTCAAAATCTCACTTGTTTGTTGTTCTCCTCAGAAAGGCTTGTCTGTGTCAACAGACTGCGGTTGAAGTGGATTTGTTATAAGTGGAGCTTGCATAAAAATAGGGTCGTAAACGGAAAGTCTACTTATCCCCTCCCTGTTTGTACTTTTGTCTCTGCACCATGAAATCAACACAAGAGCTGTATCAAAAATTCTGCTTTTACAAATGTTGATCGAAGTTCTAATTGTCACGGTTAAAAAATAATTTTGGTGTGGATCGGGATTATTGTCGCACTTGATGGTGCAATAAAGATAAGACAAGGCAAGAAAGTGTTGAGACGCTAGTTGCTAGCTGTGGTGAAAAAAAGCTTGTCAGTTACAAGAATGGTAATTTCTTGTTTAGCCCAATAGAAATGCATCAATAGCCAGACGAGATGTTTCATGCTTTCTAGGTACCATGCAATGGGAAAAGGGCACAAGTATCATTCCAGTTTGTTAGTTTTACTGGATCTCATTAGACTGTAACGTTTCAAAGATAAATTGGTGGAGGCAAGCCATCTTTTTGTATAGCTTGGCACAAATCCAGTCATCTTTGCAACTGCAGGCACTGTGGACAAGTCAACCCCCTGGAAGTCTTCATTTGGTCCTCGTCCTATTTGGCTCAGATATCCTATAGGCAGGCAGAACAGCTGCTGCTAAGCCACCATGGCTAGCCTGGACTCCAGCTCCCAGCCGACCCATCTTTGTTGCCTCCTTTAAGAAATTAACTAATCTGTCCTTGTCGAGTTGCAGAGAACAAATAAGATATTGCAAAGAAGAAAGTCAGCGGATGAGGACAAAGAAGGCTTCTTTAGCATTCTGTCATGCATTAAGTGCATGGCCGGCCGCACTTGTGTAAAACACACACACATTGCACCCCACCCCTGGCACCCTCTAATCTGCACGGTTCCACCCCGAGGGCTTGAGGCCGGGGCAGCTGCCACTGATGGAGCCACAGAGCCAGCTGTCCTCGCACACTCCAGCCTTCCTCACGCACACACTCACGCCCCTCTACTCATTCATTTGGGACAAAGGAGACCATGTTAAGGGCGTGTGTGAGGCTCATGATTTTGGAGTGTGCCATAGTCAAAGGGAGGCGGCAGGGGGGTGGTTGACACAGTATGGATTGGGGGGGGGGGGGGCGCAGTGGTCTGTGGTTTGGCAGGGCTCCACAGTCACTAAAGTGGTCTTTATGTTCGTTTTGTGTCCCGGCAACAGTTGGCAGCACGTGTGCCGATGATACGCTTCTCTGCTTTATTGTCCGTGCAGGGCGAGGGCTCAGCCCGGTGACCTGCCAGCAACATACTGACAGGTTTACAGGAAACTAAAGAGGCTTGCAAAAAAGCAGCTCAAGGATGGATGCACCTTTTGGCATCATTCATCGCTTTGAATCAAATGAAATTCAGTGTTCAACTGTTGAAAGCCGAAAGACAGATTGATTCATTTTCCTAAGAACTCAAGCTACAAAGTCACGATCTGGATCATTTTTTGTATCATGGTCATAACTCACATGTCAGTGAGCAGATTCCAATGCAATTTGGTATGGAGATTTTGTATGACCCATGGATCAATTGAGAAACGCTAGCTTGGGGTATAACTCACAGTTCCATGAACGTACTGCGACAATAGTACGTAAGACGCATTTAGTTACAACAGAATGTCTCTTGGTGTGCAGGGTGACTGCACAGCTTTTTCCTCATGGGATCTGGCTTCAGGTCTGGGTTGAAGGTGCTCCTTAATGGAGTTCATTGACAGATGTGGTGTCACAAGTTGGATGGTGAGGCTTGAGGCTAAACCCCAAAGATGGTGAGAGAGGATCACATGGAGGTGTATGACTTTGGTTAAGCGCACCATTTGTCTGGCATGCCACAGAGCTTGTCGGTAGAGTATTTAGTCAATGTGCAAACTTGAACGTGCACGATCAAAACTACAGAAAACTTGAAGACTTCACAACAAAATGGCTGATCACTGGCCAAGACACAAGGGCAACAGAAAAGCTGAGTGGCCGACATGATGTGGATGACAAGACTAGGAGAACGGAACGGGACAACGAAAGCACCAACAGATACGTGAACAGACGCTCAAAAATAAGAAACTACAGCTTCTTCTAAACCTAACATGCTGCTCTGGGGAGTTACAAAAAGTCTTTAAACTCTTGCATGGCACATTATCAACTCTCAGAAAAACTATTCATCCTATCACCATGTTTTGATTGGTTTATCTCTTATCTCCGACCGCTTTGCTTCCCGGTTCGTGCTACTACTGACTCACGCTTCATCCTTGTCCCTGATTGGCTGAGTAGCTTTGCGGTTGCTCCGCCTGATTGGTCTGTATCAAGACAAACGCTACCATTCGCCGAGCGCCTTTTGTTTTCCAAATAGTGCAGCTGCTTGGGTGAAAGTGTGCGTGTTTGTGTGCGTGCATGGAGGCTGGTTTGAGTGGGCGCGTGTCAGGTGGGCTCAGTGTGTAGTTAGCAACTAAAGGGACCATATGGCCGATGACACATTCACGCACACCTGACGGCCGCCACACACCTGCTGTTCTTATATATGGCTGAGTAAGACCCACATCAAAAGGAAACAAGCCCTCGGGGACGTATGTGCGATTATGCGTGTTTGAGGAGGCATCCACTGACTCTCTGCCAACAACAACGATTGCATTTGAATGAAAGGCGACTCATGTCTGCCGTGGAGGGAGTTGAAAAGACGTAGTAGAAAGGCACACACACGTATAGAGTACGCAAATAGACATGTGCACCTACCCCAACGGGGAGGTGGTGCAGAGGAGGCTGTCATCACGGCGTGCAAACACCTACGAACCAACGCGCACGCATACGAAGAGCAACACTCCAGCGCCCACTAAGGCAACAAAGTGCGTCTTTGTCGTCCTTTCTTGTTCAGAGTCAGACGTCAATGCGTGTTGCCGCTAGGTTAGGCATGCAAAAGTCATCCAGTGTGAAGCCGTCAGCATTCGAATGACCTCCCACACAATGCTGTGTGCACAGTGTAAGCTACTGTACTGGGAAAGGATGATTTGATATCAGTCCAAACAAAGGCCATCAGCTCATTCATGCACAACGACAAAGATTCTTATGTTTTTATTTTTGAGCATGCACAGGCTGCAGTTGCTAGGTAGAACTGAAGAATCTCCAGGGGGGGTCATGTGGTTGGCTCAACCATTCTTTGTTTAGCCCACATTCAATATTAGATCTTACACAAGAGATTTGGGATGGTTAAACAAAATCTGATCCTGCACGCAAGTTGACCTACCATTTGTTTGGATTTTTAAATAATTAGAAAAATTATATAAATTGATGAATTATCCAACATTAGTTATACCTGTCAGTGTCATGAAAGCAAAAAGACAGGTAATGTTCTAAATTAAAGTCTTAAAGGCGCCATTAAAAAAAAACTAAAACATCAGGAAAACTGAAAATACTCATTTTAAACCATACTTTGAAACCCTGTGCATAATGAAAATAAAATTGTCATTCAGACGTGCAATTGAAACGTTTCACCCATACGATATCACCTTAATCAATGTCCTTCATTGAACAACATGTTGCAATGTTATTTTTTTATTTTCCTTATTATTACCCTCTTATTTACCCTTCCTGGTTATCTAATCCAACATAACATGCAAACGTACAGGTTATTCCTGTCCTCAGCAACTAATGGAAAATTTCTTTGACCCTTCCTAGAATTTTGCAACTCCTAGTATAGATAATGAAGTGTGTGGAGAGTGGCCAATACGCGCACAGTGTTCCCTTCCAGTCTGAACACGGCTGAAAACACTGCCGCCGCTGTGTTCTTATGAATGATTTTACAATGGGTGGTAGTAAAACAACAACAGCCCCAGGCAGGTGTCATAAGCAGCCATCGGTCACTCTCTGCCGTGATAACAATAACAACTGGATGAGCATAACACAAGAGCACATGTGCTTCACTACTATTACTACAAAATGTGCAAACAGGACTTCAACTGGCCTAAAGGTCAAGAAAATGATTCCGAAGGCAGCATGCAGCGCACACACTTTTCATGAGAGATTACACTGTTGTTTTTTTAATTGGCTTAACAGCGCGTGCTCGTTTGATCCCGGTATTATAGAACAGTGTGTTTTCTTCCTTGAGTGAGCTGATTATAAATCTCCGCCCGTCAACACATGGGCAGATAGATAGTTCTGTTTAATTAATTCAAAAACACACGTCATAATCCCCCCCCCTGCCCTGTCATTGGCTGCCGCCTTGACGCTGTCTCCAAAGCAAAGCTGGAATGCCTGGCGTGTGTAGCGCCGCCCTTTCAGGAAGGAGTCAAATGTCAACAAAAGCAGCATGTGCAGCCTGGTGAGCTCCATCCGACTCGGAGGTAAACAGACGCCGACCGCTACTATGCAACATGTTGTTGTGGTGCCTTTAAGGACATCACATTATTGACTTCATCTTGTCTGACCAAAACAAGGGGAAGAATTGTGTAATGTGCACTCATTGGTGACCTCATCTTGCAATATTTTATTTAGGTCTTAAACCCTTTAAATGTGTAAGGGAATATAAGCAAAACAATCACAAGTTCATTCATATGCTATTTATGATTACTGTATCTAGAACTGCCACAATCAGGAAAAGTCTTCTGTTCAGAATAATAATAAAAATAAAATTCAAACAATAAGAATTAAGTAATTTCACAGGAACAGCGTCGTCACATTCAGTGGAAAAAGTCTCAAAGTTACAACAATGGCCTTATGTCACAATAATAAAGTGAAAAAACAATAAAGTGATAACGTTAGGAGATTAAAAGTAACTTCAGGAGATAAAATTGTGTCGCAACCATAAAATAGATTAACTTGAGTCATAATTTTGAAGCTAAAAAGATCAAATGAATATTTATAAAGTGTCGAATAAATAAATAACTAAATAGAGTGATGTTGTTCAAGGTTGTACGGTAGGCTGAGAAAAACAGTGCAGGTGCGTCATTGGACTGTGCGGTCGTGACAGTGACCTTTGCACTGGCGTCACATCGTAACTCTTTCGTGTTTTCACTCCAGCAGTACAGCAAGCCCTCATG